>NC_082594.1:49332741-49650215 GCF_030936135.1 Gavia stellata | reverse complement strand
AAACCTTTACTTATCCTATCTCATTTTTCACTTTTATATTCATTTCATTAATATTTTGGATCAATTCTTACTTATTTCACTAATCATTCTCTTTTACCCAATTTTCAGTAATGACAAGAAAATTAAAAAGAAAAGGAAAATAATGATAAAAAAGGAATAAAATAAATAAAAAAAAAAATTAAGCAGGAAGCAATTAGCTTATTGTATACACTTATCTTTAAAAACTCACAAAGTAGTCAGGGATTTTTTTTAGAAAATATTTTTGTTTTTTCCTATTGAAATAAATTTTAAATTAAAAAATTGAAACCTCCTTTAAAAAGAAAAGGTACGAAAGTTATTTGAATGCAGAAGTTGAATGCAGACACATCTATCCTTATATACATATATTCTAGTATATAAACACTGAAATAGTTTACTAAAAATGCAATTCTATATACATGAAATCTGTTCTAAAAATAAACATATGAGTCATGAATAAAAGGTTTTTGTGGCTGTTGGCATATCTCACTGCCCATTGTAATATCCTTAAAATCTACTATATGGCAGCTGTATAGTTAAATTATAAAATATCTGGGACATTACTGCATACAGCTGGCAAACTTTTGAATATTATCAGTTTTCAAAGAAGCTATATGGGTATAAATAATTATTTATTTTTCTAATTTTTCCTTACAAGCACTTTTAAAATAATAAGTAGGCAGCTATGTTCAAGGAAAATTTTCTCTAAAATAATGAATGACAAAGGATTTCTGAAAGTCTATTCAAATGCAGTTAAAATTTGAGAAAGTCAAAAGAACAAATTACATTATTGAAGAGCAACTGACTTCAGAGGCATTTAGGCGTGTAATTATGGCTACTAACAGCAAGTCTCAAAATAATTTCTATTTATCATATATTCTAAGAGGCCACCTGTCTATGTCATGTTAGACATGAATCTATATTACCAAGCAAGTCTGTCTAGAAAAAAATGAGTTCATTCCAATAAATTGCTTGGAGCTCTATGTTTTTTCCTTGATTTCCTCTTTACACATATATCCCCATATAGCAGGTACAAATATAGATTTGCACCTGCTACTCAGAAACTGCAAAATGTTTGGGTTATTAGCATAAATGGAAGTTGAGTCTTATTGTTAATGCCTATGATTTGTTGGGTGAACTGACTCAGTTAGAAGAACCATTAAATTCTTGTGAAAGGTTTCTGCAGATAAATAAGAAAGTAGCTAATGACAACCTCCAGCTAATAACACTGCAGTACGAAGTTATCCTCAACTAATTAATGCTCTTGGACTCTAGTGAAGATTACATTCAGTGAAGATTACAAAAGTGTTTAATAGTCATCTAGTAACTGATACATTAAGACTTGGAAATACTTTAGATTCTCCTTCAAAACAAGGACAACAAAATACAAGTAGTGATGCAGAAAGGGTTGACTCATTTCTTCTGACTTACTTTTCTAGGTCTCAAATAAAACTATAACATGATTAAGAACACTTTTAATTTCCTGTGTTAAAAAAAATAGAAAAATATTTTTGTTTGTTTTAGTAATTAAAATATGTATTTAAAAAACAATTATAAAATACAGATTGATTGAAATACACCAGTGATTACAAGAGCTTCCAATTAAAAGTTATGCAAACTTTTACAAATATTGTAAATCTTACCTAATTACAATGTGACTAGAATATTAAAAATCTATATTATTTTGTGTTATTATTAAAAAGTATCAACATTCTAATCTAATATAGTTTTTTTGACCTGTTAATCAAGTATTTGTGAAGTCTAGAGCCAAGGAGTAATCAGTGATATTTCATACAAAAAGAATCATAAAGTTACGAATCGAAAAAAAACCTACAACCTACAACATATTGAAATGTTAATTTAATTCAAAATTAATTTTCCAGAAAATGATAATTCTGCTATTTTGTTTTCACACACTTGTCTTTAAATAACTTGTTTTATTAAACATGCTCCAAGAACAGTTTCAGACTTCTGAATTTTAGGAACTTAATCTAGAGGCCTATATCATAAGGGTCATTTCACTTTGTTTTCTATATAATCAATGGGAAAAAGCAGATTCTTGCACAAGTTAAATTCCATCAGCAGCTAAATTAGATATCTGTCATCTCAAAATTGTTCTCTGAAGTAAACTTTTAATTGGTTATACAAATAATTTATGTCTCCTATCTTAATTATCTATAAAGGATGTTTAAAATTATATGTTATGAATAACTTGGTACGGGATTTATGTTTTCATTAGGAACTAGTGCAAAGTGCATCAGACAATTTCTTTCTGTCAGATTATGCACACAAAATTACCTGTACCTGCCTGAGCTTCAGTTTACTCACATTATATTGCCCATACGCATTTTTTTAATAAATCTTCAAAGCTTTGATAAGCATACCATATTAACTTATCTCAATATTTTGGCATTTTTATGAACTATACAATTTTATAATAAGTTACTGAAGTAGGAGTGAGTATTTTAACAGAGTGAGCATTACAGAGCAAAATGTATGTATAAGATTAAAAAAGAATATGCTGAATTATTTTTAAAGCCAAATGTAAACCAGAAAAAAACACTTGTGTAACTATCATCAAACTAAAAGTTGTATGATGTAAAACAGGTTCCCAAAGATAGCTTGAAGTGCTAAAATGGACAGTTAAACACTGAATCAGCAGCATAAACCACACAACCAAAATAATCATTTATACTCCTCTCCCCAAAATAATAAACAAAACAAAACAAAACAATGTCACCGTTGTAATGTTATTAAAATTCAGACTGTACAAAGTAGACACACTTTGAACAGTAACATCAATGACATTAACGTATTTTTAACCATGACAGGTAACTATTAAAGGCAATTTTATATAAGCTTTAGAATATTCGTGTTTTAACATTTTTACATGTTAAGCGTGTGGCATGTTAGCAGTGAAACATGCTGAATAGAAACACTTTTGTAATAGACATCATTGGATTGTACTTTGACTTGTTAATGATAAGACTTTTCCAATCTATTTAAAATGAATAAAGAGAAAAAAGAAAAATCCACTGACCTTTTTATTACTGAGCAACTATCTTGTTTGTGATGGACTGATCCAGTTCAATTTCCTGTAATCTGCTACAGTCTTCTCCAATTTTAATGCACCTCCTCCTTCATTTGGTGCTGTAGCTCATGAGAAATTTGATCATGTTTTCACAGTCTTAGGTGAACATTGCTGGCTGTTCTGATAACATATGGATTTTAAAATTTTGCTACTCACTTTTGACTGTGTGGAGTCAAACACCAGCCCTGAATAATATATCTATTTTTAAGTTATCCATCACTTTCTTCCCTCTGGACAGCTTTCTGAAACCAATTGACTGCTCTTAAAATGAAGCTATCTACTTCTGACGGCAGAAGTAGAAGTATTCTGTGTTGCTACGTTAGGGAACAGCCCTTTCCTACATCCTGAAAAAAGTACATCTTGCTCAAGACTTTAATCTTTCCAAAGACTATTAAAAAGTAACCCTGAAATGTACTATCATATGTGTGTCTATGTCTATGATGCGTTTATGATTATACAGAGCATTCTTAGATCTGGCAGTGGAAGACAATAAAATTAAAATGTTGTTTTAATCTACTGTCTTTGTTGGGCATATTGTATAGTCTGTATTATTATTTGGGCACTTTTTTTTTGCTCTTTCAATCTCTTCAGTAAGAGTCTTACAAAATCTCTACTTGACTACTGAGATGAGGGGTCTTAAACTCTGATCTCAACCCAGCAAAGCACAAAAGATCATGCTTAACATTAATCTTCAGTTCAGTACATCTCAACACTGTTATTCAGAGATAATTCAAACATTTGTTCCTTTACTACTCATCGTCTCAGACTCTACTCATCCTTCCCAATGTGGCACAACAACCACCACTTTTTCTTTGTAAGAAAATAGCAGTTTTATTTTTGTATCAACAACAAAACTTAGTGCATTGATTAAGCTGTCTTGTGGCATATATATGTGGTATAAAAATATAAATATTAATTCTGAATAGGAATTGCTTAAGGAGATTTGGAATAAAAAATGTAAAATATGTTCTGCAACAGAAAGCTGAGAGTAGAGAAACAGAGGTACTGTAATTGTAATGAAGTTATAATCAATAATAATATAATCCAAAACTTGCTATTGGAAAATTAATCTAGAGTTAAAGTTTATTAACTTTCCTTGGTATAAAAAGCTACCTTCAAATATATGTGAAATTACAAGTGCAGACTCAGGAATAAAAAGTTCCTGGAGGAATAAAAGGAATAAAAATCTTCAGAGTCTTGAGTGTATTCATTCATTTGTATGCACCAGTAACTTCAGTGTATATGCACACGCTCCTATATTTCCAAAAAACAAACAAACAAAAAAGCCCCCTCTATAATTTGGGGTTTCTTTACAAAAAGTAGTATAAAAGCTATACCAATTTTTGTACAACACTTTGCATCAAAAGATCACAGACATTTTAGAAAAATGGAACAGTGGTTAAGTCTTCTTTTTCAGGAGGTGCTCTGTGTTACTCTAGCAAAATGATACTGATTAGCTCTATTCCACACTGGCCTAGAACAGAATATCTGGATTCACTTCGTGTAACTTGACTTCTGTCTCACTTAGGCTTCATGTGGTGCCCTTGTGACTCTAAGATGTAACAGTGATTTTTCCTGGAGAACCTGTCCTATGAGGAAAGATGGAAGGAGTTAGGTCTTTTCTCCCTGGAGAACAGAAGGCTCAGGGGGAAACTCATCACAGTTGTCCAGTGCTTAAAGGGTGGCTACAAAGAGGACAGAGGCTCTCTCCTCACAAGGAGCTACATGGAGAAGACAAGGGACAATGGGTACAATTTACACCAGGACATGTTTCATCTTGATATAAAAAAGAAATTTTTTTAAGTGAGAATACTCAATCACTGGAACAACCTCCCCAGGGACATGGTGGAGTCCCCATTGCTGGAGATTTTCAAGATGTGATTGGACAAGGAGCTAAATAATCTCATGTAGGACTCATTTGCCATGAAAGGATGGACCAGATGATCTTTTGAGGTCCCTTCCAACCTGGGCTGTTCTGTGATTCTATGATTTTTCCAGCAACTTTCAACACAAAAACATTCAGGACAAGAAGTCATAGAATCATAGAATCATAGAATCATAGAATCATGGAATATCTCAAGTTGGAAGGGACCCAAAAGGATCACCGAGTCCAACTCTCCGCTCCTCACAGGACTACATAAAAATAAATCATATGTCTAAGAGTGTCATCCAGATGCTCCTTGAACTCTGACATCCTTGGTGCCTTGCTCCCTGGGGAGCCTGTTCCAGTGACTGACCACCCGCTCAGTGAAGAACTTTTTCCTAATGTCCAATCTGAACTTCCCCTGACGCAGCTTCATTCCATTTCCTCATGTCCTATTGCTGGTCACCACAGAGAGGAGATCAACACTTCCCCCTCTGCTGCCCCCACTGAGGAAGTTGTAGACTGAGATGAGGTCACCCCTCAGCCTTCTCTTCTCCAAGCTGAACAAGCCAAGTGACCTCAGCTGCTCTTTCTAAGTCTTGCCCTCGAGGCTTTTCACCATCTTGGTCGCCCTCCTCTGGACACACTCTAATAGTTTGATGTCCTTCATATACTGAGGCACCTAAAACTGCACACAATACTCAAGGTGGGGCCACACCAGTGCAGTGTGGAGTGGGACAATCACCTCCCTCGACTGGCTAGCTATGCTGTGCTCGATGCACCCTAGGACATGGTTGACCCTTTTGGCTGCCAGGGCACACCGTTGACTCATATTCAACTTGCCATCAACCCAAATCCCCAGGTCTCTTTCTGTGGGGCTGCCCTCCAGCCTCTTGTCCCTCAATTTGCACATATAACCAGGATTACCCCATCCAAGGTGGAGAATCTGGCACTTGCTTTTGTTAAATTTCATACGGTTGGTGATTGCCCAGCTCTCTAGTCTGCCCATATCTCTCTGTAAGGCCTCTCTACTCTTGAGGGAGTCCACAGCTCCTCCTAGATTAGTATCATGGACAAACTTAATGCACATTAGATTCCTGCATCCAGATCATTTATAAAACCGTTGAAGAGAACTGGCCCTAAAATTGAGCCCTGGGGAACCCAACTGGTGTTTGACTGCCAGCCTGATGTAACCCCATTTACTATAACCCTTTAAGCCCAACCAGTCAGCCAATTGTTCACCCAATATATTATGGACTTGTCTAGCTGTATGCTGGACAGTTTATCCAGAAGGATACTGTGAGAGACTATCAAAAGCTTTGCTAAAATCCAAAAAACCCACATCTACTGGCTTCCCTTGGTCAACTAGATGGGTGACCTTGTCATAAAAGGAAATTAAGTTAGTTAAACAGGACTTTCCCCTCATGAACCCATGCTTGTTATGACCAATGACTGTATTGTCTCTCAAGTATTTTTCAATAACTCCCAGAAAAACCTTCTGCATAATTTTATCAGGCACTGAAATGAGACTGACAGGCCTACATTTACCAGGGTCTTCCTCCTTACTCTTCTTGAAAATTGGGACAACATTTGCCAGCTTCCAGTCGACTGGGACCTCTCCAGATTCCCAAAACCTTTGAAAAATAATGGAGAGAGGTTCCGCAATGACATCGGCCAGCTCTTTCAGTATCCCAGGTTGAATCCCATTGGGCCCCATAGACTTGTGAGCATCCATCTGGAGCAGCAAGTCTCAAACAAGTTCAGAGTCGTCTGGGAGTTTGTCATTCTCCCAGCCATGGCCTTCCAACACAGGGCTCCAGGGGTCCCAGGGCCCATCATGGGTGTTAAAGACAGAGGCAAAAAAGTCATTAAACATCTCTGCTTTGTCTACGTCCCTATGTGAGGGGACTGACCTCATCAAGTAATGGACCAATGTTATCTCTGATCTTCCTTTTGCTGTTAACATATTTTAAACAGCCCTTTCTATTGTCTTTCACAGTCCTGGCCAGCTTGAACTCTAATCAAGTTTTGGCTACATGAATTTTCTCTCTACAGTGGCGAACAGCATCTCTGTAGTCCTCCTGTGTCACCTGTCCTTGCTTCCAATGTCCGTACACTTGCCTTTTCCACCTAAGTTCTAGAAGAAGATCCCTGCTCAGCCAAACTGGCCTGCTGCCCCACTTGCTTGACTTCCAACACTTTGAAATTACACTCTCCTTTGTAGCTTAGCTTAATTTTAAGGATGAAGATTGTAATTTCCTAGAGTATCATATAGTTTAATGTCTGAAGAAAGGTTGCAAAATAAAAAGGAATGGATTCACGACCTCTGTGCAAGAGGTGAACCTTTAAGCTAAATTTCTTACATCTGGGAAGTGTTTTGACCAGCAGGCTATACTAACAAAAAAAAAAAAGCTATGTATTAGACCTTCTTTGCAAATATTCTGAATTCTAAATCCCTAGCTGACTGTATAATCAGATGTGACTCCTAGAATCATATGCTCATTCAGATATTCCCCCACGCTATTTCTATTTGGTTTCTCACTAAATGTGTACAAGCACTTAAACTTTCCACAGAAATGTCTAGTTTTCTTATTCAATGAATGGAAAAATCATCACAAAGGCATTCTAAATTGTCCTCAGGAGGCCATCAGAGGTCCCTAGCACTTTCCACTGACTATGCAATCAATGCACATATTTTGTAGGCACAGGAACACGTAAATTAGGTGACTAATTTAGTAACCTAGTATAAAATTAGATAGTGAAACTAAAGAGTTTTGATTTCAATGTAAGGCACAAGAGGATATAAAGATGGTTAAAATAAGACAGATCTTCACTCTAATCCTTTAATTAAAAGACACCTTAAAAGGAAGTATCTGAGTGATGTAACTTCCTTTGCTGTATTTTTTGACACAACAATTCTCCCAATAGTATGTATTATAACTTTTGCTGAAAGGTAGAAAATAGTTGGTGTCCAGAAGCATTTTTTTATGTTTAGTAGCTAATGTCAGTGAATCATGAAAGTGCTCACCAGATTCTCTTAGAAAGCAAGATGCATGCACTTGTAACTCTGTTTCATGAAACCATCTAACCTTAAACTAACAGTTTGCCCAGAGATAATTACATTAATGAGAAATGAAAGTACTGACCATCCCCTAAGATCTGCTTGTGGTTTCACAGGATTGAGTTCTCATTTACATTTTTATTAAGTTGTGGGTTTACAGCATAAATGTGTATGAAACTTTATAAGGAATCTGTTCTCAGGACATTACACTTCAAATTAAATATAACCTGATTTGCTATGTTCTGCAGGTCAGACAGGATGTTCATACAAAGTTAAATTAATGAAGCTTCTAGGATCAAAAAATCCCTCCAATTAATACAATATTGATCACTTGTTAAGTGGGCAGGTTAACATGGATTAACAGTAGAGCCTTTTAAAAATGTGAATGCGAAGGGGTTTAAAATGCATGGGAAATATTCAGAAAAGTAGTTGGACTGCCCTAAGGACTAAGTCTGGTGCTTCAGGATTGTCTTCTGAATCAATGAAGATTTTTTTTTTCAGATGAATGGTATTAGCCTTGTTTCCCTGTAATCTAAAAATGATATAGTTTCAAGATAATAGAAAATGTCCCTATCAGATTTAGAGACGAAAAGACTAGATACAAGCATTTGCTCATTTCTGATGTTTGCTAGGACTACTTTAAATAGTCAAAGTCTCTTAGACACAGACACTCTACCCCTGAAATAAAAATGACAGTCTAATAAACAGTCAAACTAAGACACAGAAGAAGATAAACAAGTTCCATATAAAAAGGTAGGCTGTTTACGTTTAGACAACATATAATCAGCCCTTTACATAGGAACAAGTATGTAACTACATGGAAGAAGAGAACTAACTGGAATAAAACTGGCTAGAGAGTCTTAAAAAACATCTCATAACCCCATATTAGTGTGATAGTACATCAGAAACAGAAATCTGACCAGCTCAGAATAAGGAATATTAACATAATCGTAAAATCTGTTAATAAACTCTGCTGGTATTAAGTGTTTAAGTCAGTCAGTCATCACATGATTTTTCTCTGAGATTAAAAAGAGTTTAAGAAGTGGTACATGAGCCCAGGATCCCTTATTGTGCATGCTTCTTCATTCTCAGGTCATTCTCTGGCCCTGGTTTGGACTTCTCCAACTAGCTCTGTCTAAAACAGATCTGCAAATCTGCTCTCCAAATCCCTGGCTGCTACCTGTTTATCAGTACAAACTTATTCACAGTGTCCTTCAGCCACAAACTTGAGTGTGCCCTCGTATCAGATGCCAAATATTAAAGCTTACCACCTCGTGCTTTACATCACACTTGGTTACTTTGGATTGCAGATAGAGCTGACACTGTCAGCTTGAAAAAGTCTGTGTTGCCACATTTTTCCTTTTTCATTCATTACTGCAAAAAGTGGACATAAAATGTCAGTGAATCACAAAACAATTATGGTCATGTTTATAGAATGGAAGAAGAATGCTGTTACCAGGTATCCAGGTGTTACAAATTGGTTCATATCCATACAGTTTAGGACTACCTCACCTCTGAAACACTAAAGCTTGTAACTCTGCTCTGAAGTCTTCTGATTCTAAGTCTTAATTATAATTTAATGCAATGACTTTAATCTGTGAAGTACTTTTGCAGATGGGATATTGCATGATACTATGAGTGTTTGAGGGTACTCAGCCTACCAGGGTATTTGACCACTCTCATGTTGATTTTTTTCTCCTACTTACTAACTATAATTTCTCTTGCTGCAGCTTGTATCCATTGCAGCTTGTCCTTGCCAATGTGCTCCTCCAAGATGAGTTCAGCTCCATCATCTCTACAATTAGGTAGTTGAAAACAGCAAAAATCCTCCCCTCTTCTGCCATAGCCATCTTCGTCATAGTCATCTCTTCATCTGAACAAGCCCAGCTCTCTCTGTCTCTCCTCATACTTCAAGGGGTCTGACCCCCAACCACCTAGATGACCTCCGCTGAACTTGCTCCAGAATATCTGTTTCTTTCCTGTACTAGGGAACCCAAAATGAGACATGGTTCTCCTGATGTGGTGTCCCAAAATGCCAGTCTTCAAGCTTCTGGTTACAGTTTTGCTGATATAGCACTGTGTGCTGTTAACTTTCTTTACAGTAAGGACATACTGTTAACTCATGGACAATCTTCTCTTGAGTAAGAGCCCAAGTTCTTTTCTGCACAGTTGCTTTCTGCTCAGTCAGAACCCAGGTGTATCAAATTTGATAAATGCAAGCAGTGTATTGAGACACAAATCCATAATTTCTTCTACTCCTGTGATATTTTTGCACAACTTCAACTCCCACTAGTTTACAAGTGACAGTCTACAGTGCCTAGCACCTCACTCCTAAGCAATTTAAGTGACTTTTATAATTTTTAGCTCTGTATTCAAGAATTTATAACATTTGTTCAAAGCAAATGCATTGAATAATAAAGTAAACTTGGTGAAAAATACCTTGAATTTTGACACCTGATAAGAGAGAATACTATTACATAATTTTATGACTAGTTTATATAAATTTTCAAATGTAGAATGGAAGTAAGCAGTTGCTGTGTTGCTGATTTTTTTAAATGTCATTCCATGTTGTACTGGGTTGGTCTGACTGGGATGGAGTTGATTTTCATGAGACTAACCTGTGCTATGTTTTTGATTTGTGGCTAAAACAGTGTTGATAACAATCCAGTGTTTTGACTACTGCTGAACCATGTTTGCACAGCATCAAGGCATTCTTTTTCCTACTCTTCCCCCTCAACAACTAGGCTGGGGGTAGACAAGAAGTTGGGAGGATTCACAGCCAGGACAGCTGACCCAAACTGGACACAGGGATATTTACCATATAACATCATGCTCAGCAATAAAAGCCAAGGTAGAGGCAGAAGATGAGGGGTTTTTTGGCTTCCAAGTTGGCCGATGTTTAGAGACTAGCTGGGCATAAGTCTGCCTATGAGAGATGGAGTGATTTCCCTTGCTTCAGTTGTGTTTTTTCTTTTTGGTGGGGTTTTTGGGGGTTTTAAACTGACTTTGTCTCAACCCACAAGTTTTCTTACTTTTGCTCTTCCAACTCTCTCTCCTTGTCCCACTGAGGTGAGGGGGCGGTGAGCAAGTGGTTGTGTGTGTGTTTGGCTGCTGGTCAAGGTCAACCCACCTCATGCGTAACCATTCTCTACTCTTGGACTTGGTAGTGTTATGTTAATGGTTGGACTTGATCTTAAGGGTCTTTTCCAACCTAAATGATTCTATGATTCAAAGAGAACACCAGGAAGACACTGAAAACTTATTGGTAAATGATTTTTCACATATTTGAATAGCAGATTAATATTGCAAATAGACAAATTACCTTAGTGTTTCCGAAAGTCTACATATCTTTCAGTTATTGGAAATTCTGGATATGATAAACATCCATATTACTTTTATCTTTTCATGCTTTCTACTATGCTTTTTCTACTAATGTCTAACATTTGGATAATTTCTTGTTCATTCCTTCTCATGCTTTAAGCTGTCTTCTCTAAAGCCTTTCACTACAGTCAGATTACGTTGCATGGAAATTGTCACGGAAACCCTGACATTACTACAAGGGACTGTCTAACATTAGATGGTGCATGATGCTTTCGTAGTTTGACAAACATCAGTCATTGACAGCAGTTCTTGAAAAATTAAATTTTTGGAGGTTTGCAGACTCTTGATGAAGGAAATGCTGGCCACCAGCAATTTAGTTGTGAATTTATAGAATAGGAAGAATACAGTAGGAGCTGACTTTCTATGCTGTTTACCATTAAAGCTGCCAAGGAGGCAGCAAGAGTAAAGCTGCTTTGTAAAGGAAATTGAACCAGGAACCAAGGGTGAAAACAGAACAGGAATGGGCAATGTCGTCACCAAGAAGTGCACAGTCCCTCAATACCCGAACAAGCAGAACAGAGCAGGTTCTGTGATGGTAACCATACTCAGAAAAGAGTCCAGTGATTGCCAGAAAAAAATGAATTGACATGGCAGGGCTGATGTCAATCTAGGAAGCACAGTCAGTCAGGATCAGCAAAGGGCAGGACTGAGCAGAAATATCACACAGAAACTGATGGATGGAAGGTTTGCTAAAAAAAAAAAATATCTAAAAAAACCCACTAAAACCCTAAATCATTGTGATTTTGACATAGGACAGTGCTCATGTGGGGAATCACATCTCTCAATCAGACAGTTTAGTGTTGTCTTCAGTTATATCAGGTGAATCTCTCAACTTCAATTCTGCTCAGTTCTTGTAATCCAGCTGGCCCATGGTCCTAAGTGACCACTGCAACATATGCAGTATCCATCCATATTGATTACCTTAACTACACAAAACACACCTCTTAAATATCTTAACTGCATCAGAAAGACAGTTCTACATAACCTTTTCTGCATCTGCAGGAACAATTTCTATTGACTGTTTACAAATGTCCTATTTACATAACAATTTAATCAGTTCTGCAACAGAAACAGCCAAGGTAAGTCTCTGAAAGGGCCAGATCCTCCCTCCAGGAAGTTAATTAGCTATTTTAAGCATCCAATATGTCTATGCACAATAAGAGTTGCCTGAAGGGAGTCTTCAGGACAGTCCAAAATTCCCACCTGGAGAGCTCCTGTAACAATCAGTCAATTACTTACTTGCGACATTCCATTGTCACATACCAGTCCTTTAGCTTATCTATGCAAAGGACTAGCCAGGGAGTTCCTGGATCCCCCCAGAGGGATCAGTGACTGAAGTACCCTGGGTGTGCACCCAACAACCACAGTGGTATCCAGCTATACCACAGTTAGAACTAATGAATAATCCTCATTTTCATACTTACACTTACGACTCGCAACTTTTGCCTCACAGCCCTTGCCAGAGCAACCGCTTGAGCTCAAGTGCTGCTCCTGACAGGTGGTCCCACAGGAGGCTGATCAGGGCACTTAAGACCTATTGGTGCATGCAGGACCCTGGCAGCAGCCCTCACAGTCAGAAATGAATGATCCACATTTGACACTCTGCACAGCAAGTAAAATTCACATAACATCATGCAAGATAACTATTGTAGAAAGTTACTGAGACAGTCATCTCAATGCTCTCAGTAATCAGGGGAGAGAAATAATCACTTCTAGGAAGACATACATCTCACTTCATGATAAACATATGAAATGAGACAGATGAATTGTACCATAAAAATATCTGATTCTCTCCACTATTTTGCAGTGTTTACATGACTGAATCACCTGTAGTTATGTAGGCAGCAGACACTTACAGTGAGATGAGATGATTCCCAGTATCTCAGCAGCAGCTGTATGTACATTCTTGACAGACATGTGAAGGTCATATGAAAGCATGACAGAGAATAAAAGTAGATCTTTAAGAATACAGCAAACAACATTACAGTTTACAAGTCAAAGAGACTATACTGTCTATGTGTTCGTTTATAATAGAAAATTAAAACTTAAGAAAGAAAAGCTCCTCAGCAGGTCTTCAGTGCCTTCATAAGAAACAACTGTTTTGTTTTAGTAACAAAAAAATGTTAACACATGTCTCACTTTCTGCTGAAGTAAACCTGTAATCATCCTGTAATAATTTCAGGCTGATCAATCAGTGATACGTATGAGGTAGTAAGTATTTAACTGCCCCCTTCTAATCTAAATCTGACACACCAGAGAGTGTTCAACATGACCATTGTTAGAGACTATTGGTATATAGTCATACACTGTAAACCTGTTACCATCAATAGCTCACGATGTGATACAGTAGTAGGTGACAATATATGATATTATATTTAAAAGTATGAGAGACTAGAGTATATCATGTTCCTGCATATATATGTGTATATATATACATATACACAGACACAAGTTTTAAAATGTGTTCAGGTTTTATTCTACAACAAAGCATGAAAGAATTTGACAAAATAAAAGAGCTGGAAGATATAATTTAGATGATACCAGAATAACAAACATGATACCCTTTTTTCTGCCCATTGAAGCAATATCAATGTTGTACAAATAAAAAGTCAGTGAAGAATATGGACTTGTATACTGAAAATAAAATGTATGTATATGTACCTGATTAATAAAAGTGTTAAGGATGCAAGCAAATCTTGCAGTTAATGTGTAGAGATAATTTCCTAATTCAATTATTGGGATCCTATGACTTCAACTGAAGACACGGCTCTAAAAAATGGAGGGAAGACTAATACTGATCTCTGCAGTGCTGCACAAAATTCTGAGTTATTTTTTACGTATAAAGGCTACAATGGTAAAAGATTTAACTTCACAGAATCACAGAATCACTAAGGTTGGAAAAGACCTGTAAGATCATAAAGTTCAACCATCAACGCAACACAATGTCCCGCAATGTCACGTCCACACGTTCCTTGAACACCTCCAGTGATGGTGACTCCACCATTTCCCTGGGCAGCCTGTTCCAGTGTTTCACCACTCTCTCAGTAAAGAAATTTTTCCTAATATCCAGCCTAAACCTCCCCTGGTGCAACTTGAGGCCATTTCCTCTTGTCCTGTCTGAAACTTATGGGTGTTATTAACAGAAGATTATTTCTTGTTGACAGAAAGAAACTGAAATCTTTTGAAGCACTGTGTTAGTGAAGACAGTGGCAGAGTTACTTATTTCATCAAGGAAAGAGAAAAAAGTAGAAGAGATCTTCATAAGTAGCTTGTACATTGAATGAATCAACTCTCTATAATCAACAGTTATTAACCTGTGCTGTCAGAGAGGATATCCAAAAACCTAAGCAATATGGAAATACTGGGGATTTATCAGTAACTGTAGTCATGTGCTGTTACATTTTGATTCAAATTTGTCAGAGTTTGAAAACTGCATTAAAGTGAAATATTTTCATCTCACATTTGATTTATCTGTAAATATAGCAAACCTAGATTTGGTAATCTGTTCACATAAAATTGAGCCACAGACCTTGCTGGGATACATTTGATACTCTTTCTCAGCTGTTTTCCTGTGTTTTACAATTCCATTTGGCTGTAACCCTTTGTTATAAGAGACTTCATGAATGAATACATTGCACACTTAAAAGCATATCTAAAACCATCATGTTAAAAGCTGATCAGTTTTTAAAATTACTTTCATAATATGCCTTTTTGACGCCCTTTTAATAATGCAATAATGCTGATTTAGGTTTGAAATAATGTAGTATTTATTATTTATGCATAATAAACATTAATAATACATTAATAACACACTCTTTGTAATATCCTATAAACTATATGAAATGGGAATATATGCTTTTGGAAAATGCTTATTCCAGTTCATGTAAAGACTTACAGAGCTCTCAAAGACTGAAAATGTTACTGTCTAAAAAGTTCAAACAGCTTTTCTACATAGGTGACTGAACTCTGGCAAAAAACAAAAAACAAAAAGAATCAATAGGATAAGGCTTTCCCAAATACTCTGTCCTTCTGGAGTCATGTTTTGCATGTTGAAACCTGTGCCTAGTGCCATTTTAGACACAATCATATCCTGCCCAGACACCAGCTGCTGCATGGGAATGATGTTGGTATCCTTAAGGTCCTACGTCCAGTCTGCCAGGACAGTGGAGCTGTCTCAGATACTTGATGGTTCAAATAGAAGTAGATGTCTAAGTTTAAGCACTTAAATTGCTCGTTTAAAACCCTAACTTGGGAGTGGCTTGGCTTGAACAGAAATCCCATTAAATGATTCCATTGCTTTTGTCACTACATTTGTCCATCATGTAGCCCAAACTCTAGCTGATTGGTTGGACATCCTGCAGGGAAAACGTGTTTTTCCATTGCTTAAGCCTATGGAAGTTTATTAAACAGAATTCTATTTGTTGGGGTAAGAGGTTTTAGTAGTAGCACTGTATAAAGAGTAGCATTCTTTTTATTTTTAAAAAAGAAAATAACTGTAATTACTTTTTGTGAAGCTGTAGCATTTGTATGTGTCCTGTGTGTTTTGATAAGAGTTTAAGCTCTTGGGAGTATTCAGATGGCTTTCAGATGAAATAAAGTATGTCTAGGCAGCTACTGGAGTGTGATGTTTGGATTGCCATATTTTAATTATAGATCTCAGAACTAGACAATTTCAGTTTTAGTTACCAGAGAGTTTTTCTAAAGCTGGTCCAAGTTCTCCAGTTAGGAAAAAATTAAGGCATTTCATTCAGTAAATGGAAATAACATTTTTATTTTTGGTTTGGTTTTTAGCTGGACATATGTTACAAAGTAAAAATACTTTCACTTCCACTCTTAAAGACTTTCTGATATCAGTATATTAAAAAAGCTGTTTACTATAAAAACAGTCCCAAGAAGCAAGAGGTTTCGGTCTATACAGAACTAGCACTTCCTCCTGGATAAATATATGTTGCAGCGAGGTGTGGGGTATAACAGGCTGCTGTTAGAATGTCTATAACAAAATCAACATAATGCCATTTGGTTGATGCATCAAATCACATTGTTTCCAGAAGGTTTAAAATAAGGACACAGATAACGCTAAGTCCTCTGTTAATTCTATAATTACTTACTTAAGGCCAGGAAATAATTTTTTTTCTTTTCTTCTTTTTTCTTTTCTTCTTTTTTCTTTTTTATCCCCTTTTTTTTTTCTCCCTTGTATCAACCTGAAGCTTAAGGTCTTCATGTTTCTCAATAATGGACAAAGGTGTTACAGATTTCCTCTTTTTAAACTCATTTTCTATATGGAATGGACTTAAACTACTCTGACAGCAAGGACAAAAACTCCACATTGTAACCAGACAGGACCCTTCCAGTACTGAGATCCAGGAAAATTGGCAAAATTAGGGCTATTTGCCCCCATACAGTACAAGTAAGAGTCAGTACATGCTGGTGGGCATGAGATTTGACTTGTCATGAGAGAGTAAAGATGATTTGGAGAGCGGTGTGACTCAGAACTACTCGTGTTCTTTTTATCACAGATACATTAATACAGTTGCAGACTTAGCAATCTACTACTGGCCACTGACCACTGTATTAAATTGTATGTTGTACTGGTTTTGGCCGGGATAGAGGTAATTTTCTTCATATAGCTCATGCATGGTGCTATGTTTTGGATTTGTGATGAAAACAGTGTTGATAATACAGAGATTTTTTTGTTATTGTTAAGCAGTGCTTGCACAGAGTCAAGGCCTTTTCTGCTCCTCATGTTGCCCCGACAGCATGTAGGCTGAGGGTGCACAAGAGGTTGGGAGGGATGGGACAGCTGACCCCAACTTAATAAAGGGGTATCCCATACCATACGATGTCATGCTCAGCAAGAAAAACTGGGTGAAGAAGGAGGAAGGGGGGATGTTCGGAGTTATGGGGTTTGTCTTCCCAATAACCATTACACGTGATGGAGCCCTGCTTTCCTGGAGATGGCTGAACACCTGCCTGCCGATGGGAAGTAGTGAATGAATTCCTTGTTTTGCTTTGCTTGCCTGCATGGCTTTTGCTTTACCTATTAAACTGTCTTTATCTCAACCCACACGTTTTCTCACTTCTATCCTTCTGATTCTCTCCCCTGTTCCATTGAGGGGAAGCAAGTAGGCAGCTGTGTGGGGCTGAGCTGCCTACTGGAGTTAAACCGCAACAGTGGTTAAACCAAAAAAATGTGTAAAAGACAGGCTTTATTGCAGACATGTAAACGTGCTTTTGGCACTGACATTGATAGCCATATGAGTGTCTAAACTGCTATAGCTAAATGTAAATTTTCCCTCAGTAACTCCACAAACTAATTCATGTGCATGTTTATGTGTGTATAATGCTTTCTTTTACAGCCATCATGAATTTATTCTAAAATTTTAAATTGCTCTGTAAATATACATGTGTTTTTCTGCAACACTATCATAAACAGTCTTAATTTTTAAACACTTATTTGAGAATAACCAACCCAATATGAGATTATTTGCCAAGTCATTTTTTACTAAGGGCATACACTTTATATACACTTTGGGTGTACAGATCTTATAAATTGAATACAAAATGTTCAAATGCAGATGCTTGCTGCCTGTGTTAAGTGACTACAGAAAGCATCCACAATATTCATGAACCTGTAGGGTCACAGTGGCTCAGGAAAAAAAAATCTGAAGTCCTCTGAAGACTTCCCTTGAATTAATTATCAGCCACTAGATCAGACCACTTATTCTACAGTCAGAAGCTATTTTTTTCCCCACTTTATTTAACTGAAAATCACATAATCATCAATCTATTTGATGGTTTTTAAGACTAAGGATATTAACAATGCAGAAAAGAAAGGGCTAAATTTGATGAGTAGTCTAGACCACTGTCTTGGAAAATGTTATTGCTTAATATCACCTGATCTGTTGTATTGGCATTCAGTAATTAGCCTAACATCATGTGTAGAAGTCAAGTTAAGAGGTACAGGTCTGACAAATCTATAGACATTTGTCGTTTGATTTATGCAAGACTTTAAAAAATGAATCTCTCATTTAGCTAATCGATTTTCAGGAAATAGACATTGACTTTGATATAAAGAGGGGATTTTGGTATCCTATGATACTAATGATTTTGAGTGCATCTTCGTTTACTTTGGTCTCAGTATGTTCTTTAGGAATAATGAAATACTGTGTATAACAGATTTTGAAATTAATAGCCACAAGATTCCTATGGATTTTTACAAAAGTGCATGAGATTTTTTGCCCTGTTTTTGCAAAGTGTTAATCAAAACAGGAGAAAATTTAAAAATTTACACCTTACCTTATCTTACACCCTAAAAAAGGAAAAAGTATTCAGCTGCAACCTTCCCAGTGATTAGAGCTGTATCATCCAGGGCATTCAGAGGGAAGCAGGAAAAGCTGAATAACTGACTAGACGTATTAAATAACCGGGTTATTTATTCTGACTTTATGGGGAATTCCTGGAGAGCTGTCTCAACAGGGATCTCTCACCCACCCCTCATAGCTCTGTGTAGCAAGGTAACTCTCTGCACAACCTATCTTGTAAAAATCATTCTGTATTGTGACAGATAAGTAAGGTGATAGTTTCAAGTTTCAATTACTACATTAAATGTTATTGTGTTCAAAACCTCCTGCAGCTTTTAGTCTTACTAATGTTTCAGCTGCCTTAATATAATTGCCAAAAACTTAATCGCAAGGAAGCATAAATCTAATAAAATATTTTACAGTACCAAAAAAAAAGTGGAAAGGGAGAATAAAAGCTAGTAATATTAAAAACAGTGGGGCCCATTACAGATAAAAAGCCTTGGCCCTGTAAAGATGTAAGTCAATAAAACTATCCACCTCTGAAAATACATTGTTATTAATTTTTTATTATATTTTCTGAATGCAGAACTTCTTTCTAATACGACCATCTTCAGTCTAGATCACTCAACCATGTATTTTTTTTCATACCATCATTTTGTAAGTAATTTAAAAATAATAAAGAAAACACTTTCACACTGAGTTTAAGTTCTGCTATAATTCAAATAACTTTGAAACGCACAACCTGAAGCTTTCCTAGGTGCTTTTGTACAATTGTTTGATTTTGGTTTTATTATAGCCAAGCTTTTACAGTGAGAGATCAGCTAAAACCCCAAATGCAAATGATCTTGGCTTTTGGTTTGCCAATAAAAAATTCAACATTCAAAATTACAGTTTAATTTAAGTATTCACTCTTGTGGTTTTTTATGACATAAAGAGCTCATTTTCTCTCCTTCAGTTGCCTTGATTTATTCAAAAGCAAAAATTCTCCTATTATAATATAACATCTGTTGATATTTTATATGTATTTTACCTACCTATATACAGCATACAAATGTTTAGAAAAATGTTGATAATTAGTGTGGTGTTGGAAGTAATGATAAACAGTTTTTAAAACTTGTGAAGCTCAAAGACCCTATTTCAAGGATGTAACTTCTTTAGTCATAAAATGTGTAAAAATGGATAAAATTTCTATTCCACTTTATTGCTGGATATTATTTATATCAGTAATAAAGAATTATTGCATTTCAATTAAAAAATGCTATGGATTATGTTTGCTGGATGCTTTATATTTTCATGAAATCTATTTTAGATCTTTGATATGTATTATAGGTTTTATTCCTGAGCATGGCAGCTTGAGAATTTTTCTTATTTCTTTCTTCTTCTTTCTTCCTCCTCTTATTCTGATTAAAAAGACTGATATTCATCCATATTCAGAAAAATCTTTAAATTTTCATTTACTTATAAGAAAGTGTATACATTCATTCCAGTGAATTTTCCATTTTGGAATATGTATAGTGATTGCAGAGACTGAAAGTATATCATTGTTTGTGAGAAATAACCGAGTTCTACTAAATACACTATACCAGATACTGGCTGACATTTATGAGAAAACTTAGAAATTCTACCTTAACAATCTCGTTTACTCTTTGATTTTTATTGACTCCAAATAACTTCTTTTCTTTTTCTTTTCTTTTATTCCACTTCACAGCTAGTTTGCTGGTCATAGAAAGTTGTATTGGGTTTGCCTGGCAGCGCTTTGGTAGCAGGGGGGGCTACAGGGGTGGCTTCTGTGAGAAGCTGCTAGAAGCTTCTCCTATGTCTGATAGAGCCAATGCCAGCCGACTCCAAGATGGATCTGCCACTGGCTAAGGCTGAGCTAATCAGCAACAGTGGTAGCGCCTCAGTGATAACATATTTAAGAAGGGGGGAAAAAAACGGGAAGCAGCAGCCGGAGAAGAGAGGAGTGAGAATATGTGAGAGAAACAACTCTGCAGACACCAAGGTCAGTGCAGAAGGAGGGGGAGGAGAGGCTCCAGGCGCCGGAGCAGAGATTCCCCTGCAGCCCGTGGTGAAGACCATGGTGAAGCAGGTTGTCCCCCTGCAGCCCATGGAGGTCCACAGTGGAGCAGATATCCACCTGCAGCCCGTGGAGGACCCCACGCTGGAGCAGGTGGATGCCCGAAGGAGGCTGTGATCCTGTGGGAAGCCCATGCTGGAGCCGGCTCCTGGCAGGACCTGTGGAGCCGTGGAGAGAGGAGCCCACGCTGGAGCAGGTTTGCTGTCAGGACTTGCGATCCCGCAGGGGACCCACGCTGGAGCAGTCTGTTCCTGAAGGACTGCACCCCGTGGAACGGACCCATGCTGGAGCAGTTCGTGAAGAACTGCAGCCCGTGGGAAGAACCCACGTTGGAGAAGTTCGTGGAGAACTGTCTCCTGTGGGAGGGACCCCACGCTGGAGCAGGGGAAGAGTGTGAGGAGGAAGGAGCGGCAGAAACAACGTGTGATGAACTGACCGCAACCCCCATTCCCCGTCCCCCTGCGCCGCTCAGGGGGGAAGAGGTAGAAAAAAAAATCGGGAGTGAAGTTGAGCCCGGGAAGAATGGAGGGGTGGGGGGAAGGTGGTGGTTTTTTTAAGATTTGGTTTTACTTCTCATTATCCTACTCTGATTTTGATTGGTAATAAATTAAACTAATTTCCCCAAGTCGAGTCTATTTTGCCCATGACGGTAATTGGTGAGTGATCTCCCTATATCCTTCTCTCGACCTACGAGCCTTTTCCTCATATTTTCTCTCTCCTGTCCAGCTGAGGAAGGGGAGTGAGTGAGCAGCTGTGTGGTGATTAGTCCGGCTGGGCTTAAACCACGACAAAAGTGTAACTAATGTTGAAAGGAGGAGGAACTTTAAAAAATGAAGTTGAATGTGTGAAAGTACTGTGTTCTAGTCCAAGATGTGCAACTATTTGCTTAGATCAAAACAAACATGCATCTTAAGCTTAGCTTTTACTGAAGCTGTATACTATGCAGATTTCAATCTGTTGCATCACTGCAACTGCTTGCTGATGAAGGTCAGATGAGAAAATACCTCTGGAAAGGTAGTAAATATGTTGATTGTTACAAAAACATCACCCTTCTGCTTTGCAACTATGGAAAAAAAAAAACCACCCCCAAATCGTGCAGTTAGTTTTGTTACCGAAGCCTTTTTTACAAATACTGTAATGTTAGGTGTTTGGGTTTTTATCAAGCTTGCTAGTCAGATGTAGAGAAGGAAATAATACAAGTGACCAAACCACATAAACATGAGACATATTTTTCTAAAAATATATTTATGTTTTCATTTCAATCTTGAACAAATACTTTGATCAATCTCATCATTGTTATCTCTCTATAGATGATCGTTTCTTCTGCAATCAGCTCTTGAGTCAAGGCTATTAGAATTGTTTCATGTCTTGAGTGTGTAATAAAGGTATACGAGCAACAAAGCTGGTGAAAGGGCTGGAAGGAATGTGCTGTGAGGAGCAGCTAAAGACTTTGGGTTTGTCTAGTTTGGAGAAAAGGAGGCTGAGCGGTGAACTCATTGCTCCCTGCAGCTTCCTGATGAGGGGAAGTGGAGAGGGAGGTGCTGATCTCTTCTCCCTGGTATCCTGTTATAGGACACATGGGAATGGTTCAAAGCTGCACCAGGGGAGGTTTAGAGTGGACATGAGGAAATATTTCTTTACTGAGAGGTTGGTCAAACACTGGAACAGGCTTCCTAGAGAGGTGAATGATGCCCCAAGCCTGTCAGTGTTTAAGAGGCGTTTGAACAATGCCCTTAATAACATGCTTTAACTTTTGGTCAGCCTGAATTGGTGAGGCAGTTGGATGAAATAATCGTTGTATGCCCCTTCCAACTGAAATAGTCTATTCTATTCTATTCTGTTCTGTTCTGTTCTATTCTATTCTATTCTATTCTATTCTATTCTATTCTATTCTATCTTATGTTTAACTGATGTATCTCATAGAAAATAATGTTTGCAAGATAAAATATCCTATGGACTAGACTCAATAGGATGAGGGGTTCAAATTATGTTATTTAGTAAAGAACGAAGATACAAAATAGCATAAAGTTTAAAAAAATGGCATAACTGGAAAGAATACTAGCTCTTTTAAGACTGGTTATAAATTGTGTTAGCTACTAATTCAACCTGTTATTTACACCTCATATGCTCTTTTCAATTATCTATAATAAAACGTGTTGGCTAAATCCCATCTAATTTGCTTCAGTAACTCTCTTAAGTGAATATGAATTCAGAATCATTAAAGCAGTCTTCACCTAACTTTTTTTAAAATAATTTTGTGACAATAAGAGTAGCAGTAACACTGAATTTGAAAACAAAAAAACCCATCTACCTTTAAGAAGTCTTTCACTACAATTTTGTATGACCTGCCACTACTTAACCTGAAAATGTAATGACCAAAACCTAAAACATGGAATTGAATAAAAAGTAATTAGAAAAATGGGAATTTATAGCAATATTAAACACAAAGGAAAATATAAATATTTAAGCTCTATCCTGATTCTTATTCAGTTATTGGTTAATTGATTCAGACCTGGTTTTCTGAAAGTTTAGAAACCAAGAATTTCCAAAGTGATTTTTTTTAACTAATAATAGTCATATATTAAGAAAGAAAAATGAAAAATAAAAAAGAAACAATAGTGGTCACTGAGTCACTCACACTTCTTAGGAAATTGGCCTTGGGTGGAGCTCACGACGATGTGTAGCTCATGACAATGTGTAACTCACAATGTTACTGGATTTAAGGTGTGTTTTGGGGGTAATATTTCATTACAAGCTTTTTTTTTAAAGATTAACTTGCATTATTTGGGCATTGTGGGCAAAGAGGTTTACTTTGGGATGGCTATGGCCACCAGATACATCTGTAAGGCTGTACAATATATCTGCAATATACCACAGAGTTATATTGAGGCTTTAAGTACATCCAGATTTCCAATTTAAGTTTCTGATATGAAAAAACAAGCAGAGGAAATTAAAAAAATGACTTAACCACGTAATTTCATCACAGGTTCATTAGCTTTTAAATAATTAGAAAATAAACTTAACTTATTCTTTCCTTTGATCTGATTTTGCCTCTTCTGCAAGTTCAACATTTGCCTGTGTTTAAAATAGAAAGGTGCGAGCCGGCTTGTGTTGTCCAGTGGGATCAATGGTATCTGTCCAATATTCCTGGTAGATGAGAGGAGCGCAGTGGATATTGTCTACCCAGACTTCAGTAAGGTCTTTGACACTGTCTCCCGTGAGATCCTCATAAAGAAACTGTTGATGCACAATCTGGATTAGCAGATGGTGAGGTGGATTGAAAACTGGATGAATGGCTGGGCCCAGAGGGCGATCAGTGGCACAAAGTCAAGTTGGAGGGCAATGACTAGCAGTGTAGCCCAGGGATCAACGCTGGGTCCAGTCCTGTTTAACATCTTCATTAATGATCTGGATGATGGAGTAGAGTATTCCCTCAGCAAGTTTGCAGATGGCACCAGGCTGTGAGGAGTGACTGATAAGCTAGAGGGTCATGCTGCTATCCGGAGAGACCTCAACAGGCTGGAGAAATAGGCTAATAGGAAGCTCATGAATTTCGGGAAAGTGAAGTGCAAAGTCCTGCACCTGGGGAGGAACAACCCCATGCACCAACATATGGTGGGGGCTCACCAGCTAGAATGCAGCTTTGCAGAAAAGGACCTAGGGGTCCTGGTGGACACCAGGTTGAACATGAACCATCAATGTGCCCGTGCTGCAAAGGTGATAAATAGTACCCTCAGCTGCATTAGTCAAAGTATTGACAGCAGGTTGAGGGAGGTGATGCTTCCCCTTTGTTCAGTGCTGGTGAGGCCACACCCAGAGTGTTGTGTCCATTTCTGGGCTCCTCATTACAAGAGAGATGTGGATGTACTGGAAAGAGTTCAATGAAGGGCCACAAGGATGATTAAGGGACTGGAGAACTGGAGTATGAGGAAAGGCTGAGAGAGCTGGAACTGTTCAGCCTGAAGAAGAGAAGGCCCAGGGGCGTCTTATTATAGAGTATAAATACCTGAAAGGAGGGTGCAAAGAGAATGAAGCTTATTTTCGGTGGTGCCAAGTGACAGTATCAGAGGCAATGGCCACAAACTGAAAGACAGGAAGTTCTCTCTGAACATCAGGAAACATATTTTTACCGTGAGGGTGACTGAGCTCTGGCACAGGTTTCCGAGGGAGGTTGTGGAGTCTCCATCCTTAGAGATTTTCAAAATCCATCTAGACATGGTCCTGAGCAACTGGCTCTAGGTCACCCTGCTTGAGCAGGGGGGTTGAATAGTGACCTCCAAAGGTCCCTTCCAACCTCAGCCATTCTGTGATTCTGCCAGTTCAGACCAGCCCTTGTTCCTCATTGGCACACTCTAACCCTCTGCTATTACTGAAGAATTAGCCTACAGGTTTTCTTATTTCAACAGAGTCAGAGTTTAAGATCAAATGACCATATGGAGATTAAATGGATTTGGACACTAAAATTCTTTAGTCACAGATATATGCAATTTTACAAATTACATTACTTTCCTATTCAATGAGAGACATGGCACAATTCAGGAGAAAAGTTGAGTGGGTCAGCGTAGCAGTTCCTGACATTAATTCCTTGTGTTATGGGAGAGATGAGGTAGTTCAGGAGGAGAGACAGAGTGCTAGTGTGGCATCTCCAGCTGTGTGGGGTCCCTGGGCTTCTCTCTGGTTCCCTCAGGTTTGCTGCATGTTGGAGAGATGGTCCCACAACCTGGTGCAGGGTCATGGGTCCCCCAAGAGTGTCTCCAGTTCCCTGGGTTCCCCTCGAAGTTCTTTATTTTCCTCAACTCCAGGATTAGGTAAACAATATTTCCTTGATGACAGATCTGTTCAAATAGCAATGTTACTTTCCGATTTGCTGACAGTGTTTCTGGCACTCACAATCTGTTTGTTCAGGAAAGTTCCAGATACTTTTACACTCCTTGATGACCAATAAGCTGTTTGTCTGGAGAAGAGGAAGCTGAGGGGAGACCTTATTGCCCTCTACAATTACCTGAAAGGGGGTTGCAGAGAGGTGGGTGTTGGTCTCTTCTCCCAAGTAACTAGCAACAGGACAAGAGGAAATGGCCTCAAGTTGCACCAGGGGAGGTTTAGACTGGATACTAGGAAAAATTTCTTTACTGAGAGAGTGGTGAAACACTGGAACAGGCTGTCTAAGGAGGTGGTGGAGTCACCCTCACTGGAGGTGTTCAAGGAATGTGCAGACATGGCATTGAAGGACATGGTTTAGTGGGCATGGTAGTGTTGGGTTGATGGTTGGACTCGATGATCTTGTAGGTCTTTTCCAACCTTAATGATTCTGTGATTCTGTGTGATTTCCTTGAGCAAATAAAAACTATTTAAATTTAATTCTCCTGTTTTGGTCGGGGAGGGGGATCATATTTTGCCTACTTATACAAAAACAAAAGGTTTAAAGTTCATGGGTGTAGGCTTGCAGCTATGCTAGCTATGCCTAACTCATACTAATTGCTACACAGAGAGCTGTAGACTGTTCTAGATCACTGATAAAAAATATGAGAAAAGAACTTCATCCAGTTAGAGACATATGAAATGTGTCCTAATGGTTTTCAGTCATGGTCCTGCTAATTGCTCACCAGTCACAATAACTGCAATAAGCTCTTATATTTCAATATATCAAGCAGGTTTAGTTGATTCTTCTTTATTCAGCTTTTATGGGACAACATGGAGTATCATGGCCAGTTTTGGGCTTTCCAGTACAATAAAGATTTTGACATACTGATGAGTCCATCAAAGGGCCACCAAGGCGATCAGGGAGCTGAAGCACAGGGGAGACTAAAGAACCTGAGCCTGGTCAGCTGGGAGAAAAGAAGGCTCAGGAGCGACCTTACAGGTGTCTGCAACTACCAGATCAGAGAACATATTGAAGACAGAGACAAATTCTTCTTGGAGGTGCACAGTGACAGGACAAGAGGCAAGAGACACAAGTTGGAACATGGGAAGTTTTGATTAGATATACATATATATCTACCATGAGGTCGGTCAAATACTGGCGAAGGTTGCTCAGAGATGTTGTGGAATCTCCACCCTTGGAGATATAGAAAACTCAACTGGATGTGGCCTTGAGCAACTTGATTTAATTACAACTGCTCTGAGCAGGGCTTTGAACTAGATGATCTGTGGAGGTCCCTTTCGGCCTAAATTATTCTATACACAACATTATTCTATTCTAAACACAACTGAATATACATATATTTATATACATATACAAAATATGCATCAAATTTACCTGGAAAAGTACATATAAATCCATATATATAAGAGAGTATATATATCTATAAAAATTATATACATGTATCTCCACATAAACCATCTGTCACATACATATTTGCATATTTATTCATAAACTGAATTTCTGACATTCACAAATGTTGGAAACACAGTTACCTGAATAACTTCTGCTTAGTTTTTTTGTACGTAGGGATTGTGATACAGTCTTTTAATTTACATACTCTTATTGTTTCTTTAGTATCCATACCCTTCCAACCTCAGCCATTCTGTGATGAAATACTTTTTCAATAAGTAACTGCACATGTGAAACTTTCTTGTTCACTTATTCCCCCTCTACATTACAACAGCATGCCTGGAAAACTAAAGAATGTTGTAAAATCTGCATCTTCTCCAAGTTCTCTTTAGTCTACTAATGGTATTTAATGCTTAGTGCAAACTTTTTTCTAGCCTTACTTCCTACATGGTTTGGTCATGGGTGAAGTCATGGAGTTAAACTGAAAGAGAAATCATCCCTATAAAGGGCTGGGTCTGCTTTCTAAACTTGGGAGCAAGCCAGTCTTTAATAGCTTCCATCTGTCTGAGCTCTGACTTAATGTAGGTGCTTCCCAATTTATTGCACAGATAAACTGTTTCTGCAATCTTCACTTTACACTTCACCACCTTTACACACAGGGGAATCAAATTAAATATCCACAGGCAGTACTGACTGTAGTATTCCTACTTCTGAGCATCTGAGGTTGCAGCCTTGATAATGTTTATAAATTATTTTTTCTTGTGAGTAATTTTACACTTAAGGAAAAAGTATGCAAAATATAAGTATGCAAAATATAAATAATTCCTCACATAGCCTCATGCACAGGCTATGATCCTTTCCAATGACTGTAACTATCTGTGCTAATGGAATAAGAAAAAAGCAGCAATTAACAGAAACAAAGTCCAAGAAGTGATAAGACATGTTGAGAATAGATTTCCTAGATTTGGTTGTGACTTCCAGAGGTCATGTATTCTAGCTATCACAGCTGCATTTTGAGTCCCAAGCTTGACCAATGTGTCATGTGTAACTCACCATTCAGTAACACAGACATCTCAGGGAACAGAAAACAATGTTGATACTTTACAGTAACTGTCTATTTTTCTTTCATAACTGTATTATTATTTCATAACTGTATTATTCAAATGTTCTTACATGTCTTCAGACAAGTTACCCTCTTTTAACAGATCTACAGTATCTGTATACATTATGCTTTATGATGCACAGACCCTCTCTCCACTTTCAGCCAGTGCCTCTCCTTAGCTCCTTACTTTTCTATGGTTTTCTTTGTTCCATTTCTATTTTTAGAGGAACATAGGCCTTAAAGCAACACTGTCAATCAGACGAGCTTAATCCTCTGCTATTGTGAGCAACTACATCATAAAATCCCCATTCAATGTCAAAAATAAATTTACACTTGACAAGTTTATACCCATTTATGCCTATTAGTATTTAAAATTATTGGTTTTATCTTAATATTTTCTTCTTGTATTTACAGGGAATAATCATATCTGCTATTAACTTCCGTGTAGCTAAGCCAAAAAAACCACATACTTCCTTAGGGCACAGTGCCGTGCCAGTTTAAACCAGTCTAATTTGGGATTACCTTTTCTGCCTGTCCCTCCATCCTCAGTCATGTGTACAGTGAGTAGTAACTGGCTTTCATGCTGTCATACACTAAGACAGTTCAGGGAGCTAATTCAAAAGAAAACTGAATATATAAAAAAATACATTTGTCCAGCCCTTGGCAATTTTTTCTATCTTTTGCAAAGTTTTCTTTTCTTAGTTCTGTCCCTTGAACTGCATTATCAATGGGTACACATGTATTTCTTTTAGCACAAGTAGGTCAGAAGGCCAGAGACAATTGTTTCAAGGTACAGATTATGGAATTTCCAGTTTAGATCACATCATGTGTCATGAAACCACACCTTGGGTTTCTAGGAAGTTATATTCCCAAATAATCTAGAGCTTTTCAAGTAACTGATTTCAGCTGTTCTTGTATTCTGTTGTTAGAATATTCTAACAGCAGAATATGTCTGCCTCGAAATTATGTATCTCGAAAGCATATCTCTCAGGCAAAGAAATTTCATTGATGATAACTTTCTAGCACAGGTGATCGAGGAGCCAACAAGGGCAGGTGCTCTGTTGCACCTTATTGTTATGAAGAAGGAAGAATTATTTGGGGAAGTTAAGGTCAGGGGCAGCTTTGGCTCTACTGACCATGAGATGATAGAATTCAGGATCCTAAGAGGTGGAAACAGGGCAAAAATCAGTATCGCAACCCTGGACTTCAAGAGAGTAGATTTTGGCCTTTCCAAGGACCTACTGAAAACGATCCCCTGGGAGATGGTCCTTGAGTGAAAAGGAGTCCAGGATACCTGGTTGATTTTCAAGAAACACCTCCTCCAGACTCCAAAACAGTGCAGTTCTACACGCATGAAAGTCAAGCAATGGTGGTCAGAGGTCTGCATGGATGAACACAGAGCTAACTAAACTGAAACAGAAAGTGGAAGCATACACGAGGTGAAAGCAGAATCAGGTGACCCCAGAGGAATGTAGAGGCACTGTATGAGCATGCAGGGATAAGTTTAGGAAAGCCAAAGCCCACCTGGAGTAGAATCTGGCAAGGGACGTGAAGAGGAACAAGAGCTTCCACAGGTACATGAGCAGCAAAAAGAAAGCAAGGGTAAATGTGGGTCTGCTGCTGAATGTGGCAAGGAAACTGGTGTCAAAGGGCACGCAAAAGACTGAGATACTCAATGCCTTCTTCAACTTGGCCTTTACTCACCTGAATTGCTTTGAGGTATCCCAGTCCCCTGCATCCTGTGGGAAGTTCTGGAGCATAGAAGACTTACTCCCAGTGCAGGAGGATCAGGTTAGAGAACATTTAAAGAAATAGGGTATATACTAGTCCATGGGCCCTGGCAGGTTATACCTGTGAGGGAGATGACTGATGTCATTGCAAGGCCACGCTTGGTTATCTTTGATAGATCATGGTGATTAGAGGTTATTGGGACTGGAAGAAAGCAAAAGTCACTCCTGGGTTCAAGAGAGGCAAGAAGGATCCAGGGATCTACAGGCTGGCTAGCTTCACTTTGATCCCTAGGAAGGTGATGGAGCAAAACATCCTGGAAATGATTTCCAAATACATGAAGGACAAGAGGGTGATGAGGAGTAGTCAGCATAGACTTTCAAAGGGGAAAACATATCAGATCAGCCTGATAGCCTTCTAAAATGAGATGACTAGCTCAGTGGGCAAGACAACAGTGAAGTTTGTTTATTTTGAGTTCCTCCGTAACATGCTAATAGACAAACTAATGAAGTATGAACTAGGTAAGTTGACAGTGAGGGTGACTGAAAACTGGCTAAACTGCTGGGTTCAGGGTGTTTTGGTTAGTAGCATAAAGTTCAGTTCAAGGCCAGTCACTAATAATTTAATCCAGGGGTTGACACATGCCAATACTGTTTAACATCATCATTAATGAAGTGAATGACGGGACAGAGTGTGCACCCTCAGAAAATTTGCAGATAGTACAAAACTGGGAGGAGTGGTTGACAGACCAGGTGGTTGTACTGCCATTCAGTGGGACCTCAATAGGCTGAGAAAATGGGTCAACAGGTGTCAGGAAGCAGTAAGGGCTGGCAGCTCCCTACAGGAACAATAACGTGACTGGAAAGACAGAAGCCTCACCAGACCGGGCTCTGTCCCACTGTGCCCAGTGAGAAGAGCAAGGCAGACATAGAGATGGTAGGCAGGTTCAGCCAAGAGTCTAGATCACTAGGCAAGTTTGTGGTAAAGAGGTAAACATTATGTCAAGTCAGAAAGTCATTCCAGAGATAAGAATCTGGTCTGGTGTGGATAACCAAGGTCAGACACAGTCCAGTGATCACCAGACAAGTCCATAATGATGACACAGGTTTGAGGTTTAGCTGGGAATTCAGTCCACATGTCAGGATCTGAACCAACAGGGTCCATGATCAGGCAAAGGCATGGTTTGCTGGAAATGAACACTTTTACAACATATCTCAGGCAGGAATTTGGTGCCTAGGGCTGAGCGTAAATGTGATTTCTGGGCCTGTGGACTCCTCTCCACAGAACACAGTTCCCACCAGGAGCCTGTTCCAGCATGTGGTCTCCACAGCCTACAACTTCCTTCGGGTCATATCCACCTGTTCTGGCATGGAGTCCTCCACGGGCTGCAATGTGGACATCTCCTCCACTGTGGTCCTCCATGGGTTTCAGGGGAACCTCTGCTCCAGTGCCTGAAGCACGTTCTCTCCCTCTTTCTTCACTGACTTTGGTGTCGGCAGGACTGTTTCTCTCACATTTTCTCATTCTTCTCTCTCAGCTGCTGTGCAGTGTTTTTTACCCTTTCTTAAATATCTTACCACAGAGGCACTACCAACATCACTGATTGGCTCAGCTTTGGCCAGCAACAGATCCATCTTGGAGCCAGCTGAAACGAGCTCTGTCCAACTGGGTAGGAACTGTGTTCTGTGGAGAGGAGCCCAAACAGGTGCAGATTTTCTGATAGACCTGTGATCCATGGGGGATCCATGCTGGAGTAGCCTGTTCCTGAAGGACGGCACCTGAGGAGAGGACCCATGCTGGAGCAGTTCTTGAAGGACTGCAGCCTGTGGGAAGAACCCACATTGGAGAAGTTTGTGAAGGACTGTATCCCATGGGAGGGAACCCATGCTGGAGCAGGGGAAGAGTGTGAGGAGGAAGGAGCAGCAGAGATGAAGTGTTATGAACAGACCACAATCCCCGTTCTCCATCCCCCTGTGCTGCTCAAGTGAAGCTGAGCTTGGGAAGAATGGAGGGGTGGGGGTAAGGTGGTTTTAGTTTGTTTTGTTTATCACTCTCCTACTCTGTTACAAGTAATTGGCAATGAATTAAATTAATTTCAAGTCAAGCCTATTTTACCCGTGATGGTAATTGGGTAAGTAATCTTCCTGTCCCTATTTCGACCCACAAGCTTTTCATTGTATTTTCTCCCCCTGTCCTGTTGATGGAGAGGGAGTGATAGAGCAGCTTGGTGGGCACCTGGTGGCCAGCCAAGGTCAACCCATCACACAGGACAAAAGTCAATGGTCATAAAATTTCCCGTAAGCATAAAAAAACCTTTTTTACTGTGAAGTTGGTCAAACTGTGGAGCAGGATTCCAAGAGACATTGTGGAGACCCCATCCTTGGAGATAATAAAAACTCAAATGGACAGTTCCCCGACCAATCTGCTCTAACTGACCCTAACTAATTTTGTAATATAGGTGAAAAAAATATTTTCAGTGGCAGTAATATTTTTCCAGTGTGAAGTGTAATTTCCTTTCAAAATACCTGTGCATAGAAGATGTTTCTCATTGATCCCCTAAAATAAAAGAAAATGGATATTCTAGGGGAAATTTTTTTTGTTCTATTAAAAAAAAATTCTGATGGGAATGGCCACTGTGTCAGAAATGTAACCCATTAACTAAGAAAAAAAATAAGCAAATACATATCCAGGACTGAAAAACCTAATTCTTTTTCTTAACCTATACTTCTGCTAAGGTGGAAATGCATTTCTTCAAAGAAACCATATTTACATATTTCTTTTTATAAACATAGATACCAATTGTAACTTTACAATTATATAAACTTCTCTGTCATACAAAATTATGAAAAATTCCTAAAGGTATTCAAACACACAGCTGGTAAAGGCTCAGTGTGACTATCTTCATGCCCAAAAATAAGCATTATTCAGCTAACATCTATATTCCCATATCTGGTGTTTTTAATGACTTAACAGAGAAGAATATTTGAGAAACCTCAGGATACAGCTATTTTTTACCTGTGAAAGCAAGTAAGTGCCACTTTTTCAAAAGTGAAATATCAATCTTTTTTATGAACTCATTCTTCAGAAACTTTGACAATCCAACAGCACTGACTTAAGATTTTGAATAAACTTTGACATTTTCTGTGTATCTAAAACAACCCTAAAGTAAAGAGTGTAATTCAGTCCTGCCTGTGGAGTTATATTTTTGTTCCAGAAAGTCTGACTTTATTTATTAATTTAATTATTAATTTATTTTAGATAGTACTTTTCTTCTTTTCCTTATTGTTATACAAGCAAAAAAATCCTTCTTATTCACACTTTTCAGAGAAACTCATATTGTTGACATCTTTAATTGACATTTAAATACTAAATTAAACTGCTGCTTTTTGTACTCGTGTGTGTGTACGCATGTGCGCATGCTATTTTATGCAGGGGTTCACCAACATTATTTTGCATCTGTTTTATCTGCATTGCCTATACCATGGGAAGTGCAGTAAGAAAACTTCCTTGCAGACATTAGCCAGTCTTTAAAGTTACTTCATGGCTATAAGAATGCTATTACATATTGTCCAATAGACAATTGAGAAAGTGACAGATGACTCAGAAAAATGTTCAAGACACACAATAATTAACAAGTACTGACTAACTTCTTTGAATATTTCAGCATATTCTTAAATACAAATAATAATTGCCACATGAGGCTCTATATTATCTCATTTAACTGTAGATTATGCTATTTATGGTTTTCTGTTTAATTTATCTGAGCAACCAGCCTCTATAAATTGTGACAGTGTGTTCCAAAAGTAAACATCCTCTAGTGAAAATGTTGTTCAAGATAAATAATCTTCATGTATTGTGGTGCGTTTACCCCAGCTGGGTGTCAGGTGCCCACCTAAGCCACTATATCACCACCCCTTCACAGCTGGACAGAGGTAGAAAAAAACGACAAAAGGCTCATGGATCAAGATAAGGACAGGGAGATCACTCAGCAATTACCGTCATGGGCAAAACAGAGTTGTCTCAAGGAAATTAATTTTATTTGTCACTAATCAAATCTTAAAACACCTTCCCCCCACCCCTTGGTTCTTCCTGGGCTCAATTTGCTCCTGATTTCCTCTATCTTCTCCCCATGAGCGGCATGGGGGGTGTGCTGGTTTTGGCTGGGATGGGGTTAACTTTCTTCATAGCAGCTAGTATGGGGCTGTGTTTTGGATTTGGGCTGGAAACAATGTTGATAAAGCAGGAATGTTTTAGTTACTGCTGAGCAGGGCTCACACAGCACCAAGGCCTTTTCTGCTCCTCACACCACCCCACCAGCGAGTGGGCTGGGGGTGCACGGGAAGTTGGGAGGGGACACAGCCGGGACAGCTGACCCCAACTGACCAAAGGGATATTCCATACCATATGACATCATGCTCAGTATATAAAGCTGGGGGAGGAAGAAGGAAGGGGGGGACATTCGGAGTAATGGCGTTTGTCTTCCCGAGCAACCGCTACGCGTGATAGAGCCCTGCTTCCCTGCAGATAGTTGAACACCTGCCTGCCGACGGGAAGTGGTGAATGAATTCCTTCTTTTGCTTTGCTTCTCCGCGCGGTGTTTTTTTGCTCTACCTATTAAACTGTTTTTATCTCAGCCCACGAGTTTTCTCACTTTTACTCTTCTGGTTCTCTCCCCCACCCCACCTGGGGGGAGTGAGTGAGCGGCTGTGTGGTGCTTAGTTGCCAGCTGGGCTTAAACCACGAGAGTCCTTTTTGGCGCCCAACGTGGGGCTCGAAGGGTTCGAGAAAATAACAGATTCAACAGAACTTCTATCCTTTAAAAGTTATAGGTCAACATTAGTCTGTTTAATTTGCACCATGATCTTCTTTTTGCTGTACCTGTTAAAGATTGGCCTGCGCTTTTTCAGTATGCTGTGCTCTGCAGTAATTAGTGACATTTTGCCTGGAAGATTTGTTTTTAAAACGTTGACCTTGAGCTGGGTAATCTGGTGTTTGGTCTCTGCGCTGAAGCCATTACTGTATTTTGGGTACCATCTCGTGGAGATACTTAACAATTATACTCCTTCTTCTGAGAGTTTTTTTGTGGAGGAAATACAGAACAGCACCCTTGATTCCTTCTTCTGTGATGTTGTCTCCCTCATGACAATGACCTCTCAGTACCTTGAACATCCTTGGGCAGTTAAAATACTTCTATTGATATTCCTTAGACATATTGCTTCAGTTTTCTCTAAGGTCAACAAGCAATTTAGGAATATGACCCAGGTTCCACGAGAGTATGGTCATGGGTGGCACGGCATGTGGGAGAATATGGGCAGGTATCTAGAGAACTTCTCACCTCCAATGATCTGGACTTTCACCCCTGAACAACTACAGGATCCTGATGAAGTGGTAGAATGTTTGAAAAAAAAATGCCAGGGCTACTCCAGAGAGGCACAACTTACCGCGCTGTGCTGGGCCCTGGCCAGCATCTACCAAACACTGCTTGATACTATGCAGCACCCTCAGGGAGAAGAGAGGGGAAATAAATCAGGCACTGTATCCGTTGCCCCTATAACTAAAAAGAAACAGTGGAAGCAGAAATCAGCTCGTTTAGTAAGGGATGAAGAAGCGTCTCCTAAGAGGGAAAAAGAATCAGAAGAGGCAGCCTCTTCTGCAGCAGAGCAGCCACAAGAACAGGACGAAGAGACTGAGATAATCAATGAAATGGAAACCACCCGCTCCCTACCCCTAAGTGAGCTACGAGATATGCGAAAAGATTTAAGCCGTCAACCAGGCGAGCTAATTCTCAGCTGGTTACTTCGATGCTGGGATATTGGGGCCAGTAGTCAGGAATTGGAGGGTAAGGAAGCCCGGCAGCTGGGATCCCTTGCTAAGGACAAGGCCATTGACAAAGGGATTGGAAAAAAGGCAGGAGTCCTCAGTCTTTGGCAGCGACTCCTATCAAGTGTGAAGGACAGGTATCCCTTCAAGGAAGAACTCGCAAACTCTCGAAGGAAATGGACCAACATCGAGGGGGGCATCCAGTATCTAAAGGAATTAGCCGTGTTGGAGGTAATCTATAATGACCAGGCATGCAAAGACCCGGATGAAATCCAATGCACACGGTCCATGTGGCGCAAGTTTGTACAAAATGCAGCAACATCTTACACCCACACCCTGGCGATAATGAACTGGACAGACATTGAGGCACCAACTATAGATGAACTGGCCAGACAACTCCGAGAATACGAAGATAACCTTGCTCCCTCCATGTGTGCTTGTGTCTCGGCTGTGGACAGACACAGACTGACTCAAAACATGTTTGAGCAAGCTGAGAAGGGTAGGTTTTCCTCATCCACTCCAACCAGAGCCTCGGCTATTAAGAGTCAGCTTTTCCCTGTTCAGGCGAAAGGGTACCGGTGGCGCACACCACGTGCAACCCTGTGGTTCTTCCTGCGTGACCAGGGGGAGGACATGAGGAAGTGGGATGGTCAACCTACCTGGAGACTAGAAGCTCGGGTGCAGGAACTGCAAGGAAAAACAACAGCTAAAAAGCATCCGTCCAGAACAAAGACAGCTCCAGTGTCTGTTGGACAGAGTAGAAGGGCTGACGGTACTTTTGATCCTGATGAAGGGACTTCTGTTATGCACGTACAAAAACCAAGTAATGAAGACTCAGACCAGGAGTAGAGGGGCCCTGCCTTCGGCCAGGCGGAGGAAAGGGACAACCGAGTTTACTGGACTGTGTGGATTCGATGGCCTGGCACATCAGCCCCACAGGAGTATAAAGCTCTAGTGGACACAGGTGCACAGTGTACTCTAATTCCATCAGATTACAAGGGGGCGGAATCCATCTGTATTTCTGGAGTGACAGGGGGATCCCAAGAACTGTCTGTGTTGGAGGCTGAAGTAAGCCTAACTGGGAATGAGTGTCAAAAGCACCCTATTGTGACTGGTCCAGAGGCTCCATGCATCCTTGGCATAGACTATCTCAGGAGAGGGTACTTCAGAGACCCAAAAGGGTATCGATGGGCTTTTGGTACAGCTGCTTTGAATACGGAGGAAATTAAACAGCTGTCTAGCTTGCCTGGTCTCTCAGAGGATCCTTCTGTGGTGGGGTTGCTGCAAGTTAAAGAACAGCAGGTGCCAATTGCTGCCATGACAGTGCATCGGTGACAATATTGCACCAATCGAGACTCCCTGGTTCCCATCCACAACTTGATCCGTCAACTGGAAAGTCAAGGAGTGATCAGTAAGACTCATTCACCCTTTAATAGTCCCATATGGCCTGTGCAAAAATCTAACGGAGAGTGGCGGTTAACAGTGGACTATCGAGGCCTGAACGAAGTCACACCGCCGCTGAGTGCTGCCGTACCAGACATGTTAGAACTCCAATATGAACTGGAGTCAAAGGCTGCCAAATGGTATGCAACAATAGATATCGCCAATGCGTTTTTCTCGATCCCTCTGGCAGCAGAGTGCAGGCCACAATTTGCTTTCACATGGAGGGGTATCCAGTACACCTGGAATCGACTGCCCCAGGGGTGGAAACATAGTCCTACCATTTGTCATGGGTTGATACAGAGTGCACTGGAACAAGGCAAAGCTCCCGAACACCTGCAGTATATTGATGACATCATTGTGTGGGGCAACACAGCGGAGGAAGCGTTTGAGAAGGGGAGAAGAATAATCCAGATTCTCCTGAAAGCTGGTTTTGCTATAAAACAAAGTAAGGTCAAAGGGCCTGCACAGGAAATTCAGTTTTTAGGAATAAAATGGCAGGATGGGCGTCGTCATATCCCAATGGATGTGATCAATAAAATAACAGCCATGTCTCCACCAACTAACAAAAAGGAAACACAAGCTTTCTTAGGTGTTGTGGGTTTCTGGAGAATGCATATTCCAGGTTATAGTCTGATCGTAAGCCCTCTCTATCGAGTGACCCAGAAGAAGAACGACTTTGAATGGGGCCCTGAACAGCAGCAAGCCTTTGAACAAATTAAACGGGAGATTGTTCGTGCAGTAGCACTTGGGCCAGTCCGGACAGGACAAGATGTGAAAAATGTACTTTACACCTCAGCTGGGGGTAATGGCCCCACCTGGAGCCTCTGGCAGAAAGCACCTGGGGAGACTCGAGGCTGACCTCTAGGGTTTTGGAGCCGGGGATATAGGGGATCTGAAGCCTGTTACACTCCAACTGAAAAAGAAATATTAGCAGCATATGAAGGAATTCGAGCTGCTTCGGAAGTAGGTGGTACTGAAGCACAGCTCCTTTTGGCCCCTCGATTGCCTGTGCTGGGCTGGATGTTCAAAGGGAAGATCCCCTCTACCCATCACGCAACTGATGCTACATGGAGTAAGTGGGTTGCACTGATAACGCAACGGGCTCGGATGGGAAACCCCGACCGCCCGGGAATCCTGGAAGTGATCATGGACTGGCCAGAGGGCCGAAACTTCGGACTGTCACCAGAGGAGGTGACTTGTGCTGGAGAGGCCCCTCTGTATAATGAATTATCAGAAACTGAGAAGCAATATGCCCTGTTTACAGATGGATCCTGTCGTATTGTGGGAAAACATCGAAGGTGGAAAGCTGCGGTGTGGAGTCCTACGCGACAAGTTGCAGAAACTGCTGAAGGACAAGGTGAATCAAGTCAGTTTGCAGAGGTGAAAGCCATTCAGCTGGCTTTAGATATTGCTGAACGAGGGAAATGGCCAGTACTTTATCTCTATACGGACTCATGGATGGTGGCAAATGCCCTGTGGGGGTGGCTACAGCAATGGAAGCAGAGCAACTGGCAGCGCAGAGGTAAGCCCATCTGGGCTGCTGAATTATGGCAAGATATTGCTGCTCGGGTAGAGAACCTGGTTGTAAAAGTACGTCACGTAGATGCTCACATACCCAAGAGTCGTGCCACTGAAGAACATTGAAAAAATGAGCGGGTGGACCAGGCTGCTAGAATTGAAGTGGCTCAGGTGGATCTGGATTGGGAACATAAGGGTGAGCTATTTATAGCTCGATGGGCCCATGACACATGAGGACATTTAGGAAGGGATGCAACATACAAATGGGCTCGTGATCGAGGGGTGGACTTGACCATTGATGCCATTGCACAGGTTATCCATGAATGTGAAACATGTGCCATAATCAAACAAGCTAAGCAGCTGAAGCCTTTTTGGTATAGAGGACGATGTCTGAAATATCAATACGGGGAAGCCTGGCAGGTTGATTATATCACACTACCACGAACCCGCCACTGGAAGCAGCATGTGCTTACAATGGTGGAAGCAACTACCGGATGGATGGAAACATACCCCGTGACCCATGCCACTGCCCGGAACACTATCTTGGGCCTTGAAAAGCAAATTTTATGGCGACACGGCACCCCTGAAAGAATTGAATCAGACAACGGGACTCATTTCCAAAACAATCTCATTAACACCTGGGCCAAGGAGCATGGCATTGACTGGGTGTATCACATCCCCTACCATGCACCAGCCTCCGGGAAAATTGAACGATACAACGCAATATTAAAAACTACACTGAAAGCAATGGGTGCTGGGACATTTAAGTATTGGGATACACATTTAGCAGAAGCCACTTGGCTAGTTAACACTAGAGGCTCTGCCAGTCGACCTGGCCCTGCCCAATCAAAACCCCTGCGCACTGTGGAAGGAGATAAGATTCCCGTAGTACATATAAGGAACTTGCTGGGAAAAACAGTCTGGGTTATTCCTTCCTCAGGAAAAGGTAAACCTATTCGCGGGGTTGTTTTTGCTCAAGGACCTGGGTGCACTTGGTGGGTAATGCAGAAGAATGGGGAAGTCCAGTGTGTACCTCAAGGTGATTTATTTCTGGGTGAAACTAATCCATAATTTGAGTTATATGTTACAGGAATTACTATAGCAGGAACCACCTGAACCAATGGAGGACAAGCCTTACAAGAAGCAGTGCAAGTGCAGCAGTGACCCGACCTGAGCTGGCTGTGGTGCCCAATAACTCCATGCAATATAACACCTCTTCTCTCCTGAGTGACCACCATAACAGATGGAGCCCAAAGTTATGGACTACATGAACTCAATGGACATTTATGGACATTTTACAAATATTTCACAGGGGTGGTCCATAGACTAAGGGAAGGATATCTGTGTACTATATCAAAGGATGGGAAGGGCGATGATAGGGAATGAGAACGTTTTGGATGGTGTGAGACCTGAGCATGATGTAAATGGTATGGAATAAGGGGTGGGGGAGAGAACCAGAAGAGTAAAAGTGAGAAAACTCGTGGGCTGAGATAAAAACAGTTTAATAGGTAGAGCAAAAAACACCGCGCGGAGAAACAAAGCGAAAGAAGGAATTCATTCACCACTTCCCGTCGGCAGGCAGGTGTTCAGCTATCTGCAGGGAAGCAGGGCTCTATCACGCGTAGCGGTTGCTCAGGAAGACAAACGCCATTACTCCGAATGTCCCCACCTTCCTTCTTCCTCCCCCAGCTTTATATACTGAGCATGACATCATATGGTATGGAATATCCCTTTGGTCAGTTGGGGTCAGCTGTCCCGGCTGTGTCCCCTCCCAACTTCCCGTGCACCCCCAGCCCACTCGCTGGTGGGGTGGGGTGAGGAGCAGAAAAGGCCTTGGTGCTGTGTGAGCCCTGCTCAGCAGTAACTAAAACATTCCTGCTTTATCAACATTGTTTCCAGCCCAAATCCAAAACACAGCCCCATACAATCCAAAACACAGCCCCATACAATCCAAAACACAGCCCCATACTAGCTGCTATGAGGAAAGTTAACCCCATCCCAGCCAAAACCAGCACAGGGGGACAGGGAATGGGGGTTGCAGTCAGTTCATCACACATTGTCTCTGCTGCTTAATCCTCCTCAGAGGCTTAAACCTTAAGCTTCTAACAGTTTCTCACAGAAGCCACCCCTGTAGCCCCCCCACTACCAAAACCTTGCCACATAAACCCAGTACATTATATTACGCAACAGTTTAATTTTAACTTCATTGTTTTGTTCTCCTATTAGAAACTCCTGAATAACTTCTCCATCATATAGTCATTTTCCCTATAGAGTCCTAGTGTATATTTACAAATAGTGGATTATTAAAGAGAAGTCCATAGCTGTTGTTATTTCCTGTCATGCTTGGTAGAATTAAATAATATAGAATGAATGAGCATCCAGAAGTCTTGGATTTGACTCTTTTTTTTTTTTTTTTTTTAAAGTTAGTGCAAACCTGTGTTCCATTTCTTTTGTCAGCTGACATAATGCTTTTATTTTCCCATCTGCCCCCTGGTTGATTCAATTTTTTTGAATGAAGGTCTGGTTTCATTATTGGGTATTAAACTACATGCTGATTAGAGATTAGGACTATTTTCCAGTGATTCAGATGCTTATCTGTGAAACAGAATTTATACTGTCAGCTCTTGCTCTTTTTGATGAACTTAGATAAAATCTTTAAGTGTGTGGGCAATTGACTATTTTGTGTTTGTACACTGTCTAGCAGAATGGAGGCAATCTTAATTGGGGTCTTGCCAGTCTTTAATCTATCAAAGCAAACTTCAACACACTGAAATTGAGCCTATAAACATAAATATGAACCCTCAGCAACTATGTCTTCATTTCATGTCTCATAAAGATGCTAAGTTAACACTCCAAATAGCTTTCTACAAGGAAAAAACACCTTCACAATGATTCACTTGAAACACCTCTGCCAACAGGCAGTATAAATAATTGTACCAGGTAGGGCTCTATTGCAGTCCTTCAAAATTGTGCCAGCGAACTTTACTCTGCTGAAGTACTCCACAAGTACTCCCAGATACCAACATCATATGTCCCAATACATTCAATGCATATTAGTTTTTTCCATACACATGCAGTAAAGTGTTTTCCATGAAAAAACCATGTCGATGGGATGCAGCACAATCATTGTATTATTTCATAACTTTGAAATAAAAGAAATAAACATAAAAATGACTGAAGGCCAGAGAAGAATCACATGTAGTCCAGAAAAGAACCAGAATAAGTGTTATGGAAGGTGGATGTGGCCTGTCTCCTAAAAAAACCCCAGTCTTTAGCAGTGTGGATATTAGTCACTGCGTAGTTTTGCCTAGAGGTAAAGGATCAGTCTGCGGACTAGTAAATACTAAGCCCATACTAGTGTAAATAGCCAACTTCCAGTCACAAAACAAATGTAGGCCACCTAGACATATTCATAGATGGATAAGTATAACCATATCCATATACTGTCAAATTTCTCATATACTTAAGATGGACTCTGAAAAACACCATACAAAAACCTCCTGTGTAAACTAGACTCCTTTCATCCAGGTAAAAAAACCCAGGTAATTATATCCAAGCATCACTGTAACAAGAAGACAGAAATGGATAACAGGAGAGGCCCCAAATACAGGATTTTCACCAAAAAAAACCCAAACAGAAAAAGCAGATACTTGAGAATTATACACAGCAAAAACCACAGTTATGACTATAAGGAAACAGTATGTTCAAGGCAACAGATTTGAAGAAGTCTATAGACTAAATAATAAACATCTCTATATATCTAAGATATGCACTGAAGACAGATGTCAGATAAGAAACTAAGCCACACTCTGTGAGATAGTGATTCAAGTGATATCCATAGATTCATTAATAGAAGCAGCCAGTGAATCCAGTATGAAGAACAGATCCAGGGAATTTAAACACAACAGGAGGTTCAAAATAAATTAGGAAGTACGAATTGAAGCAGCAGGAGGCAGTAAGTATACCTGGTAAGCACAGCAGAAAAAGGTACTAAACAATGAAACTTAAGTAAAGCTTATCAAAATTGTAATAAAACATCTTTAAACAGGTGTTCAGAAAACCTATGGAGAGTTAAAAAGGGAAAAAAACAAACAAACAATAAAAACAACAGCCTCTGAAAGACACAAATGTAAATGTTAGTGTATAAAAATCCTGGCCATCAGGAAAAGATGATAGTATAGTTTTAATGTTTCACATAGGAATTGCTAATAGAAACTGCACCTCACAGAAGTCAGGCTTAAAAATAATTGTTTCACAAATAAGAACTTGAAAAAAATACTGTAAATTTGTCATAACTATTGAAGAAAGAATAACTACTTAAAAACCAGAATCTTTAAAGATTTTTTTATGAATTTCAAAATGGCTTTTCAAATAGTATTAATGCTTATAACCTGTCATTAAGGCAATGAAAATAAGTTGATGCAAATTTACACAGGTAACAACAATTTTTTATAATACCACGATTCATATTTACATATCTAAATATCTGTACCTAGATGAAAAATTTGCCTTCTCCATCATCTCTATGACTGTGTAGTGAGTACATTCAGCAATGCATTCCTGAAAATTTAATTAAGAAAAAAGATAAATAGCATAATAGAACCATAAAACATGTGGTTGGGATACAATTTATATCCTCTCCTTTTCCAAAAAGTTCAACAAATACTCCATATCACAAAAGCTGATAAAAATTATATAACTAGTTTCTACACATTCCCTAACTTCAATATTGAAACATGTGGGAGTTTTCATAAATCTTGACTGGTGTTTAAACAGTATAGGCTACCTACTTAGATGTGGTACATTATTCTAATTCTAATTTAATAACTTTCAGTTTAGTGATGGATATATAATTTAAATGAAGTTTTTGAGGGGTTGCTTTTATCAATAATAATTAGTGCTGTTTTACTCCCCAGAAAGGCTTTACATTGTCATTTTCCCATGATCATGGTGAAACTAAGGAACTGTGTGATGAGCTGTAAAGTTGAGATGTGAATAAATAGGAATGTTTAGATTCAAATTATATTCACTTTAAAGGTCCTTCAAATTCCAAGAAACCCCTGAATAATTCTATCTATCTCAGTGGTGTTTCAACTTTTCTGAGTTTCTGTAATATTTTCCTGAGACAGGATAATAGAAGCAATTGAATAAGGAATAGATATTTTCACTGTGACTCTAGAGTACAAAATGCCTATGTATTTTTTCCTTCTTTCCCTCCTCCACTCTCTTTCACCCTCTTTGTCCTTGTACGTGTGTATTGGCAATCATCAAATAAGTCTACTATCTTGTAAATGACTGGCTGCTGAAGGGAAGGTTTACTTCATGATTTTCAGTCACTTTAAAATTCTAGTGATTCCCTGAAATTTCAGAAGCTAAAATTCAGCTTTCAAATGTGTGGCCAGCATGGATGGGTTATGCTGGTCACTAACTAGCCTCTTGAAAGCAAAGAAAGCTAGTGCTGGTAGGTTATACTAGTCAGAAGGGAGGTGATTTTTTCGTTCAAAAAATAAAAAGGCAGGCCCTGGGGAAGATAACATAGCCCATGTGCTTAGGATTCCAATAGTAAGTGGACAATCTCAGGACATCTCTGGAAGGACCTGATGGCCAGTTTCTGTACTAAACAAGACTTACATGGTGACAGGATACATAGGGATGCTTGAAGTTTAAGAATTTTCAGCAGATAAATCTCAATGTCTACCTAAAATAATTTAGGCACAAACACTTTATGATTAAAAAGGCAGATAAATGAGACACGTTTAAGTCTTTAGAAGTGTTCAAAACACTGTGGAATACAGCAAGAGAATCTAAAGAAAAGTCATTAACAAAATAAAATCCGACTTGAAAACTGAACAAAAAGTAAAAAAAAAAAAATAGTCGCAAAGATATTGCTTACAGTTCTTGTTATTTGCTGAGAGAACTGAATCAACATGGAAATTTATGGCAATAATAGGTTTGTCGTCATTTGGGAAAAAAATGCAGAGACTTCTAATACACAGCATACTTTTATAAGCTCTTTACACAGCTAGTCTTTTTCCAAACATTGAGACTTTAAAACTGCTAGAAAACTATTACTTTCTTTGTTTCATTGCAGCCACATAGCATAAAACAAACAAAAAGAAACACCTTAACAGTAATGTTCTTGGTTTTATAATTCCAGAAAAGCCCCTATTCAGCCCTACCAGATTTACAATATTGGTTTCATTTGTGTCAAATGTAATGACACTTTTGGGACCAAAATATCTTTTGGAATGTACCTAAACTCAACTGATACAAACATTTCCACTCGTGTATGGTCTTTTACGATCTTAGTTGTTATTTTCCATTTGTCTTGTTCAACATAAATATATTTCAAATACAATTGAACATAGTACTTTTATCTTTTTATTTGTTTGTGACAAGCACCCAATATAGAACTCAACAGTAAATGATATTGTCTTGAAAATTCTGTCAGCTACTGCCATGCTGCCAGAAGTTTGCAGGAAACTTAAAAATATTATAAAAGAAATTATGATGATGATCTTAAGCACTTACCAATTATTCATCTTTTCCAGTTCTTCCAGACTAAGAAATTTTTGGGGTTTTTTTAGAGCATCTGACTAGTGATCAGGTATTCACTATAAAGGTCTAAGGCTAGAAAAACAAAGCCAAACTCCTATTACTGACAGCAATCAGGTTATTGAAGGGGTTGAATCTTTAGACATTTTTTGAAGGAGTTTTGTATTTTGTTCATAATCCTTATGTTCATAAAATAAAGCACTAAAGAGCTGGTAATACAATTGCTTCTGCGATGTGGAAGAAGGTGGTCTTTTTTGCTTGGCAAGTTCTTTTTAAAACTTGTATAAAAAGTGAGCCAGAGACCATCTCCTGAAATAGACATGAATTCAAAAGCCTTGACTTGGAAATCAAAGTAGGGAATACATCTGAGATGTTATAGCCCATTTTCCTTCCACTATTTTTGTGAAGGTATGGGAGGAAATTTTTGCTGTTCTTGTGGTCTACTGGTTCTCTACTCAAACCATGTAAGGCACCTTTGCCCTCACTTTGAGAATCTAAAGATGCAGACATACAGCTTCAATTACTGTAAGTATCTGTGCTGGTTTTGTCTGGGATGGAGTTAATTTTCTTCATAGTAGCTAGTATGGGGCTATGTTTTGGATTTGTGCTGAAAACAGTGTTGATAAAGCAGGGATGTTTTAGCTGTTCCTGAGCAGTGCTTACACAGAGTCAAGGCCTTTTCTGCTTCTCACACCGCCCCACCAGCGAGTAGGCTGGAGGTGCACAAGAAGTTGGGAGGGGACACAGCTGGGACAGCTGACCCCAACTGACCAAAGGGATATTCCAGACCATATGACATCATGCTCAGCAATATAAAACCGGGTGAAGAAGGAGGAAGGGGCAACATACGGAGTTATGGCATTTTTCTTCCCAAGTAATTCTTATGCATGATGGAGCCCTGCTTTCCTGGAGATAGCTGAACACCTGCCTGCCAATGGGAAGTAGTGAATTAATTCCTTGTTTTGCTTTGCTTGCGTGCACGGCTTTTGCTTCACCTATTAAACAGTCTTTATCTCAATCCACAAGTTTTCTCACTTTTACCCTTCCAACTCTCTCCCCCATCCTGCTGTGGGGGAGTGAGCAAGCAACTGTGTGGTGCTTAGTTGCCAGCTGGGGTTAAACTACAACAGCATCAGGTACCACCAGAGCCACCTTTTTGAACATGTTTGTGAAAAGCCTCAGAAAGCAAGATCTAGACTAATGCTGTTTGATGTGTTCCTGTACTTTTGACAATGCATCTGATAAGCTCAATTAATTTAACAGGATCACTGAAAAAAACACTATTACAAAGACATGTTGCAATAAAGTACAGTATGATGTAAAATTCTATACAAAAGTTATCTTTTAACTGCACAGGTATTTTATCCTCTTGATAAACAGTAGATTAGCTGCACTACAGCAAAGCATGAATAGAGTGTCTGCTTGCAGTGGACTTTGAAAGAGGTGAAAATAAAAATAAGGAGTTGTGGGAGGGTTGCCTATTTTCCAGAATTTACATTCAAATAAATGCAAAATTATGAGAACAGCTAAGTGGAATTTGGTTTCAGGAATGGAAATAAACTGAAGGTTCTGTTGACTACAATGTCTCATCCAAGATGCCTGACTACAGATATAGCAACCTATCATATTACAATCTTTATAAGCAGTTTGAATTCAAGGAATTGAAAAGTCTTAGTCAGTCATGAATGCTATGGACTGTTATCTTCAGAAAGCTGTCCTTTCAGAAAACTTCTTTTTTTTTAATACAGACAGGTACTTTTATCTGGAGACAGCTTGATAGTTTGAACATTTTTAATATTTGCATTTTAGTTTTCTATGTCTGTTATTTAATTTATTTTTTTTTTAAACTGAATGTAGCAATTTATAAAGCCTTCTAAAAAGTCAAAGATATTTCATCATGTTCTTCATAAATGTATATAAATATTTTAAATAGAGCCCAACTTGACCTGGACAGTATCTATTCTAGTATTCATTCTATTCTGATTTGTTGAATACAGTTGGTCAGGTACAGTATCAAGTTTAATTTAAAAATAAAAAATAAGGCACAGTTTTCCCTCCAGTGATACAAATTTAATTTAATCTTCTTAAAACTATTTTATCTGAAAAATTATTTTCCTCCTAATTTTATACTTTTCTGATGAAGTCTCTCACTTTTAAATCAAAGAGGATATAAATTGTTTATCTTTGCATTCAACAGTTAAAGCAACTCAAATTTATGAATATGTGGCAGGCTGACCCTGACCAACAGTCAAGCACCCACACAGCTGCTCACTTACTCCCCTCTCCCACGGGACATGGAGAAACTAGAAGGAAGGCAAGAAACTTCATGTATTAAGATGTTTAATAAGTGCGAAAAAAAGCTGTGCATGCAAGCAAAGCAAAATAAGGAATTCATTTGCTACTTCTCATCAGCACACAGATGTCCAGCCACTTCCAGGAAAACATGAAAAATGGTTACTTAGGAAGACAGACATCATAATCACAAATATCCCCCTTTCTCCTCCTTTCCTTGAGCTTTTATTGCTGAGCATAATATCATATATTATGGAATAACCCTTTGGCCAATTCTGGTCAGCTGTTTCAGCTGTGTCCATTCCTTCTTGTATACTCTCAACTAATCACTAAGGGAGCAGAGTGGGAGCAAAAGAGAGCGCCTTGATGCTGTGCAACCACTGTTCAGTAATAGCCAAATCACTGATGTGTTATCAATATTGTTTTAGTCACAAATCCATGCTGCTATAAAGAAAATTAACTCCATCCCAGCCAGATTCATCACAGAGTAAGTAGCATTTCTCATTTCTTTTAAGCAGGGTACACTTCAAAAGCCACTAATACCCAGTCTATTATCACTACTAGTATTAACACACAAGGTTATCAAAGTTGAGATTCCTGTTGAAGTAAGTATTGTACAAATGTATATGGAATAAGAGCACACAATATTCTGTCTACAGAATAATTGACCAGCTTGTCCAACAAGGTGGTATAAAGCCAGTTAATAACTCATATTTCCAGTGCCTTTTCAGCATTCTATTAACTGACTGTCACCACAACGATATAATAAAAAATACCAGGTCCAAGACACATGAAGAGTGAGTTTTTGTGTGCAGTTCATGATGTGATAATCTTTTGGATTACAAAAATATACAGCAGAATCCCTGGAAAAACAGGTAGTCTTGCTGAGGATGTTATATTTCCATGGTAATATAAATATGAATTTCCTAATAACAGTTTTAAAGCAAATCTCAGAATAGCAAAGTCAAGGAACATTTCTGTGAACCTGAGAAATATTTTATATAAACTAAAGGAACAGACAGTGTAATGAATGTACATGTATCATAGTCCATAAATAGAAAGCTGTTGGACAACTAGAAATGGTCCTTAATCACCAATAACTTTTAGAGATTTTTGTAAGTGACATTTATTGCTTTACGTGGAAGTTCTTTAACTGACATTACCAGAACCAGTTCTAGGAAACCAAAATAACCCAGGGTTATCTCAGTTAAAATCAAGGAACTGCAACCCCAGCCACTAAGAGCATGGGAGTTTTACTCTAAGAAACACGTGAAAGAGCACTGAGTGATATCATGCTCGTAGAGTTAGAGAAGGTCAATATCACAGTGAGCCTAGAAGCTAATACAATATTTGATTTACAATTTTGGAAAATAGAGAAGAGAAGGGAGATGTTGACTTTTCAACCTCACCAAAGCAAGTGCCAGAACAGCGATGAGGACATAGATTACCTAATTTACATCATTCTGCTCTAGCCATTAAGCTGTTTAACAGTATTATTTCAACTAATGGAAAACCATTACCTTTTTGGAGTGTCATTTAATGGTAGAAGAGCTGATCGCTACAGAACAATTGAGTTTCTACAGCATATTTTTTATGGCTCTTAATTAGGGATATGTCCTCAAATAAACTCATAAAACCTATCTATCTCCTGCTTTAAGTTCCTTAGGTCATAGATTCTTAAAGTGCTAATAAATCTCTGCTAGTTGACATCACCTCCTGACTCTTCAAGTGAAAATTTCCTCCCAAGATATTATATTGCCTTCTTTGTTTCTGCATTAGGGGGCATGTTGTTACTTTACACATTATCATTGCAAATCCATTGACTTTCACAGTGCTAAAGTTTATAGGGTTTCCAATGATCAAATATACTACAGTACAAAATGCACTTTCAAATAAACTTTTGAATGTCAGTGTGTAGGCTAGTATAAATAATAATAATTTTAAAAAAGTACGATACTTTTACTGTTAAATTTAAATGAAATTACTGTGCATCTCTCTGCTTTCAATAATTACACTTTTTAAGTACTACCTTATGGATATCTTAGGAAGGATTTGCTTCTTTGTCGAAAGCAGAGAAAGTATTTAAATTCAGATTTCTCTTGGAAGAATTAGCTAATCAATAGTATATCTGAATTGGGGCATAACACAAATTTGTAGTTATAACTTTCCCAAGGAAGAATTTCCTATCTCTACCTCATTTGATCTGATTTATCTCAAGAGTTAGAAACATGATGATAATATTAAGGTAGAACAGAATGAAGAACAGCATTTTAGGAAAACTGGAGAAGTATTTAAGTATAAATGCATTCAGTAGATGCTCTAAATAAATATACATATGTCTAATACATAATCAAGGTTTTAAAAGGTCAATTGTACAGACACAATAAAGAAAGGCGTAGGGTACTAGACAATAGATTATCCCTACAGCATCTTTGACTGAAGTAACTCTCAGGCTATCATCAAATATGTCAGTTTTATGCTGTTTAGGTGTTGAGAGTAGAAATGATGAATAGAATTGCTTTTGTAAGAAAATCCTGTCAGAGCTCAGAGGAACAAAATAGGGTAACCCTCCTAGGGATGGGATCCGCACGGCATGCTGCATGCTTATTGGAGGTCTGTTTGGTGCTGCACAACTAAGGGTTCCCAGCATCTGAAGGGAAGTAGTATTATCCACACTATCCCCTCTTTCTTTATAGTGTTAGCTCTAGTAAATGATATTTTAAGTGATACTTTAATCTGAGTGCCTTTCTTACTGGAATCATAATGAACCAGCACCTCTGGTACAAAACACATGCCTGAAGAATGGTATAAGCTTAGCAGCATGGCCGAGTATGATACCAGGAATCCAGTAGTACAGTTAGCCTCAAGAAAAATGTCAGGAAGGAAAGGGAATTCTGCAAGCACCCTCCTACACACTGAGACTTATGGATGTTCTTGAAAGAAAAATGAGAGTTTATGACAGAGTGGGATGGAAGGCACATTAGAGATCTAGCACTGAGAGCTAAGAAATTGCAAGCATAGGGGAGATGTTGGTGCTTAGTTAAACTCTTGCCTTCTCCTGCCTCATTGTGTTCTGACAGCTGATTGAAAGTGTCAGGAGGAGGGGCAGAGAGAAGACAATGCTGTCCTGGCAGAAAGATGAGGATAACCAAATTTATTGGACTATCTGGTTAATGTGGCCAGGCAACTCTTTGTCAAAACAGCAACAACATCATGTCATAGTAGATAATGGTGCTTGGTGCACATTATTTACCCTGTCAAGCAGAAGTCATAAAGTAGTAGCATTGAATAACTATTCTTGGAGTAACTGGAGGAGAGAGACATGCCTAGTTCTAGTGGAAGGGAACCTCAGTTTGAATAGATGGGGTTGGAACCCCTACCTTTTGTTACTGATCCTGTTGCACCTGCCATCCTTGGGGTTGACTTTTTTGATCACTGTAGATTGATGGATATGACAGGAAGGCTTCAGGTCTTTGGAATAGGCAGTGTGGTTTGAGCAGACAAAAACTCAGGAGAGAACTAGAGCATTCCCCACGACTCTACTAATTCCAACATTGTGGAATGTGCTCAGATATACCTCACAGATATATCTGGCATTCCCTTTGCAACCCAAGTAATTTGCTGAGGACAGTATCAAACCAACCAAGGGGCCAAAGATGAAATCCAAAGATTAACTGTTTTTCTGTAGAAATGAAGGGTGATCTTAAAAATGCATTCACCATACAACAGTCCTGTTTGTCCTGAAAGAAAGCCTGCTGTAGAGTGGTGGATTAAAATAGACTTTAAAGCTTTGAAAGAGGTCCTACAGTCACAGATATTTTGCAGCTCTTGTATGAGCTAAAAGCCAAAGAATATATTTGGTATGCTATAGCTGAAGTTGCAAATGGTTTCTTTTCAATCCTTCTGGCTGAAGAAGTCATACCCCAATTTGCCTTCACATGAAATGGTATACAATACACATGGAACCAGATGCCACAGGGTGGAGCACAGCCCTACCATATGCCATGGTATCATCCACCAAACTTTAAAGCAATAGATCTAAAGAGAATTTTCCAAAACACTGATGATGTATTAACTGGAGGAGCAACTCCAGGAGAAGTATTAAGTAAAAGGCAAGCAGTAGTAATTACCTTTCTCAATGCAAGATTTGCCATTAAGTGCTTCAAGTAAAAAGGCACACTTGAGAAACAGTTTTTAGGTGTGCAATGGCAAGATGGAGACATACTCCAGCTGACCAAATGTTTGGATAAGTGCCATGGACTCCCAGCACAATTAACAGGAAATGGGCTTCACTGGATTTTGGCTTATGCACATTCCTAGTTACAGTAAAGTGATTAACCCCTCATATTGGGTGACCCAAACAAAAGGTCATTTTAAGTGGGAAGAAGAACAGCACCAAGCTTTTGGGCAGATCAAGCAGGATTAAAACTAGTAAGAAACCAGGAGCAGTGGAGGAAAATGAGTAAGAAGCATGGACGTGTGACAGAAAGAGAATATTATGCACAAGGCTCCATCTTCCTTGTGCTGCCTTTGGCCTCACCAAAACTGATCTGCGTGTAACAGGAGGGGATTCCACAGACATCTCAAATGGCACTAGAAACCTGTGTGTGGGCTACAGAATCAAGCCCTATTGGTCATCATGAGAGCTGTGCCTAGCTGACATGTAATGAAGTTTATGTATCTTAATCTTAAAGTAACTATCTTGCTCCATTTTTTAATTAGTTATCCCCATATGTATGCCTCATACCATTTTCGATCTCCTAGGACAACCTCCCTGACATCCAGTTGCTGCTCCAGAAATATGTGATTTTCCTATAGATCTTATGCCATATTTGCAAAGCCAACACAGACTTCTCAGATGACAAAGGGGGTCTCGTAGGGTACTATACGCACATGTCTTCACATTGATACTTTTGAGGTCTATAATGTAAATGTTAGCATCTGAAATGCTCACTTTAAATTGTTGGGTTTTTTTATACTCATTGGGGGGAAAAAAACCCCAAACAACAAACAAGCATTCCAAGCGCATGAGTCGTCTCATCCTAAAGACATAATTTTTGAAAACATTTAAATCAAGTGCAATTAATTTCTCAGTGATTCCCAAAGCTGATCTGGCCACTTGAGGCTTTCTCATTATTGAGTGAAAAAAAAAAAAAAGAAACTGCTAGAGTGAGACTCATCATATCCCGTTTAAATACCTATTTTAGACTAAAATATATTGTACCCAGCAAGTCCCCTCCTCAGTTTGGCATAAGGCATTCCCAAATGTAGGTGAGAGAAGTCATACTTCGGGGTTGCAGAGCTAATCAGGAGACGCTTAAGCCTCCAGAAAGTCCTTGGAAATTATTTCTGATTATTATTTCTGATGTCCATGAAATACATAAGGAGAACAGTTTTGAGTTCAATGCCTGTACCCCTGACTACAGTAAAGGATTCCTTGATCTCCAGGACCTTAGACTTCCCTTCTGCTCCTCAGGAACCCCTGTGCTTCGGGGCAGTCAGACACTTGTTTTATTTTTCCATATTCTTCCTACAACCTCACTTCAAAAATGGATTTTCTATTCTGTTTTTTTTTCCAGTCCAAACATCTTAAAATAATTTTAGACTGGTTTAATAGACTGTTGCATACTGACTTGCATGCAAGACAGGGATGAGAGCTTGGATTTCGTTATAAGTGTTAGTTGTGTGGGAAGAGGTTTTTTTGAGGGGGTGTTGGTTTTGTTTTTGTTTTTCCCTGGGTCTTATATTGAAGTAGTTTCCTCTAAATTCATTTTTGTGAAATCTTTGAACATAGGTCTGCTGAGAGAGTTGTTACTATTTGGATTCATCTTGTACTTTCAATTTTTAATAAAACATTTTTTAGAACTCATTCAACTTTGGAATGTGAAGTTTGTCCCATTCCACCTCTGAGGAGAAAAAAAGCCCTCATAAAATTAGTGAGATTGTGAAATATGAAGCAAATAAACCATTATTTTAATCATTTGATCAGAAGAGTAAGGAGAAAAGAGTCTTCCCTTTTTGACTCTAAGCTGTAAAAGGTAAATGTTGATAACTTATAAAAGGAGATGCTAAGAGACCAGTGGAGAGGCTGAGGTAGGATGAGAGGTAACATATGAGCAAAATCAATTAAACCAAAAAGCCTAAGCGTATTGCTTTACTTCTCTTGTGATTGTGGGAGCAACTTTGAACCTTCACTTTTCTCCTAATCCTTTAAGACTTCAAGTTGTATATGCTGGAGAACATTTATGTCAAAACTTGAAGTGGAGGTGTGAGATGATAGCATGAAAATTTGTGGCGAGCATTACCAGAGGAATATAAATTTGCTGTCTAGTTTAAAGCTAAGTATCATCTTCCCTCTGCCCTTTATGCGTAGCATTATTTTGAATACTTTAAGTGAAATCCTCTCCTAGTCAAATTAATGATAAATCTCCCATTGACTTTAATCAGGTCAGAATTTCAATCATATAATCTTTCCTATTAGAAATTGGACAGGATAGCCAATATCTCTTCCCCATAACAGTTTTTTTCCAGAGTATTCTTTAAGGGTGCTATACAGCCTCTAGGAATACTAAGAGTTTTAATAAGAAATTACCTAATTTATGTTTCAAGGGCAATGTCAAACTGTATAGTCTCAAATATTGAAGTCAAAATAAAGCCTTTACTTTGAACACTTACTTTAATATTCAAAAGCATGAAAACATTCTCTTTGCCTCCCTTCACTTCCTCCTTTGCATCCCTTTTGTATTCAAAGCTTCTAAGCACAGCATATGAGAGAAAATATGAAGCCTTTTGATTCTTTTAAATAAAAAATTTGGAAACAAAAATGAAAAGATTTACACAAAAAAATTTACACAACATGAGAAAAAATGACCATAGTCATATTTTGACCCAGTATGAGAAAAATTGATCCCTTTACAGCAAATACGACAGCAATTTAGAAAGAAGAGATCATTAAGTGTCTACAGGTGAATGGCAATGGATCTATGTTATTTGGCCTCAGCTGGTAAAAATACCAACTTGTTTCAATGAATCTACAGAAAGATCTGGTCTTTAAGGTATAAAACAAATCAAAAATACAGTTATACTTGTACACACAATGGTGAATGGTTCTCATTATTCCTTTTAAATGGAATCTGCTTTGACAGAGCAAGCCTAGCTGAAGGCTTGCTCACCTGCATAAAACCTTAAATGGTACAGGCACCAGATAAAAAAACCCCTTCATTTAAAATTTGCACTCTTACTCTTTTAACCCATGCAAGTATACTGAAACTCTTTTAATCCTTTTCTGATATACATGTATATCATGAGACTTTATTTGTGTCTGTGTTTAACTTAAGAAACTTTATTCCCACTGATTTCTAATAATAAATGCACTTGAATTACCTTTTTCTACTTTTTTTCCCATTCAGAAATTTCTATTTCTACTACACAGTACTAGTAGAAACAGATAGAGTGCAACACCCAGTTACTTCTTCGTGCACTCAAAACCTTATAATGAACAACAAAATACATATTATATGCAAAACTAAGAATTTATTGTTAGTGTAATATAAATCTAAACAGTCTAATCAAAGAATTATTGTTAGTCTAAATCTAATTGTTACAGGAGAAAATAAAGCATTACTGAAAGAATTTCTAATAATAATAGTTAAAATGGTTATGCACATACTTTCTAGTACATACAACCTGGTGTTATGTTCCTCACTTCAATATTTCCCTGTGTTCTAATTCTTAACCTCCACTTTTCCTCAGAAAGAAAGAGGGATGGTTACAAGCCATCAGTGTCCAGAGACTTCACCAGGACGAAATAGAATGAGATTTTCTAAAAAGTATATGTCTAAATAAAATATTACTCTCCTTACATTAAATGGAGATAAATTGGTACTTTCAGAACATGTTTCTTATGAAAAAAAACCATTCTGCTTCATCTTTCCTGCAGGTAGACATCTATGATATATCACAGTCTGGAGTTGGCAATTTCTCCCAACTAAATAGAGAATCTAAAGTAGTCGTATCAGATATGGATGCCCAAGCTTAAAATTCATTTGCCTACATTTTTAGGCACACTTGGGTATTGGAGACTCCTGTAGGGGCTCACAGTTGTGTTATGGAAACTTGTGGAGTGTTCTGGAGGAGATACAGGATTCCTCAGTGCCACTTAAGCAGAGTTCCATCTGACACCCTAAATAAAAGGGCAATTGAATCTCACTAAGTATGGCTACATCATAAAAGGTAGATATATTAAAAAATACTTGAGTTCCCTTAAGTAAGGTCTTACTCTTGTGCATTTTACTGTGGTGATTACTGACCAGAAACTGATAGTCATAGAATAATTAAGACTGGAAGGGACCTCATAAGTTGTCAAAGCAGGTCAAGCTCTGAACAGGTTGCACAGGGTTTTGTCCAATCAGGTCTTCAAAAACTCCAACAATGGAGACAAGCAATTTCTCTGGACAACCTGTTCCACCACCTGGCTTTTCTTTTCCTTATACCCAGTCTGAATCTGTCTTCTTTCAATTTATACCTAATGTCTCTCATTCTCCTGCTACGCATGCACTAGCTCCATCTCCGTGCTAACCGCCCCATTAGCACCCCAGGGCTGCTGTTAGATCCTCCCGCAAGCCATCTCTTCTGCAGTCTGTACAAGGCTCCAGTCCCTCAGCCTCTCTTCACAGACCAAGTGCTCCAGCCCTGATCATCCTGGTGGCTCTGCCCTATACTAGCCTATGTCATTGCCAGGGCTGGGGGGAAGGTGTGTGTCTTCATTCCTAAAGGCAGGACTCTGCATTTGTTCCTACTGCATTTCATAAGGTTCCAACTGGTACACTTTTCCAGACAGTCAGAGTATCTCTGAATGGTATCACTGCCTTCCAGCATATCAACTTGACACACCCCCTCCCCCCCAGTTTGGTATAATCTGAGAACTTGATGAGAGTAAAGTCATTCATAAAGATGTTAAACAGGACATGGAAGAAATCCAGTGTGTGTGTATGCATTATATGTATGCATTTTCAGGAACCATCTATTAAATAAATTATACTCACACCCATTGGAAACTGGAAATAAGATTACATTATGTTGGCTTTTTTATTAACTTGCACCAACTGCATTTTCATCATCTAAGCTTGCCATTGTTAATGCTTTGCTAGGTAGCTGAGTTTCTAGTTCTGTTAACATAAAGAATTCCCAGAGATACACAATTGCTATTAAACTCCTTTGCATATTTCTATTTCTTTCTCCAGTTGTCACTGACTTCTATGATAGAAAACTCCCAATAGAAGAGGTTTAAGAGGATACTTTTAATGGGGTAGGCTGGTGCTTATGTCTGCAAGTTACAGCAAGCCACTGCCTTACCACACTGACACAGCAGAAGAAAGAATTCTTGCATTTTTCATCTTCTAAACAGGATTTCAGTATGTTAAATATAGAAACCGTAAGCTGTATTATATCAAAAACATTTCTGCTAGGAAATATAATTGAAAAGTAATTAAAATCAGTTTTGAAATGTGTAATAAAAAGGAAGTCTATATACTGATTCTGATGACTGTATTTTCCTCAACACTGAATGGCGATTAATTTGAAAATATTGTAACATCACAAAAAAATCATGTCATTTTCATTATTTCCAAGGCACTTCTCCAAAGTTTATACAGTTGAACTATGTTTTATTTTGCATTATATTGTAAAAAAAAAAAAAGCAACAAAAACCTTACATGTATCTTGGAAAACAAAGTTCTATGTACAAAAAAAGGCCTGAATTTCTATATATTTCTACTCTTTTTGCTTCTGTTAATTCAGCTGTGCATTCTTTATTTGCATCTAATTGCATTCAGGCACACTTTTTTTGTATAACTGAGACAAGAAGTAAAAGAATAATTATATAGAGGTAAAAGTCTTTGGGATCAGTTCAGGTTCAGATGCAGCTACTTAAGTTTGTTAAGTTTGTGGTCCTTTCCTCTTCCTTCTATCCATTTTCTATTTCCAATACCTGTGAGATTTTTTGAGGGGCAGGGAGGTTGTTTGATTTGTTTTTCCTCCATTGATATCAAGGCTTTAAAGGCTGAAGTTAAAAAATATGGATACTGTCATGCTGGGAAGGAGAAATGAAGGAGACAGAAGAGATAGAAGAGCATACATTTCCATGAGATTTCTTTGGAAAGAGAACAACTTCCTCCTAGACCCCCTTTACAGAATAAAATTCCATTTTAAGGTACATTTGAAGAAGCTATACAGGATGTAGACAGATCTGCAGCTACAATGCAATTACACTTCCCCAGGACCAGAAGATAGTGAGGTTTCTCAGCTAATGATTAGTCACAGTAACTCAAAGTTGTCACTAGCCAAGTCTTCAGAATCTAAAGATCTGACATCTAAAATATAATTAAAACATTTACACACAGATAAGAGATCAAGATGTTCATTATTTCCTGTGAAGCATTCAGCATCAGTTCTCACAAAAACAACAGGCCCTAAGATATAACGTGATTTTTAGAACTGAGCTCAGATACCTGGAATTACAACTGCACCACTAAAAAAAAATACTTCAAACTAACTGTGGATTCTCTTGACTTCTCAGTATCTTTATCTGTATGTATTATATGTTTAAATTAACAGTCCCCACACTCTAGTCACTTCAGATTTTTAGTGCCAATAAACCATTTTAGAACAAGTATAATTTTAATTTTGGAAATATGTTCCCATGAGCCAATTTGTAATTAATATAATCTGCCAGTGAAACCTAGGAAACATCATCTCCTTTAAAAGAATTTTTGACAGAAGTGAAAATGCTATTTCACAGAACCACAAAATTTGAGGTTGGAAGGGACCTATTGACATCATATAGTCCAACCTCTCTGTTAAAGCAGGGTCAGCTACAACAGGTTACCCAGGACAGTGTCCAGTCAGATTTTGACTGTCTTCCCACGTGGAAACTCCACAGTCTCTGGACAGCATCTTCCTGTGTACAACCACCCTCACTGTAAAAGAGTTCTCTTTAAATCAGATGAAGTCTCATATTCTTTAATTTGTATCCATTCCCTCTTATCCTGTCAATGGGCAGTACTGAGAAGAATCTGGCTCCCTCATCTTCATTGTCTCCCATTTTGTCATACTTATTGACAAAATCCTACCCCCCGCTCTAAGCCTTCTCTGCTCCAGGCTGAACAGTCCTAGCTCTCTCAGCCTTTCCTCAAATGAAAGATGCTCCAGTCCCTTCATCACCTTCACAGTCCTTTGCTGGACTCACTCTAAGTAAGTTTCCTGTTGTACTGGGGAGCCCAGAACTCAACACAGCAATTCAGACACAGCCTCACCAATGTTGAGTAAATGAAGGATCACCTCCTTCAAGCTGATGGAAACATTCTTCCTAACACAGCCCAGGAGACTATTGACTTTCTTTGTCATGAGGGGTATGTCACTGGCTCATGGTCAGCTTGTCCACCAGGATCCTCAGGCCCTTCTCTGCAGAGTGGCTTTCCAGACAGTCAGCTCCTAGGACTAGCGCCTGGGATTATCTTCCCCCAGATGCAGCAGTTAGAATTTCCCCTTGTTAAAAATAATGAGATTTCTCTCAGCCCTTTTCTCCAGCCTGTCCAGGTTCCTCTGGTTGGCAGTACAATTAACTGGTATATCAGCAACTCTTCCTGGTATTGTATCATCTGCAAAGCCACTGACAGGGCACTCTGCCCCATTGTTCAACTCATTAATGAGGTTGTTAAACAATATGGGTCCCAGCATTGAACCCTGGAATACACGACTAGCAACTTGTCTCCAATCAGACTTTGTGCCACTGTTCACAACTCCCCAGGCCCAGCTTCAGCCAATTTTCAACCTACCTCACCGGCAGCTTGCCAATGATGATCTTATGGGAGACAGTGTCAAAGGCTTTACTGAAGTCAGGGTAAACAACATCCACTGCTTTCTCCTCATCCACCAAAGTTACCTTTTTATAAAAGGCTATCAGGTTGGTTAAGCATGATTTTTCCCTTGGTAAATCCATGTTAACTACTCCCTACCACCTTCCTGTCCTTCAGATGGTTGGAAATGGACTTGTGCATCTTCAGGTTCCTTAGATGGTGTCGAACCTGATCTTCTCCTACAGTGGGTGGTTCTTCATTCTCCCAGTCCCTGTCTTTGCCTTCTGTGACTTGGGTGGTGTAGCTTGAGCACTTGCTGGTGAAGACCAAGGCAATAATCAGGAGTGGCCTCACAACGACATCAGCCAGTTTGCTCAGTACTCATGGGTGTACCCCATTAGGCCACATGGATTTATATATGTCCAGTTTAAGTGTCCTCCAACCTAGTGCTCCTTGCTTGTCCATGCAGGCCTCCTGCCACATTTGCTTGATTTCCTGCTTTTCTGGATAGACCTTCCTTGAGCTTAGAAGAGGTTATTCTTAAATAACCAGCCAGCTAACCTTTCTTCTCTCCAGGTTCATATCCCATGGGATCCTTCAAAGCAAACATCTGAAGAGGTTGAAATCTGCTCTCCTGAAATCCATGGCTGTGGTCCTGCTTTTTGCCCTGCTCCCTCCACTTAGGGTCTTGAAATTCACAATCTCATGGTAACTGTATCCAATGCTGCCCCCAACTTTCACATCACTGAGTAGTTCTTCCTTGACCTTCAGCATGAGGTCTAGCAGAGCATCTTCCTGACATGGGTGGTTGAGGAGCCAGAGAAAATTGTTGTCAGTGCTTTCTGGAAATTAACTTGATTTCTTGTGCCCTGCTGTGCTGTCCTTCTAGCAGATATAAGGATGGTTCAAGTCCCCCATGAGGACCCCATTGCCTGGTAGTCACACTTGATACTTCCCAGATCACTGGTGTCCAAATGGAAGACTAGCAGAGAATAACAGTGGAGAGGGCTGGATAAGCCTTAATAGCCTCTCCATAACATTCCAAATCCAAGCATCTGGCAAGCAGTAAAACTTTCTAGGTGAGGAGACAGGTTGATAGATGGGGGCCTCCCTTCCTCACAGCAGGGAGTCTCCTACCACTATCACTGCTTCCTTCTGCTACTCCTCAATGGCTCAGACTCAGTCACCAGAAACACTCCATTTGACAGCATTCCAAGCTCCTCATCAGTTATGAGGGCAGTGAAGTTACTCTGTAACTGCAAGTCATCAGCTGGGGTAGAAACCTTCCTTCTGGCACAAAGAGTCACCAGCTTCATCATGATGGAGTTTCAACTCTCAGACTTCATAAGCACAGGCTTGTCCTAACCCTCCACTAGAGTTGGAGGTTTTGGTTCTTGAAGCTCTCAGAGAAGATCTGGACAGTCTCTGATCTCTCTGCTGCTGCAGTCTGCTGACTTCCTCCAGGAGTTCTTTTGCCTGGCAGCACAGTTCCTTAAGAATCACACACCTTTTGCAGGCTCGAATAGGATCTGCCCAGCCTCAGCAAGAGGCTTGCAGCCTGAGCCTTGCAGAGCTGCATTCTCCTTCTGAAGCTCCATTCAGATCCAAGACTCCAATCACAAAGAGACAGCTACTCCAGCAGCACCTGGAGACTGTGCCCTTTAGCAGATGACTACTATAGCTAAGAACAAGTCTGGTGGATAGGGAAAGTTTATTGACCTTTCCTTCACATCCTGCTACACAAACTGTTAGCTTCAGGAGTAGTAACAGGAAGGGCAGGGCTGCCTCTTATATAGGCCTCTCCCTAGCATGGGCTAAAAGGGTCTTTGACCCTCCCTAATCAGGCATCAACTAGAACAAAGACTGTTGGCACCCTTTAATCAAGGGCAGCTGACAGAATTCCTTAGAAGCTGCTAGACATATCCTTGTCCTTGTCCTTGTCCTTGTCCTTGTCCTTGTCCTTGTCCTTGTCCTTGTCCTTACCTGACAGTAGCGGGAATATTTAATAGCTAAGTTTTAATAGTTAACTCCTATATAAATTTACAAAAGAAAACCTAGAGACAGCAGGTAATTTGCCAACTAATTAGCTAACTTTCTTGCTGAGCAAGATATATGTTCAGTTTGGTTTTGGATAATACAGAAAAGAAATTATGAATAAGTACAAGATACTATTTCCCTTTATGGCTTAGAGCTTTTTATAAGACATTATTCTAAGCCTGGCATTAAATAAATAAATAAATAAATATAAAGCAAACAACAAATGTACTAAGTAAACACTGTACTCAGACAGATGTTTATTTCAGTCACTTCTGTGACTTTTAAAATACACAACTTACACTATAGCTATGGCAGTTGATGAGCAGGTTTTCAACAATGTTTCAACTCTATAAACAGAAACAGAATATGGGACCTATTTCATGTTGGCTTTCACTTATTTATCTGTGAGAAAGTCAGATACTATACAGAAATCTAACTACACTTCTCCATTCATATGATTCTGATGAAGGAACCACCAACTTCATGAAGAATTTTTTTCATCAACTTCAATTGGCCAAGATCTAAACTAAGCTTAAACTTAAAGAATTATTTCAGTGACTGATTGTTATTGGTAAGGTTAATATTTGATCATCATAACTTTTATTTCATCCTGCTTATCTATTTTTTTTTTTTTTAAATACTTCAGATCTCCACTGTTTACATAGGTACTTTTAGGACATGGTTCGTCTGACATGTGGATAGACATGAGACTAATCACTGAAGGGAGTCTGGTCTACCCCAAATTTATGCATTTCCATGTAAACAGCTATATTTGGTTATATAAATCACATCCATATGGCATGCTTAATTTTGTTTCATTTTCCATTGGGGTCGTTTTAAATTACAATAGCTGTTTAAACAGTTGAGATGCATTGGTTTAATGGGCACTTCGGGGAAAATACTGGAAGTAGATAAATGTTTTAGACAGCAGGAGTCTAAGCACAGATAAGCAAAGGCCTAAGCTAGGGAACAGAGAGAGTTAGAAAATGGAGAGAGGGAGAGGGGAATCAGAAATATAAAACACTGTCATGTTGAAGTACATGCTGTATGTTTACAGGTTTCTTGGACTGAATAGCAAGGCCAGGCCTGCAGAATGCTACCTTGTAATTTAAAGCAGATGACTTGAAATACTGAGAAGACCTCTTCTGGGACAGGACAACCCTGGAACATGCATGTTATAGATGTCATCATACGTAGTCATTCAGTTATGTAGTCAACCCATGTCTAAGTTACTGTCTCCAAAAAAGAGTCAGACTCTTAAGTGCTATTAATCTAATCAATAGAGTTCTGGGTAAAAATGTAGATTTACAGAGGCAAGGTGGTAACAGACTAGTAACTTCACCACGTACAGAAAAGTTTAAGACTGAATCATGTCAGAATTCTGTTGATCTGCATTCTTATGGTGCCAAGAAAAATTTTGGGGAATAGCAAACATTAAGCAAACCTCAACGATACCAACTAAGTGAATGATGTAAACTAACACAGAACATGCACTGTGAGCATGCTGGTGGTCTCCAATTCCATTTTAGGTTTACAGACATTCCCTGGACCCAGAAATTACTTCATTTTTTGCCCCAATTTGCCCTTTGCTTCCAGTTCCATCTAGACAGTATTGGGTGTGCCTGCCTTCTCAAGAAGTGTGTCTGATCCATCTTGCTGCCTTTATAAATTGTCTTTCCCATGAGGCTTCAGGGAAAAAGAAAAAACACTTTTATGTCTGTAACCATAGACAAATACAATCATAAGAGGTGGCAGCATCTTTTTCTAGGCAGATGAGAGACAGTGCTTACATACACTAGAAGAAGATTCGAGCAAATGCTGACTGAACTGTGTGCTGATGATAACTCTGGCTTCAATATATGGTTTTATTATATCTCATAGTCTTACCAGATATCTCTACCTATTTCCCCTGTGTCGTGGTTTAAGCCCAGCTGGCAACCAAGCACCACACAGCCGCTCACTCACTCCCCCCAGGTGGGATGGGGGAGAGAATCGGAAGAGTAAAAGTGAGAAAACTCGTGGGTTGAGATAAAGACAGTTTAATAGGTAAAGCAAAAGCCGCACATGCAAGCAAAGCAAAACAAGGAATTCATTCACCACTTCCCATCGGCAGGCAGGTGTTCAGCCATCTCCAGGAAAGCAGGGCTCCATCACGCGTAACGGTTACTTGGGAAGACAAACGCCATTACTCCAAATGTCCCCCCCTTCCTTCTTCTTCCCCCAGCTTTATATGCTGAGCATGACGTCATATGGTATGGAATATCCCTTTGGTCAGTTGGGGTCAGCTGTCCCAGCTGTGTCCCCTCCCAACTTCTTGTGCACCCCCAGCCTACTCGCTGGTGGTGAGAAGCAGAAGAGGCCTTGACTCTGTGTAAGCACTGCTCAGCAGTAACTAAAACATCCCTGCTTTATCAACACTGTTTCCAGCACAAATCCAAAACACAGCCCCATACTAGCTGCTATGAAGAAAGTTAACTCTACCCCAGCCAAAACCAGCACATTCTCCACCCCTTATTCCATACCATTTACGTCATGCTCAGGTCTCACACTATTCAATACATTCTCATTAACCATCACCCCCCTTCCCATCCTTTAATAGACTACACATATTCCATTCCCTTAGTCTATGGACCACCCCTGTAAAATGTCCATAAATATCTGCAAATGTCCACAAAATGTCCATTGAGTTCATTTGGTCCATGACTTTGGGCTCCATCTGTTATGGTGGTCACTCAGGACAGGAGAGGTGTTGTATTGCATGGAGTTATTGGGCACCACAGCCAGCTCAGGTCAGGTCACTGCTGCACTTGCACTGCTTCTTGTAAGGCTTGTCCTCCAGTGGTTCAGGCGGTTCCTGCTACAGTAATTCCTGTAACATGCAACTCAAATCATGGGTTACAACAATTTAAAGGTATTTCCATTACAATCTCTACCCCAGTCCCTTTGGACCAGACCACAGGGTTTAGCACTGCAATGAACTCCTCCCCTTGCTCCTAGCCTGGCTAGCAACAAGGGGTTCTTGCTATAATAATTCCCATAACATGCAACTCAAATCCTGGGTTACAACAATTTAAAGGTGTTTCCATTGCAACCTCCACCCCTGGTCCCTTTGGACCAGACCATAGGGTTTAATATTGCAATGAACTCCTCCCCTTGCCCCTGCTCTGGCTTGGACTTATCCACAGACTGCAGTTCCTTAGGATTGTACCTGCTCCAAGTGGAGCCTTATCTGTGTGCCACAGTCTCTTCAGGGGTATACCTGCTGCAGCAGAGAGTTATCCACAGCCACAGTCGCTTCGAGGTGCACCTGTTCCAGCGTGGCCTTATCCATGGGTCACAATGCCTTCAGAGATATACCTGCTCCAGCGTGGCCTTACCCACAGCCACAGTCCCTTCAAAAGTAAACCTGCTCCAACATGGCCTTTCCCATGGCTGCAGTCTCTCCAGGGGTGTACCTGCTCTCTCGTGGGCTTATCCATGGCCTCACACTTTGAGGTGCTCCAGCATGACCTCATGCACAGCCGCTGATGCTTCCAGGTGTACCTGCTGCAGCATGGACGTATCCACAGCCACAGATGCTTCGAGGTGTACCTTCTCCTGCGTGGGCTTACCCTTGGACCACAATCCCTTCAGAGTTACACCTGCTGTGGCACAGACATAACCACGGCCACAGACGCTTCGAGATGTACCTGCTCTGATGTGGGTTTATCCATGGCCACAGACGCTTCGGGGTGTCCTGCTCCCACATGGACTCATCCACAGGTCACAGTCCCTTTGACTCAAGTTCACACTGGAGTTCCAGCCTGTCCAGTACAGCAGCACAGAAACAGCAGTGATGCCCTGGCCATCTGCCAGCCCAGGCGCATGGCCATTGCTGTTATCAAAATGTTCCCAGGCACAGCAGAGTAAGATGATAAGCAGTACAGCAGTACAGCAAGCAGCTAAAGCAAAAAGCAGCCACTAACGAGCACTAGATTCTAATAGACAGTAAGGCAAGCAAACCCCATGGCAAGCACAGGAGCCTGCCGATTAATAGCTAAACAGCAATAACAGCTATAAATTCGATCTAGCACATTCCAATCAAACCTGTCGTTATCTTGAACCCTTCGAGCCCCACGTTGGGCGCCACAAAGGACTGTCGTGGTTTAAGCCCAGCTGGCAACCAAGCACCACACAGCCGCTCGCTCACTCCCCCCAGGTGGGGTGGGGGAGAGAATCGGAAGAGTAAAAGTGAGAAAACTCGTGGGTTGAGATAAAGACAGTTTAATAGGTAAAGCAAAAGCCGCACATGCAAGCAAAGCAAAACAAGGAATTCATTCACCACTTCCCATCGGCAGGCAGGTGTTCAGCCATCTCCAGGAAAGCAGGGCTCCATCACGCGTAACGGTTACTTGGGAAGACAAACGCCATTACTCCAAATGTCCCCCCCTTCCTTCTTCTTCCCCCAGCTTTATATGCTGAGCATGACGTCATATGGTATGGAATATCCCTTTGGTCAGTTGGGGTCAGCTGTCCCAGCTGTGTCCCCTCCCAACTTCTTGTGCACCCCCAGCCTACTCACTGGTGGTGAGAAGCAGAAGAGGCCTTGACTCTGTGTAAGCACTGCTCAGCAGTAACTAAAACATCCCTGCTTTATCAACACTGTTTCCAGCACAAATCCAAAACACAGCCCCATACTAGCTGCTATGAAGAAAGTTAACTCTACCCCAGCCAAAACCAGCACACCCTGTTACCTGACAGATATGGAATAACCCTGAGAAACATATCGATATTGGGAAAAAGAATGACCTCTCTGTGGGACCACCTATGGTATATTAATTATTTTGAACATGAGACATGCAAGAGTTAATAATCTAAAACTAAGCACTTTCTTAGGCTTTCTTCATACCCTGTGTTGGGAAAGAAGCACTTTTGGAAGTTGACTCTGTTAATAGATGTTAAGAGCAGGGCCACTTCCTGCAGCCACTCTGGCCCAGGATCCGTCCGTCCTGTGTGGCCGCTGGAGCCCAGCCCGGTGCCTGGGGACCCAGGCTGAGGGCGGTGTCTGCTGCTTTCCCATTTGCAGGTTCAAACAGCAACAAAGCTGAACACATATCCCAGAGAGACACACACAGACACAGACTCAGACACACACACAGAACACCAACACAGCCGGTCACACAGATAGCCACAGAGAAGGTGCTGCCTTCAACAGCACCCACATACAGGACTCACATCAGACACAAGCCCAGACAGCCACGTCCCCTCCTCCTCTTGGTCTGGCAGAGGCAGAAGGTCACTAGTGCAGCACACACATGGCACTCTCTAGGTTCACAGGCACACACACATTTGTGGATCCCCCCAGCATCGTCAAGGCCCCTCTGCCTGCCCGGCACCCCTGCCCAGATCCCAGCCCCTTCTACCTGCCCCATAGGTCCCTGACTTGCCAGCTGGTCCAGCTGGGTGCTCGGTGCAAACACGCAGCACTCACACACTTGTCCCACAGGCACCCCACGCTTGCGGGTCCCCCCCAAATACTAGCACAGATCTTCTGCTCGCCTGATACCCCTTCCCAAACCCAGGTGTCCTACTTGCTGGCTGCTCCAGCTTGAAGTTTGCCAGTGAATACACACACACCCCCCCACACACACCTGGTTTGGGGGAGACACAGACACTTGCCCCCGTGAGTCGGCACCAGGCACATGGGCTGTGACCTACGGTCCCGCTCCAGCCACTGTTGCTGAGCCTTTCACTCACCTCACTCACCCCCGTCCATCCAGTATCTGTTTTTAGGAACACACACTGTTCCTGCCCCAGTGGCTGACATCCAAGAGCCCCACGGGCTCCAGTAGCTGATGCTGAGACCCCACTGGCTCCAGTAACTGGCACCACAGGCCAGGGACGCCTGCACCCCTGGTCTGACTCCAGGAGCTGGCAGCCAGTCCCCTCACACCAGTCCCCCCAGTAGCTGGCACTGGGTCCCTGCAGCACTCACACACACACACACGGCATGGAGCGACATGACACAGAGTTAAGAAAAGATTTAATAAGAAGATACGAGAAGACAGGACAGACTGTGGTGATCAGGTGCAGGGCTCAGCCAGATATGCATACAGATCAGCTCTGATTAACATGCCATCAGCCCTGTTTTATATCCTTTTCTGTCTATTCCTCCTTTGTTCCTCCCTGCTCCCCCTTCCCCTGTACATTGCCTCATCAGTTTGCACACTCTCACCAACCCCCTCCAACATCCTGGACCCTCAGGTTTGCATCCTTATCAGTTACAAAGTCCTGGTTTGCCTGCAGTTTCTTGGTAGGCCATCACCTAGAGTGACTGACCAGGTTTGTTTCTTGTTACTGTCTTTACTAATGTTAATTGGACAGGTTTTATGACCATCTGGTTTCTTCCTCCCTTTCTTTAACCCCCCAACCGAAAAAATAAACATTTTCACACCCCACATACTCTTCATGCCACTGACCAGGTTTGTTCTTATTATAACCTTCCTTATAATTTCTTGGTCAGATCTGTCTCTGCATATTCTGGTTTATGGCTCCTTTGACCAGGTACCCTTAGAAGAGCAGACACTCTCCTTCTACACACCCTTACAGATTCATTTGATTTAAGATATTTTACACAGGATATGATAAACTGCTCTTTAATCACATCTATTCTTTGAGAGGCCTATCTGAAGTAATAGCTGTGTGCTCTAAAGACTGTAATGGACATGGAGTGTTCTTCAGAGCTTCCCCAGATCGGTGGGAGCGATGATATAAGGAGTGCCTCTGTCCTGTCACAGAGCAGCCCTGGTGCTGAGTCCAATAAAAAAGAGTGAAGAGCCAGTTCAAGCACTGGAGCCCTATGCCGTTAGCTCACTCACTGCCTCTGTTCTGCACTGCTCCAAATATCTCTCTCTAGGACAAATTTATTATAGAAGGGGATAGCTGTAAATAGCACAATTATGAGCTAGTCTATTCTACTTCATCCTGGAGACAGGCATCAGTCTTTGTCTCTCTTTCATTTGGCGCAAGAGCTGTAATTACTATGTCCAGCTAAATACTGCTTTTTGCTGGGCTAAAACTTTTTGTGGGAGGTGAAAAGTCAGGTGTAGAGAAGGTCAGTGCAGTTGCCCACTGAAAATTATAAGAGAGAAGACAGTAGAGAACTAAAGTAAGAGAGGGAGCTTGCCCTCCAATATGGCAAGGGCAGGACAATGGGAATTCTCCAGATTCAGGAATATCCCAGGACATCAAAATAGCTCTTGAAATAGTTCTGTTAAGACTCAGAGGGCCTGTACCTGGGGCTTTCTCGTAAAGAAAGAAGAGATAAGGCTGTAAATTGTATACTTTTCAAGAAAATCTGAGCATGATCTTATTGACAGAAGAGGTCTGTGTGATATCTTTCTCCCATTTCCATGCCTTACTCTCACAGTGACAGTACTTGTGTGTTTTGCACACCATTTAAGCAGAATAGCATTCCCAGTATCTGGTATCAATGATGTGAAATATTGAGCTGTCTGTCTGCTGGAGTACTGACCCTGAAAAAATTATTATGGGTTGTTGATTGAAATACAGATCATCTGCTGAGCATTATAAGCTTACGAGGCTTTCCTAGAGATACTAAAGTCTATCAGGTTTTGAATTCTACATGATAGGGGCTACTCCCTTTTACCCATACTATGTCCCATTATTTCATAGGCTTTGTATTATTTCAGAGTGATGAGATGCAGGGAATAAATCAATGCCTTAATACGTTAAGTCAAATGAAGCTGCAACAGGTATGATGATCGAGTCATTTGTGGACTACTGGGTGTAAATTTTGTGTGAAAGACAAAAAGACAAGTCATCTTACTTGATTTATGATCTTTACATAGTGGGTGTTTGTTGTTATTATACTAAATTGTCTTCATAGACAAATAGGCACCTTTTGGATGTAATTCATTTGAGCTTTTTTAGAAAACCTTCAAAATGAGATTAATTTCTGCCTAGAATTAAAGTACATTTATTTCTCTTCCTTGACTAAAAGAGGACACCAGGGTGACCAGTTTAGGTGTAATCAAGTGAGTCTCTTACCTGGATATTAAGGTATGAAAAGCAATACAAAGAACGTGGAGAGAAAAAAAAAACAAACAACAAAACCCAACACATAAAGAGATGCTTCTTGAGAATTTATATCTGTATAAAAAGTTGTTCTTCATTCAGCCTATCCATTACCTCTATGATATCATAAACCCTTATTGTATTTCTGTGAGTCACAATGTTTTTGGTGTGTTCATATAAAACAGTTATTTCATCCTTGTGATTATTTTAACTCCCATTGCTTTTTTCCTAACTCCTTTGTTTTTTTCTGGAAATAAGAAGATCAGAAGGTGTAGGCATACCAAAGTTTTATACAGACACAAAATTACTCTCTCTGTCTTGTTCTTAATATATGATATAAATCCATACACCTAATGTAAGATCTTAATTTTTTTCAGGTTCCTAATAAGTTATTGGAGAGTAAGAGGTTCATCGGAATGGCTGTTCAGCATACACTAAAATGAAGAGCTGAAGTTAAACAATATCAATGGTCCTCTATTCCTGTAACGAGAAATATCAGTGTGTTATTACAATGTAATACAGTATACATTGCAGAGGTTATATCAGGTATAAATGTAAATTAAGTGGTCAGTCTAATGTTTTAAGGCATCGACAAAACAATATTTCATTAATAATTCACAAAAAATAGTGGTTCAGTTTGCCTGATTGAAAACAATTATGCTTCTAGAAACATCTGATTATTTATAGTTCATAGAATATGCTTTCATAATGATAAATGGTACCTTATTTAAAAAAAATTTCAATTGTTTGAATGTTTAAGTTCTTAAAACATTATCTTTCAATAAAGTAAAATAAGTATTTCAAATCTTTGGACTTTTCTACTAGCAATGTCAAAGTATTTGCTTAAATATATATTCTAATGGTTACAGTATGTGAAACTATTCTACTTAAATACCAGATAGGTCTATGATGGATAAAAGTAATGAGTGTCAAGTTTTAGCAGAAGCATATGAGTTTTATTTTGCATTTTATGTGCTTATTTATTATTAAACCTTGCACTACTGAAAAGAATAATGCGTGCAATAGGTGGCTCACTTAAATAACCCAACAAAAACCAAACTAGTTTTCCTAAAATAAATTAGACTCTAGATCTCACATAAATACAAAATTATTTAAGTTATGGAGATACAAGTCCTGCAAAATGCAGAAGATTGACTGCTATACTCTGTTCTCTGTGAGAAAAGAAAGTGTACTGTGACTTAGACAATGTTTTCTGTGTTCAGTGTATCTAAGTTGTAAATTAAACACCTTCTCATTGTCTCTTGACTTGTAGGGTCATTAAAACACTGAAACATGTTGCCTTCCTAGCAACAGACTTCAAAAATTTTAAAACCATGTTCACAGAAGTGCAGGGAAGATTCAGCAAAGGAATTCATTCTTTAAGATTTCCATGTAATATCATATACAATTAATAAGATAAAGAAGAGATCACATTAATATTAAATTTACTGTGTGTGGACATTGATAGCTTCTCAGTGAAGGAGCTGTGGTTCCTATTTATTCCATTGAATTTTTAACATTTAACTAGGGTGCCTAAGTTGCTTGGGAATTTGGCCTAAGCTCCCCCTTTTGTTAATGGTAAAGTAAAAGCGTATCCAAAGGGTAAATAAGCTAGCTGAATATCCCAGTAGTCCACTCAAAATGCCTGTCTTTTTCCAACAAATATACAGGTATTCTACCACTGTGTTTATACTCCTAAAAAAAAAGGACCAAGAACCAGGGCCCTGAGAGAAAATATTTGTTAGATTTAGGGGAGACTTTGCTTAAAGATTTTAACAGTTTTGTATTATAAAGAGTGTAGCCCAAAAAGTGGGTAAGCTCACAGCTGAATTGCATGGATGGTCAGATGTCCAATTCAAGATGGTAAAGACATACCCAGAAATTGCATCTATGCTAGTAAATGAAATAAAGTTGCTCATGGTCCGTTGTCCAGTGCTGGTGACAAATGATTGTTCCATAACTTGTGCTCATACCTCTGAATTTTCTTCTCTCCCAAAACAGGATGGCTTTTTTATACTTGCTGTTGTTACCTGCCCTTTGCCCAGTCTTTCTGTGAGCAGTGCTTAAGCATTGCACAGTGGAAGTCTGTCTGTCACAGGAGAGAAAGAAGCTGGCAACCATGCCAGCAGTGAAACTGCATGAATGACCACACAAAAGTGCCTGAGTTCATGTCCTAGTCCTGTTTGACTTACTAGTGCAGAAGTAGTCTAAGATGAAAGCATTAGTACAAAACTCCAAACTGTATGTATTTCAGTTTAAAGGACCCCATGTGAATGAGGCATCTAAGCTCCCATTAGTTGTCTCAGTAGAGTCTGGGGAGTTGATCAGAGCTGTGTATATTAGGGCGAGCTGAATAGCTCTCTAGGCTGCAGTGATAATACTTATTTGGTCTCCATTGACTGCAGTTGGAGCTTAGATGTCTCTCTAATAAGTTAACATGCCTAATTCTGTGTCTCCAAAGATGGTTAATCTACTTCGGGAACCAAACAGGAGGACAGTTCCAGACCAATTGGAATGGACTGGCTTATGTCTTTTCCAGTTGGACTAAATCAGTTGGAGAGTGCTTGATGCATCTATGTTACATACTACTAAGTTCAAGTATGATACAGGTCCTTGTTATTATTATTGTTTACTTTAGGTAAAAGGTGTCTGAAATAATGTGAGGACAATGTTGCAGACTGCCAGGGAAGTGTTTTCATAACAACACTGCCAGTCTCTACAAGGAATAGCAGATAGTGTTTTGGAGGCCTGCTGGGATAATTTTGGGATATAACCTAGATAATGAGAATAAAACTTGTTCCAGTGCATTTAAATACTAAAATGGATGGTGAAACAAATAAGCTTTTCAATTCTGCCCCCAATTCTCAGTGGCAGGAGCCAGCTGGCAAATTTCCAAACAAGTTAACTGGCATTCATGCAGTGAAAATATTCAAGTATCTCAAACAAAATAGGGAGTGAGATAAATGGACAGTGTAAACACACACTGATCTTCAGTTATGGGCCCAAAGTTACTTACATAGGATGAATCTGGAACAAAATGTCTGTGCATAATACATATATACTATGAAAAAAATATATATGTATATCTAAAAAAATTACGAATACTTGATTAACAAATAAGGAATGCCATATGGATATCTTTCTGTTCTTCATTTCTAGGGACAGGCAAAAACTAAGGCAAATGATATGCAAATTAAAGGAGCTTGACTTGCTTGTTTCTGCCTCCAAATGGATAATTTATTAGTAAAGATTATTTTAAAACATGAGCTTTGCTTTTGGTTTCTCCATATGTAAGCAGAAAGAAAACAGAATGAGTGACCATGGAACTCTTTACAGTGGCACCTGTAGATTCTTTTCTGTCATTATTTGTCCTCAGCTACATCTTTAATATACCTTGAAGATACCTTTGCACTTTTTTTTTTTTTTTTGGTACAGAAGGGACTTAAGGGATTCAGAGATTCTTCTCCCAAATTTGCTAAAATTATTTTCAATTTAGTGCAGTGTGATTATGTCAAATGATTTCTACACCATACCAAAACCATTTGAATCAAATTGCATTCTACAACATTGGAAAATTATTCATGATACTGTTATGAAAAGAAGCTCTTCCTCATCTGTGCTGTAATTTGATTCTTTATTCTTCCATGTCTGAAGATGAAAAATTTGTCCTGTATTAATGCCTTCAATAAGCCTTTAAAGAAAAGCTGCAGTCTGGTGTCAGTAAATTATAATCTCAGTAATTAATATGTAGACATGTGTATATTACCCGTTCCTGAACTCCAAAATGTTCCCAGAAAGGATCTCACACTCTTTAATTTTTCTCAAGAATTACAGAAGTACCCTTCCTTGTCATCAGCTGTTGAGGCTTATGATGTTGCCATAAAAAAACCCCAAACCAAACCAAAACCAAAAAATCCTCCCGCAACAATTTTCCAACAGTATATTTCCTTTCCCTCAAAAAAAAGTAGAATAAGCTAAATCAAAATTGTTTGCAGAAAGACATTATCTTCATGCAAATTTTAGCCAGGATTTTTTGAGTCAAGGAATTAATTTCAGTATTGAAATTGAAAACCTGTTGATGTGTAAGAAGAATTTTAAAAGTAAACGTAACTTAGGTGCTTAGATATCTTCCAAGACCATTGCCAGGATGGAACATAGGTACCTGAAACTCAGTCTAAAGTGCTGTCAAAGTAAGGTTGATTTGTTACTTAGACCTGACAGCTGGGAAATTTTTTTTCTTATATAGCTATAATACTTCCTGTGGAAGTATTATTTCTCCTGTGGAAATATCAAAAGTAAAAGCTGAGAAAGAGAGAATGAAAAGAACCTAGAAAACAGTGGAACACCCATAACATCATAAAGCCTTATAAGATATAGCAGCTGACCAGTTCAGGGTGGGGAAAAAGTATGGGGGAAAAAAAATTAGTATGGTAAATCCATGATCCTTGTAGGCCCCTTCCAACTCAGGTTATTCTATTCTATTCTATTCTATTCTATTCTATTCTATTCTATTCTATTCTATTCTGACTGTTATTGCTGATTACTCTTTTTTTTCTTTTTTGGACTAGTATAGTTCCACAGTATCTGGGTACAGAACAATTTTTTATAATTATTTTTTTAATTGTCATTTCTATTTCTTTATTGAAATACTTCCTATCTTGTCTTTATTTTTTTCACTGAAGAATCATCTACTGGTACCATTGTACTATTGAAGTACTACAGTCCCAAAAGTAGTAGATGCTGAGCCTACTGCAGTGCTGTAGTATTATTTTTCTTGTTACACATCCCCTTCTATTGCTCAGTCAATCCCCAGTCTACATGATGTGGCTGTATTGTGCCTGCAGACTGTTTTCTGGTGTGATAATTGTGAAAAAATCATATAATATAATCTATCACTTCATTACATTATGTCTAAGTGAAATAAATGATGCTTAAAGAGTTCATTCTTATTGATCAAGTAACACCAGTTATACTGTACACCACATGGAGTTTTAGTTTGTGTTCTCATCTACAGTTTCCCTTCACTATGAAGGATTTCTAGGTTAAACCGATTGGAAGAAGCAAAAGCATAATTCTTTGGGTTCAGATCTGGATTTCAAAACATGCTGACCAATTCGGGTCTGATTCTGTTATGTTTTCACATGTGATTTCTGATCAGAGATCTTGTAACTATTGTCAGACACATCTGGAGAGCAGAATGTTTTCCTGAAAATCCTGTAACAAGAGAAAGGAAGAGGCCCTCTTCAGTGTTGACTTCTGTCATGGAAGAGCTCTCAAGCCTGATCACCTCCCTGGCAACTAAAAGCTGCGAAAGGTAAGAGCCATTAGTGCTACCTGTGTTATATCAGAAACAAGTTATTGTATGCTTGCAGCTGGTGTAGGATATGAGCATTACAGATGTAAAAGTTCTGCATGTAGTAGTGTTAAGCAGTCATAATGTAGCAGAATTACTTGAAGTTTTGTTTTAAAAATTGAAACTGGCCTGATTGGCGAGTATTCTGAACACACACATCACAGGCTGTAATTCCTGATGTATGTAGATGTATCTAGATACATATGACTTCACATATATGTATGCACATTTGCACTGCATGTGACTCTACTAATTTTAAAAGATTACATCCATCCCTTTCCAAGCCACAAATGAAGTACTATCACAACAAATCAGTTAATGTTACACTTAATTTCTATTTTTATAATACTTACATAAACATAGTAGAATGCAGGCAGACTACTTCCATAGCTTATTTTTATAAAACGTATAACTGAGTGCATCCAGGGAAAATTGAAGTCAAAAGAATATTATTTGTATCTGGACAAAGGAGCCATTTCCTACAATAAAAACTCTGTAAAGTTTTTAAAATAAAATATTTTTTTTTTACAAATTGTTTAAATACTTTATTATTAATTTGGGAATGACTTTATGTGAGACAGATATTATTGTTAATAAAATGTTTAGCATTTTTCAGCATTTACAAAACAGTATTTTTTACTATTTAAAACAATTATTGTCCTTTTTTACTCTAAGGATTAAAAAAAATCCCTGAGGAGTGTTAGCAAGTGCACCAGTAATCAGCAAATTTATTCAGAGATATTAAGTACAATGGATTTATGCATACGTAACCCCACTCAACTCAGTAGACCTGTTTATGCAGGCAAAGAGAGAGAGAGAGAGATATATAGAGAGAGACTCACAGATTTAAGTAAGATATCTCATATATGCAAGACCACTCTTCGTAACCTATAACCTTATAAACTTATAACCTTAGAATTTATGAGTTTGTCTTCCCATATATGGATTTAACAAATACTTACACTGATTGGAAATATTATAGTTTAAACTTGTACATTCTTTAGTCATGATATCTACCTGATTAAGACTTTCCTATATAAGAGGAGAAAAAATGTTATATGGCTAACATTGCCTATTAGGAGAATAACTCATAGATTTGATATTTTATAATTATGTTATATATTATATTATATATATATAATTATAATTCATCTTTTCCTATATTTCCATGACCTTTGCCTTATTTTTATAAACATTAATCCTTTCTTGTGACACATGTCTCTAATATCAATGTATAAAGGTCTCAGAAATGCTCTAAGTATTTATAGGAAGACTTTCTAAAAAAGCTAAATGATATGATTAGCATTTATTTGAAAATATATATTATTTTCTTCAGTGGGATGACTGATAGGCCACTTGAAATCCTCATTATTTTTAACAGCTTGGGTGACCTTTAGAAATTCACATTTTTCTGTTAGATCAACCCATACTGAACCGTTCCTGCCTCACTGTTGAAATTTGCTTATTGATTGCTAAGATCACCATAGCAATTTTTTTTCTAAAGTTGTGATATCAGTTCAACCAAAATTTTTTTACAGCTTGGCTGTCAAGATCTCTGTATGTAAATGTTGTAATTTTTGAAAATAAGCGTTAGATTTAAGCACCTTATTATGTCACTTTTTGGGTTCTAATGCATGCCTTTCAAAAGTAATTTGGGCATGTGAAATAATCCACCTTTTGTCTTTTTAAATAAGCCAACAACCACTGAAAGAAATAGGGACATGAAGTGCCTTTTATCCTATTACTATATTGAATTTCACTATATTCTAAATTCAGTGTCCTTCACAAGTATCATACAGAATTGCTACTGTTCTGCCTGCAAAGTCAGGTTAATTTGGACAAATGGATGAAAGAGAGATTAATCAGAAAGTACCCCAGCCAGACATTGAGCTGAAATTTGTGTGTATCCTTGTCTGAAGACAGAAATAAATCAAATCAGTAAGTGAGTTTCATGAATCAGAAATCAAAGAACTGTGTGTCATTAAGACACTTTTTCAGAGTACTATATGTATTTTCATCCCAACAGGATAGGCACAACTTTGCCACAATAAAAATGCTTACTCAAAAGGAACTCTATGTATCTATGTTTCTATCTGTCTATCTATAGAAATAAAAACATATATATGCACAAAAAAAATCACTTGACATCTTTCCTTTGATGCACATATTTCAGACATGCAAAATATTCCCTTCATCTGACTCAATGAATTAATATTAGTAACAGCAGATGTAGCTCAAATTGGTTGCTGTTAGAAGAGAGAAAAACTGTTCTATTATACACTAAATGTGATCTAACACAAGAAATTGCAAAAACTGTAGAAACTAAGAATCAGATCTCATAAACATCAGCAGACTATTTTCTAGGATTATCTACTAGGATCTTAGTGCATCAAAAATTACAAATATGCCAAGACAGAACATATTTAAGCTGATGAAATACTTAAAGAAACTACCTAGTTGTCAGGGCTTAAGAGTTGCAATTAAAATTTTTATTATTATTTCAACTAATATTATTGCAAAAAGGAACAGACTATCAACTCTGTAAACAGAACACCAAGTACATCAGGGATGCAAAACGGAACTTCTGACAGCTAAGTGTTAGACTAAACCACCCTCACCAGCTTGACGATATTTCTTATTTGTTCCTGGAAAGCAAATAGAGAATTATAATTCATATGGTTAGATAGACAGTCTACTGTGAGTTCTGGTTGCCTTACAGAAATTCATCTAGAGGGACAAAATGAAATTCTTAAATGCAGCTGATCATGGCCCAGCCACATATTGTTTTCTAAGTACAATTAGTCACTCTTTGTCATTGGTAAACATAGCCAAATAGATCAAAAAACAAACAAACAAAACCATGTAAGCAAAATATACAATTAAAAAAAAAGCCAAAGAATGAGTTTCATATTGTTCTTATTTGATTTGTTCTGGTTTTGTGCACCCAAGTAATAAAAATTCAACGTAAATGGGGGCTGTTTAACTTCAATAGTGAATAAGACCTTGAAAGTGCTGCCTAGCTTTCAAACTCACACAAGGTTAAAATGAATAATAATAAAGTTCATAATAATTAATGCCTAGGAGCCAGCTTAATTTAAGTACTCTACTACTAAAAATACCACACTAATAAGGACTGAGTCATAGTGATATAACCTCAGGTACATTATAGCTACATCTTTTTGATATTTTGAATCAGGGTGATCTGGTTATCTATAGCAAGAAAACGTCTATAGTCTTTGTAATTTGATTTTGAGATGGTAGTTTGGTAAATATATGGACAGTTATTAACATGTTACATCAAGTGGAAAAAGTGCAATATTATATAAATCTGTCATTTGCTACTGCAGTGTATTTCTGAAAGAGCTAATACACAGATCGTCTCCCAGGAAGAGTGCCTACACAAACTATTCTTCTTGTCTGGAAACACCACAGGTATCTTCAATTGGTACTTGAAAAAGTTTATGTTGTCAATAGTGTTAGTGCAAAACAAAGCAACTATAAGTTCCTAAAAGACTATCAAAAAGTGCTAGGAGTCACCACTTAAACATTTTGCTGAATATAAACATTGCAGCTATGCCTAGGAGTTAAGTACTTTTTGTTCTTCTGCTAGATAAAAAGGGAGGGTGAGGAACCAAAACCAAACACACACACACCGCCCAGCCTTTGGGTTGCAACTAATTGTCTTCTAGGAATTTTCCTTTTACATTTCACAATGTTTAGATATTAGGATTTTTTTTCCAAAAAAGTCCAATTCTCAGAAAGGAAATATGCAGAGTGTAAGTTAACTATAATGATTAATAGATTTCAAAGTAGGTGCCCCAAGCTGAGACAATAGTTTTTTGTTTGCTTGGTTGTTCGGTGTTTTTTTAAGCAAATAAATAAAACAGCAGAGTTTTCTTTAAATAGTAGGTTGACTTACAATATATCACGATAAAAAGCAAAATTCTTCGGTTCATAAGACAAATAGTGAAAATGAAAGTTAAAGGATAAGGTCAGTTCATTTGGGAAATAATAGAAAATGAAATGAAATGCAGGGTAGATTAGACAGCATGGAGAAGGGGGAAAAGCTGCTGAAGGGAAGGTTAAGTGCATATTACTTGACTGCTTTTAAAAGGAAAGGTATATATCACGTCACAAATAATATAAATTACCTCATAGAGTCAAAAAGACATATTAAAAGTACATGCAACATGTTTTCTTAATTTTTTTAATTTACAAAACCAGATGCTATTTACAAGTATGACGTAATGGTGGACTTAGGGTGTTATAATATCTACTGAGGATACTGATTCCTATCACTACGATAACTTCTCTGTAATTGCTAGGATCATCTAGTATTTTCTACAGATACCGCATGTAATGAGTGTTCTAGCTGAGGCATTACTTATAACATTAAAAGTTGCACAATTTCTGAAAGCAAAGCAACTTTGTGGGATAAATCTCTTTCACTAGTTAAATAGATGAGACATCCATTTTAAAGCCTGACAAGGAAATCATATTTTGAAAACTGATTACATTTTTTCAGTTTCAATGAATTGGAGGAATATAAATCAAATGTGCTTTTGCAGAACTTCCAGGACTCAGTAAGCAAGCATCAAAAAAAAAAAAAAAAAAAACAACAACAAAGAAAAAACCCACCCTTTACATGATTCATTACAACTGAGTTCAGGGATGATTGAGACACGATTATTCCCCAATGAATGAGGCAAAAGGAGGAAGTCTGTATTGTTGCACAAATACAGTCAGATATTATATAAGATACGTCTTTTCCACCTTTTGCGAAGTTAGTGGTGATGAAATGACCACTGGATGTAGTTACCTAATGGAGCAGGTTATTATCACAAGGATGCCGGTAAGAAGAATGTATCCCCTAACTGCTATATAGATTCATTCCTCCTTTAGCAGGCAGATGGTCACCAGTCGATCAGGTATATACCCTAATACTTAAATTTGTTGCCTCTTTACCAACCAGACATTTTAGTGCTCATTACAAGACTCCGAGCCTGGTGGTCCAGCTATTTTTTACCTACCTTATGTTCAACTATCCAGATCATTTCTTTTGAAATAGGCTACAATGACATAGAAGACTGCCAAAAGCCTTCCTAACCTTAAGGTAAATGGTATCTGCTCCTATGAACATAGACTGTTGCTGCTAACACCAATCATTTCATCACAGAAGTTAATTAGGTTAGTTGGACACAATTTGCCCTTGCTGAATCTATGCTGGCTGTTGCCAATCATCACCTTGCCCCTCATATGCTCAGAAATGGCTTCCATCCTCTATCAACTTCCCAGAGACTGAGTCACGGCTAGCCACCAACCTGTAATTCCCCAGATCCTCCTTGCCCTTCTTGAAGTTGTATATAACATTTTTCTTTCATTAGGAAACCTGCCCCAAACACCATGATGTTTCAAAGGTGATCATATCATCATAGCAACATTAACGCTCTTGGTTGTTATCTCATCTAGACCCACAGTATCATCTATGTCCAATCTGGGATCTCTTCAAGGAGTTTCAGGATGCCTACTACACTAAAAGCACAGCAGTAGAAGACTGTAACTACTAACAAGTCTTAACAGTTTCCAACAGATTATATCTGCTTGATCAAAGGGTATTTTGAGCTTATATTCCAGCTGACTCCTGATTAAGGAGCAACAAGCATCCTTTCAGCAGGTGCCTATATTAGTGCCAATCTACAGCACAGCAGTTAGACAGGAAATGTGCTAAGGAATAGTGGTGATGTGCCACATGATACAGACCTCAATGTCAGCTGCAACAACTACCATTTGTATATCAGAGGCCTCAACCCAAACTGAATTCCTGAGATAAAATACATCTCTCTAAGTCTGGGGCTGCAGGGTGGTTGTGATGTCTTTTGCTGAGGTTGGAGAGATGGAGTCCTTGTCTGCAGATGGGCATTGCTAAAGCACGTCTTTTGTCAAGGGAAGCTGCTGCTGGAGGAATTCAGCAGACTGCATGTCAGGGATCATGTATGGATCTTCTCTGAGACCTTGAAGTTTACAAAAGTCTTGAATCTCTCAACTGTATTGTGTTTATCTGGCTGGGAAATCAAGACTCATGTGGTGGTAAAGGCTAGAAACTTGTGACTTCTGGCGCTAACAGGAAAGCTCCTGTTCTACGGGTAAATCTGCTACAGTGAACATGTTCAGTGTTCTGGTGTGGGGGCTTGTAGCTTTCTCCAATGACCTGCCTGAGCCATAGAGCAGTATCAGGAGAAACTGCCAAGTGACAGCAGTAGAAGACTATCTGCTGTGGAGGATGGGAGGCCCTCATCTGCTGACATGTCATCTAGGCAGGTTTGCTGCTTGGTAGGGATTTGGATCTGAAACATCATGGAGACACTACAGAAGCTTGTCTGGCCCTCTGTCTAGTGCCACATGGACACTAGTGATGCAGCTGGGGAGACCTGGAGCATATCAAACTATGTGGCTCTGAGGCTGATGGGTAAAGGGGATGAGGGTACATGTGTTTAGCTCCTGACCTCTGCTGGAGGGGTGGAAGGGCTTTGGAAGGAGTAGATGGATTTGGTGGGTCACAGCTGGTTGTGCTGCTGCGGTTAAAAGAATTTGGCTTTCCCAATCATAGGACCCTCCTTGAAGACTGAAACTGTGAAGAAGGGATGAGATGCCCTTCATGGAGTCAGACAAAAGCAACTTTATCAATGACAACCCCCAAACAAGTGAGGAAGTGGCAAAAAAAGGGTTCATGGTGATGTGTCCAAGAGATCTTGTAATCTACAAACAGGGCTGAAGGGTGCATATGCACACAAATAAGGAGGTGTCTACAGAAAAGGGTTATGGGGAAAATCCTGATGCTTTCAGCTGCGTGTCTCTGAAATGACTGTACACTAATGTGTGCAGCACAGGTAATGAAGAGGAAGAATTAGAGGTTTGGGTCCAGTTGCAGGACTATAACCTCATTGATATCAGTTATGCTGGGATAGCCCAGAAGACTGGAGTGCTGTGAGGGATGGATACAGGCACATAAGTGTAGACAATCTGAGAAGTCAAGGAGGAGATTAACTTTATGTGAGATCAGTGGGAATGCACACAGCTATGCCTAGGAGTGGATGACAAGCCATCTGAGAGCTTATGGATCAGGGTTAGAGGACAGACAAATGACGGTGGTACTGCAGTGAGTGTCTGCTAGAGAACACCTGATGAAGAATTAGGTAAGGCCTTCTTTAAACAACAGGAAGAAGCATTACGTTTGTTGATCCTGGTCCTCATGGGAGACTTAAACCACCTTATATTTGTTGAAAGGGTAATGCAGCAGAGCACAAGCAATCCAGAAGGCTCTTGGAGTGCGTTGATGGCTACTTGCTAATACAGATGACCAAGGACCTGAGAAGGGAAAGTACTCTGTTGGATCTGATACTTGCAAACAAGGATAAAATGGCAGGGAATATGAAGGTTGGGGCTGCTGTGGCTAGAGCAAAGGTGTTAGCAAGCCTATATGGATGAACAATGAGCTCTTGACTAAGCTCAGGCATAAAAAGGAGGCATACAAGAGGTTGAAGCAGGGTCAGGTGACTAGACAGGACTGCAGAGACACTGTCTGAGCATGCAGGGATGCGGTTATGAAAGCCAAGGCCCAGTTGGAGCTGAATTTGACCACGGATGTGAAGGACAACAAGAAGAGCTTCTGCAGGAACTCACTAGCAAAAGGAAAACAAGGGAAAATACAAACCTGCTGCTGAATCAGGCAGAGCACCTGGTGTGACAAGGTATGGCCAAGGTACCCAGTGTTGTCTTTGCTTCAGTCTTGACTAGTTAAGATTATCTTCAGGAATGCTAATGCCTGTGGGAAAATCTGGAGGAAAGAGGACTTTCCTTTAGTGGAGGAGAGTCATGTTAGGAAATATTTTTTTTTTTTTTTTTTTTTTAATTGATGGAAACAAGTGAAAGGACCTGATGGGATGCACTCACAAGAACTGAGGAAAGTGGCTGATGTCATTGCAAGATCACTCTTGATTATCTTTCAAAGGTCATGGCAAAAGAGGAAGGCTTCAGAGAACTGCAAGAAAGCAAACGTCACCTCTGTCTTCAAGAAGGACAAGAAGGACCTGGAGAACAAGATGGCTAGCTTCTAGGAAGCAGGGACCTCCCCAGACTCCGAAGACCTTTGGTAGATAATTGAGTAACATCTGCTAGCTCCTTCAGTACTCTGGGATAAGTACCATCAGGCCCCATGGACTTGTGAACACTCAGCTGATACAACTGGTCCCTTACAATTTCAGTGTCCACAAATGGAAAGTCACTGCTCCAGCAGTCATGGTTCTCTAACTCAGAGGACTGGGCAGTCTAAGGTCTATCCTTAATAATAAAGACTGAGGCAATGTTGTGGTTTAACCCTAGACAGCAACAAAGCACCATACAGCAGCTCACTCACTCCCCCACAGTGGGATGGAGGAGAGAATTGGAACGGCAAAAGTGAGAAAACTCGTGGGTTGAGATGAAGACAGTTTAATAGGTAAAGCCAAAGCCGCGCAAGCAAGCAAAGCAAAACAAGGAATTCATTCACTACTTCCCATCGGCAGGCAGGTGTTCAGCCATCTCCAGGAAAACAGGGCTCCATCACACGTAACGGTTACTTGGGAAGACAAACGCCATTACTCCGAATGTCCCCCCCTTCCTTCTTCTTTCCCCAGCTTTATATGCTGAGCATGATGTCATATGGTATGGAATATCCCTTTGGTCAGTTGGGGTCAGCTGTCCCAGCTGTGTCCCCTCCCAACCTCTTATGCACCCTCAGCTTACTTGCTGGCAGGGCAGTGTGAGAAGCAGCCATGTTGGCTGTCACCAGTCACCTCCTTGTTTTCCATGTGCCTTAGCATAGTTTCCAGAAGGATCTGCTCCATGATCTTGCTAGGCATAGAGGTGAGACTGACTGGTCTGTAGTTCCCCGTGTCTTCCTTTTCTCCCTTTTTAAAAATGGGGGTTATGTTTCCCCATTTCCAGTCACTGGGAACTTCACCACACTGCCACGACTTGTCAAATATGATGGATAGTGGCTTAGCGGCTTCATCTGCCACTTCCCTCAGGACCCACAGATGCATCTTAGCAGGTCCCATGGACTTGTGCACCTTCAGGTTCCTTAGATGGTCCGATCTTCTCCTACAGTGGGTGGTTCTTCATTCTCCCAGTCCCTGTCTTTGCCTTTCTGTGACTTGGGTGGTGTGACTTGAGCACTTGCCAGTGAGGGGGGATGAGGCAAAAAAGCCATTGAGTACCTCAGCTTTCTCCATATCCCAGGTAACCAGGTCTCCTGTTTCCTTCTGGAGAGGGCCCACATTTTCCTTACTCTTCCTTTTATCACTGACTTACCTGTAGAAGCTTTTCTTGTTGCCCTTGACATCCCTAGCCAGATTGAATTCTATCAGGGCTTTAGCTTTCCTAACCTGATCCCTGGCTACTCGGACATTTCTCTTTATTCCTCCCAGCCTACCTGTCCTTGCTTCCACACTCTGTAGGCCTTCTTTCCATGTCTGAGTTTGTCCAGGAGCTCCTTGTTCATCCATGCAGGCCTCCTGGTGTTTTTGCCTGACTTCCTCTTTGTTGGGATGCACTGCTCCTGAGCTTGGAGGAGGTGATCCTTGAATATTAAACAGCATCCTTGGGCCCCTCTTCCCTCCAGGGCTTTATCCCATGGTACTCTACCAAGCAGATCCCTGAAGAGGCCAGAGTGTGCTCTCCTGAAGTCCAGGGTAGTGACCTTGCTGTGTGGCCTCCCTGGTGCCCTAAGGTTCTTGAACTCCACCATTTCATCGTCACTGCAGCCAAGGCTGCCCTTGAGCTTCATTTTCCCCACCAGTCCCTCCTTGTTGGTGAGAACAAGGTCCAGCATAGCACCTCTCTTTATTGGCTCCTCTGTCACTTGGAGAAGGAAGTTATCATCAATGCATTCCAGGAACCTCCTGGATTGCTTATGCCCTGCTGTGTTGTCCCTCCACCATATATCAGGGGTTGAAGTCCCCCATGAGGACCGGGGCTTGTGAATGTGAGGCTTCTCCTGTCTGTCTATAGAGGGCCTCATCCGCTCCATCTTCCTAGTCAGGTGGCCTGTAGCAGAACCCCACTATAATGTCACCTGTCCTTGCCCTCCCTTTAATCCTGACCCATAAGCTCTCAGTTGGCTCCTCATCCATCCACAGGTGAACCTCCATGCACTCCAGCTGGTCATTGACATAGAGGGCCACATCCCCTCCTCGTCTCCCCTGCCTGTCCTTCCTAAAGAGCCTGTATCCTTCCATCCCAGCACTCCAGTCATAGGATCCATCCCACCTCGTCTCTGTGATGACAATAAGATCATAGGCTTGCAGACGTGCCCGTGTTTCTAACTCTTCTTGTTTATTCCCCATGCTACGTGTGTTTGCATAGAGGCATTTAAGTTGGGCCCCTGATGAAGCTGACTTACTGGTTGGAGTCGCTGGGATTCCTTTGTGCTGCTCTTCAGCTGCTCTCCTGCTGACCTGTGATCCTCCTTCTCCAGGCTCTGGGCATCTGTTGCTGGCACTGGCATCAAACTGGTAGGAATGGGATGGATTCAGGTCCCCCTCCCCTGGCAACATTCGTTTAAAGCCCTCTTCACCAGCTTGGCAAGCCTATGACTGAAGATGCTCTTCCCCTTCTCTGACAGATGAACCTCATCAGCCCCAGATTTCTCAAAATGAATCCCATGGTCTAAGTAGCCGAACCCTTGTCTGTGGCACCAGTCCTGTAACCATTTGTTGATTTGCCAGATTCAACTGGCCCTTTCAAACCCCTTTCCTTTGACCAGGAGGATTGATGAAAAAACTACCTGTGCTCCAAAGTCCCTTACCACTGCTCCCAGGGCTCTGTAATCCTTCTTGATACTCCTCAGACTGCTCCTGGCTGTATCACTGGTGCCCACGTGAAACAACAGCAACGGATAGTAGTCAGTGGACTATACGAGGCTTGGCAGTCTCTTGGTAATGTCCCTGATACGAACCCCCGGTAAGCAGCACACCTCTCTAGAGACTGTGTCAGGTCAGCAAATGGGTGCCTCCATACCTCTCAGAAGAGAGTCACCTACTGCTATCACCCGTCGCCTTTTCTTAGTTGCAGTGGTTGTTATATGGGGAGCAGATAGGGCTGCCTTAATTAGCTCCAGCATCTCTCCTGGTGTGATGTGTCTTTCCTCTTCAGTCTGCAGAGTGGTGAAGAGGTTCTGCAAGGGCACCTCAGGCTTCAGAGAAAGTCTCTTCCTCCTGCTGGTCCTTGCTGTTGCAACCATCCATTCTTCTGCATTATTGGCCCCCCTCTTTTCTATGTATGCCTGTGGGGGAGTTTTTGGCTGTTTGGCTGTGGGTCCACTGCAGACTGCACTTGGAACCAGCTATCTAACTCCTTCTCAGCCTCCCTGATGTTACGCAGCCTTCTCACCGCTTCCTGCAGCTCAGCCACCTGCTGCAGGAGGTCCTCCACCTGGGCATGCCTTTTGCAGGCAGGTCTGCTGCCTGTCCCTGCCCCAAGAGAAAGGTCTAGGCCCTTACTGCAGTCTGAGGTCTGCACTGCAGCCTCTCCCTTCAGCAGCTCCATCTGGGTGGAGACATTGGCCACTGCTGGGGTAGATGGTGCAGACCCCCCAAGCTGGAGCTTCAGCCTTTGCTCTCAGACAAGTGCCCACAATTCTGCCTTGAGGGTCAAGTAGGAAGAGTGCCCTTGACCTGTGCAGATGGTCATAGGACGGTGCCCAGTTGATGGGTTATGTGTGCTTCAAGTCTGCCACTCAGCCAGCGGAATGCCCCTCCTTTGAGGAGTCATCCTCCCTGCATGCCCTTCTGCACGAACTGCAGCGCAAATTGCTGCGCCATGCCATGCCCTGTTTGCCCATCCTGTTTGCAGTGCTCCTGTTTGCTAGCACTCCCTGGGGCTGCCTTTTGTGGGAGTTAGGGGTAGCCGCTGCTACTTCTGGCCCCACCAACGCCTCATCAGCCTCTCTCGTGAGAGCTGCCGGCTCCTGGTGGGTCTCTGCACTCCCCTGGGGTTTCCCCAGCTCAGGAAACACCCCTGTACACCGCAATCCCCTGCTCTGCTGTGGAATACACCTGTACCGGGGCTGATTGCCTCTGCTATCTCTTCTTCATCCCTGTTTGTCAGGTGACAATCTTCATCAAGTATCAGTATCAAGTATAGGTTGAGAGGAATCTTATGAAGTTTAACAAAGGGAAATGTGTAATCCTTTCACTGGAAGGGATAACCCCATGCACCAGTACATATTGAGTGCAAATGATCTGGAAAGGAGCTTTGCAGAAAAAGACCTGGGGGTCCTGCTGGACACGAAGGTCACTGAGGGCCACCAATGCACCCTTGCTGCAAAAGCGGCCAACAGCTTCCTGGGCTTCATTAGGAAAAGCATTGCCAGCAGGTTGATGGAGATCATCCTTCCCTTCTATTAAGCTCTAATGAGAGCAAACCTTGAGTACTGGGGCCTTTCTGGGCTTGCTGGTACGAGAGAGACACAGTGTCACATGACAAGCATTCTTTGGATATTGGATGATAAAATGGCAATAGACTAAAGACCAAGTCTAATCAACTTTATTATAATAATATAAATTGACAATCAATATAATTAAGCTTGAGTGGAACACAAGCAATCTAAGCATGAGGAAAAGGGAAAAGAGGAAAGCTCACTTGCAGTGTAGGCAAGGTACAACACCATTAACGATTAATCTTACACGCTGATGAGCAACAGTCGTGGAAATTGGTGACCTCTCATGCTCTACGTCATGACATAAGGACTTCTCCTTTTCCCAGGCAGTGTCCCTAGACCAGCCAATGAGAGCTACCGCAAGTTATCATTGGGGCACCTTGTTTATGGGATTGTGCCTTCTCTGTTCAATCATATGATTGACAGGTTGACATAGATACACCCTTTACATACAAAGCTGGATGTGTCTCAAAAAGGTTCATGATCCACAAAGAATTATATGTGGTTGATCACAGGTTTCTTTATGTGAGCTGTGCAAGCAGTGCAAGCACGTTATGCAAGCACTTTCCATTGTCCCATGCCATTCCTGAGGTCAGGAGCACCTCACCACACGTGGTCATAATGGCGTGAATGCAATGAAGTGCCATGAAGATGATCAAGGCCTTGGAGCATCTTTTATGTGAAGAGAGGCTGACAAACGTGAGACTGCTCAGCCTGGAGAAAGAAAGACTCAGGGGATCTTATCAAAGTATAAAAATACCTGCTGAAGATGGAGGCAGACTATTCTCAGTGGTGGCCAGTGATAGAACAAGAGTTAATAAGCACAAACTCAAATAAAGCAAATCACATTTAAACTTAAGAAAGAAATGTTTTTACTGTGAGGATGTCAAACATAGGAGAAAGTTGGCTAGTGAGGTTGTGAAGTGTCCATATTTGGAAGTATGGAAAATGTATGTTTTGGACCTGTTTGATATTCTAAATTACTCCTCAAACCAATTAAGTGTGTGGTTAAAAAAATCTATTGTATCATGGAACAGCTGTAGTCATAAAATACCAAGAAAATTACAGACTCGTGGCATGGAAGAATGTCTCATGAATTGGAAAAATGAATGAGAATAAATTTACTTTCTGTCTAATGATTGGAATAGCCATCTCAGTGCCTTAATATCTTACGTCTTGCAGGCCAAAATGCAGCCAAGAATGAAAATCATGGATTTCTATTCTAGAGTATGAAAACAAGTTTTTCCTCTGACAAACTGTAGTTTTCAATTCTAGGCAATTAAGAGCAGTCCAAAGTTGAATATGCATTTCCTGTGAAAAGTATTATAAAAACCAGTGAATTTATCAAACAACTGATTGGGAAACGATGTAAAGTCCATTTTTGTTTAAAAACAAGCAAACAAACAAAACTAGAAATGCTGAATTGGTGTGTGTGTAACTTGATAAATGCAGAAAGGGCATTTTGGAGAATAGTTGTTTAGTATGACAGGGAATAAAAAAGGAAGAGTCATCATGCTGAGAAAATCAGGACTCTTCAGTGTTTAAGGTTATTTGGCAAATGAGATGTCCAAGATCCTTAATCAAATTGATCAGGAGAAAAAATGAGCCTTAAATGTTTCATATAAAATCTCATTCTCCAGCTTTCTCTTATATTGAAATTCAGTGTGGTTGAAAGATTTTTCCTATCTGTATGAGCCTTAATTTTGCATTTTTATGCTATTTGAACATACAAGCAACACATTCTTAGAATCCTGTATCTGAGTTAAATTCTCTGCCCTAGGTCCAGCTTCTCTTTCCCTGTAACTAACTTGATTTAAAATATGAAAAGTGTATCAACTGATGCAGATTTCCTTTTTACTTCTTTAATCTGTATTATTTACAATGCAAGCTGTCATCTGGCTGAAGAGATAATGAATTCACTTTAATATGTTAAACACTATAGAAATTCTTCAGCTTAAAAATGTATTATCTGCTATATAAAGTTATGCAATCTTCAATTTACATAAGCTTTTCAGAAAATTTATGTAATTATAATGATCCTGATTAATGGGGAAAAAGAAATCAAGAAAATATCTACTATTCCCTTATTAAGCATTTCTGACACTGAAAATCATTGTAATTACAGTTTACCCAGCCTTAATGATTCTAACTCTGCAATACATTCAGCTCAGCAAAAGTAAAAGACAGTTTTTGACAGTGGATACAGAAAATGTCATATTCAGTCCCAATACTTATTAAAAGTAAACCAAACTCTGTAAAGCATAAACAGAAGTTAAATATAGAATAAAATAAAAAAAAATCATAATCTTTTCATTGCAAACAAAGCATTTCTAAAAAGTTGAGCTTTGCAGTTTGTAAAAACATTCTTTTGGTTAACATGACAACCAAACAGTGAAAAATTCTTCACCGGTAAGCTCACTGAACAAGCAGTTCATATGCAATAAGTACACTATACAATCAATTTTAAGAACTATACAAGGAGAAGTGATTTTGTTTTATGAATAACAGTGTTTTGTTGTAAACTATTCTCTTGTTTTGTTGTGCGGTCCAGTGCAGAGGTGAGAAAAGAACGTAGCAAGGAATTCAGACATGCTGAAAATTAAAGCTAGGCCTTGAAATTCTGTGCAATTATTTTGGACAGAATAAGCATTTCAAATTAGTAAAATGTGCGCCTGAGGAGTTTCAGTCTTGCTTTTAAGTACATCCATTCTATTTCTTCTGCTTTTTTTAACTGGAAGTAATTGTTCATAAAAAGAGATGGACTGACTTCCCAAGAAAGTGAATACATAGTACAGGCAACAGACGAATTGGTTTCCAGTCTCCTGTAAGACATAATACAGTTCTCCAGAGACAGAAGACTGGGGTTATTGCTTTTTAATATTCCTCTAAAGACATTTTTCTACCAGAAATTAATACTGTAGAGAAGAGGGGGAAAAAATATTCTGAGGGCAACAATGAAGTAAAGATATTGAAAAATACGGACTCTGGTCATTATACAAGATCACATACAACATTTGATTCAGTCCTACAAGGGTAATGGTATCCTGGGCTGCATTAGGAGGAGTGTTGCAAGCAGGACAAGGGAGATGACAACCCTTCCCCTCTATTCAGCAGGGGTGAGGCCATATCTGGAGTACTGTGTCCAGGTCTGGGTTCCCCAGTACAAGGGTGATTATGGACATACTGGAGAGACTCCAGAGAAGAGCCACTAAAATGATTAAGGGATTGAATCATCTCACATATGAGGAAAGGCTGAGAGAGCTGGGACTGTTCAGCCTGGAGCAGAGAAGGCTCAGGGAGGATCTCATCAATGTGTATAAATAACTGGGGGGAGGGTGCAACGAAGATGGAGCCAGGCTCTTTTCAGTGGTGTCCAGTGACAGGACAAGAGGCAATGGGCACAAATTGAAACAAAGGAGGTTCCCTCTGAACGCCAAGAAACATATTTTTTACTGTGAGGGTGACTGAGCACTGGCACAGATTGTCGAGAGAGGTCATGGAGTCTCTATCCTTGGAGATATTAAAAATCCATCTAGATATGTTCATGAGCAATTTACTGTAGGTGGCCCAAACAAGCAGGGGTGTTGGACCAGATGACCTCCAGAGGTCCCTTCCAACCTCAACCATTCTCTGAATCTGTGTAAGTTAAGAAAGCAAAATATAAACAAAGAAACAAAAAATACTTAACTAACACAGATAGAGAAATCAAAATTAAAGGAAGATTATATGTTTGAAAATGTAAAAAATATGTAACTAGTGTGAGCTGGATATTGGAAGGGAGGAAGGGAAGTTTGAAAAGAGTTTAAAAGCCATTGGAAAATAGCACTTTTTGACTCCTGATGGTAGCAGAGAAATCTGCAGATCCAAGCCTGCCAGGACACCTCTTTGGACAACCCTAAAAAGCCCATTGTTAATTAGATAAGGGACTGATGACCTGAATATAAAATAGCTTTAAATGATAGATTGGAAATAGGTGAGAAATCTTTCAGCTGTAAAAGATACATTGGAACGAAATTATGGAGTCAGAAAGAGCACTAATGATCTGTGTAATCATACACATAATCAAACAAGGGAAATTAAGGAATATTATTCAATGTTTCTAACACCAGAGCAGATAAGGGGAACGCAATGAAGTTTTCAGACACATCAGATTTATAAAATGAAGAGAATAAAAATGGTTTTGCATGCAAAAATTGAACTGTGAAATTTCTTGGCACAGCAGTAAACCAATACTTTTGGCTGTAGAGGACAAAAAAAGGATTCAAAGACACACTGTAAGGCAGTTTCATCAGTGGCTATTAAACAAAGACTTTATCTACATGTAAGTTTTATTTCAATCAGAAGTTCACTTGAGAAGGAAGGAAAACTCACAGTTTTCTGTGTTTAATTCATTTTTTCATATTAAAGCAGTGTTGAAGCTTGCAACCTGGATTCCTTTTGTATGAAACTACACTGAAAGATGCACTCCATGAGCACACCTAATGTGGTCTAAAGGCTAATATTTGTTCAATCCACAGGATCAGATTAGATTTAGGCCAGAGAAATCATTCTCCCTCACCATCCCAAAATATATACAATTTGGCCCTCTGCACTAACAAATTCACTGTCAGATGCTTGCTGTGCTGTACTAATTTTTAACACAGTCACTATGGTCTAGGTATGGATCAGCTCACAAAGTGCCTAATCTATACTCCTTCTCTATCTGTTTTTCCCCTCAAGTATCTAATTGTGCAGTAGGCTTTGTACTCACTTGGCAGTACAGGGTTTCAAGATCTTTCAGGGCTTACGTTGTCCTGAGCTGGTTCTAAGCACGTTTTAGATGTGATCGCATTTGTTTGGTGGTCAAGTGACTATTGCTGGACCTGTTGTAGTTTCAGCTCTCTTCTCTGTCACAGGCAAAACAGTCTTAACTTGGGGAATTTTACTTAAGTAAATTCATTGCCAATTCATACAAACTTTGAATTATTGATTGCGGTATTGTGGGAAAAAAATAAAGACTTAAACAATTAAAAAAACATTTAGGGAAACACCTCACCTACCTATTCCTAGCTGACTGTTCTCTTGTTTTCACCATGCATTATGCACAGTCTCTTCCAGTTGCCTCAGCGAGGTGACAGGCAGTGCAGAAGGATGAGGTCAGTGCAAAATGTTTTATTTCTGCTGTTTCTTGTTTTTTTTCCTCCACTGCACCATGTTATTTACTCATTTTCCCCTGCTCCAGCATGGGTCACCTGTGGGCCGCAGTCCCTTAGGGGTGTCCCTGCCCCACCGTGGATTGCTCATGGACCCCAGTGCCTTGGGGGTGTCCCTGCCCCACAGTGGGTTTCCTGCAGTCCCACAGGAGCACCTCCTCTCGCACTTTGCGCCTCCTTCCAAGATTGCCTCTCTAGCTATGTCCACACCAATGACCTCTTCCACATTCTCCTTTGCTCCCTCCATTTCTCCTTCCATGTGTCCCCCACATGCCTCCTGCCCCTCATGTCTGCCATTTTTCCTTAAACATGTCTGAGCCAGGGTGCCAGGAGCTCCCCTTCAGTTTTGGCTCACAGTGGAATGCTCATACCAGTGTTAGAGCTGGCTGGGATGGGCTGGGACAGCCCTTTTCCCCAACCTTGTCAGTTATGCCCCCTTCAGAGATGGTGGGCAGAGGTGGCCTGAGAGACACCAGCAGTCGCTGCCTGACAAGCAGTCACCAGTGTAACTGGGTGGTGGGCTGTTGTGGTACTTCCATACTTCAGCTGGGAACCAGGGAACAGGAAACATCATAATAAGGGAACATAAAAGTAACAGCAACTGTACCCCAAACTTGAGAAAGTGACCCCCACCACCAGGATCAGCTGGTGAGGAGTTTGGGATGCTGGTGATTTATTAGAACACATCCCCCATCATCACGACTTCTGCTTGAGGAAAACTGGTGTCATCAGTCTTAGCCTCCAGAAGAGCACTGGAAACATAAGCATAACACCAAAGAGGTAAATACTAGGAAGCTCTGTATGACATTGTTACCGGTATTATCAATGTTTGTTTCTGTATTAATTAGCTAATGTACTGTACATGTTAGCATCATTCAAATTGCAATAGTAATTTTATTTTGATAAGACTATTAAGACACATTAGACCAACAGTAAATTCTGATTTCCGCATATTAGATGCGGATTTTAATTGTAGCAGCAATATGTGCCTGGTCAAAACTCTGGTGACATTACTGAAGCTTCTTCTCTTGGATGCAGTGGACATATAAGCATGATAATTCTAGCAGAACCAAGCGTGAGAAAAGCTGAGTTAGTTTTAAAATACCTTCAAACCTTTATAAGGATCGCTGTTTTGAAAGTAAGAGAATCCTTGTACACTTCAGAAGTAGTGGCATTAGAGAGAATAGAAATCATAATAAATACGGTACTTAATTCAGTATTTTAGTTAAGTAAAGATTCTGCCATATTTGTTCATAATCCAGCTTTGTTACTGACTCTTCATACATCTCAGACTTATTCTAAACACCAGAAAATAAAGAGGCAGTAGGAGTTGCAAAGGACAGCTTGCATTCAGATGCAAAGGTTTACAAAAAGGCATTCCTTCCAAAGAGTCAGTTATTGCTTCACAGAATTGTTGTCAGTATTTATGCTATTTAAGATACTTCTGCAAGACAAAATACTTTGCCAATCCACTATTAAAAAAAAAAATCAGATTAATTTATCATTTTTCCACACATCTTTCTACTCTTCCCCTCCCCCCTTTCAGTACCTTATAGAAACTTGTCCTTCACTTAAGGCCATCCCCTACCATCTGAGCTAGATGCAGCACCTCACTTTTCACTTACATGCTTTGCTGTTATCAGATGACATCCTAATCAAATTGCAGTGGATTACTGGATTAATAATAATCAACTTTCAAAGTGATATTGTTTCACAGTTGTAAAAAATGTTTCAAAAGTCCATTGCAATTCTAATGAGTAGTTGAAGGGGTTTTTTTCTAAAGATGCTTTATATCTGTTTTGAAAGTCTGAATCATAAAAGCTGTAATAATCACACTTTCCAAAATATTTAAATACTATACTAATAGCATGTCTCCCTGCTTTAGAAACAATTCATCTCACCTTCTTTATTTACTACTTGCTTTTTAAAATGAAGAAATTAATGCCAAAAGCCTTATATGTCTAAAACTAAAACCGAGAAGTATATTTTTGTGCCTTTTCTAGCTTGCAAGCTTGAATCTAATATTTTAAATATTCCCTTTCATATTCAGATAAAAAATCTTGCCTTAATAATCTCACTTACCTGCAATAGAAAATGCATGTTCATTAGACATATTTTTTCAGTCTGAACACGTCAGACTGTTTTGATCAGTCTATTTTACTAATAAAATATAAACTTCTACATTTAAACAGTTTTAAATAATAGGATGAAAATTGGCAAAAGCTAGTAAATTCAAAATTCGGCTTTCAATGGCAATTTTTTCTGTTTCCTATTTGCATCTTTCCTCAGCAACACAAGGTAATGTGATTGTAAGTGACAAGGATGTAAACGAGGAGTGTTTTACACTGTGCTATAGGAAAAAAAGTAGTTCTGAGTTAAGTCTAGACATTTAATGCTATCTCTGCATTTTTTTAGACAGATACAGTCTTATATTTTAGGCTGCTTAACACTGTTTAATAAGGCAAAATGGTGAAGAGCCAACTTGGCTACGTATGCAATATTTATGTCTCATTCATACTTTTACAGCAATGCCATGCATCAGTGAATGAGTCTGGTTAGATTTTATTTATTTATTCATTCATTTTTGTGGTCTCTATAACCATAATTTTATTTGGAATGATCATATAGGAAATAGAAAGGCCCAACTAAAATCTCTTCCTAGTGTAACCTAGGAGGCTGTTGGCCTTTGCGGCAAGGGTGCATTGGTGGCCCACAGTGAACTTGGTGTCCAGCAGGACCCCCAGGTCCTTTTCTGCAAAGCTTCTTTCCAGCTCATTTACACTCATTGTGTGTTGGTGCATGGAGTTATTCCTCCCCAGTGAAAGGACTGTACATTTCCCTTTGTTGAACTTCATAAGATTGGTCTCATCCTGTTTCTCCAGCCTGTTGAGATCCCTCTGTATGGTAGCACACCCATCCGGTGCATCAACTACTAGTCTCAGCTGGCTGGCTGAGGGGACACTCTGTCCTATTATTGAGGTCATTAAGATGTTAAGTAGCATTGGCCCCAGTATTGACACTTGGTATAAAGCCACTTTACAATCTACCTCATTGTGCACTGATCTAGTCCATACTTCATGAGTTTGTCAGTGAGGACATTAGTAGGAACAGTATTGAAAGCCTTGCTAAAATCAAGATAAACAACATCCACTGCTCCCCCTTCATCCACCAAACCAGTCACCTCATTGCTGACAGCTCCCAATCACTTTCTTCTTCACATGTTTGGAGACAATCAAGAGTGATCTTGCAATGACATCAGCCACTTTCCTCAGTTCTTGTGGGTGCATCCCATCAGGATTGACTCATTTACATCAAAGTTGTTTAAATATTCCCTAACTTGACTCTCCTCCATCAAGGGAAAGTCCTCTTCCCTTCAGATTTTCCCACAGGTCTCAGGCATCTTGCATTCCTGAAGATAATCTTAACTAGTTCAGACTGAAGCAAAGGCAACACTGGGTACCTTGGCTTTCTTCATATACCTTGTCTGAACTCTGCCTGATTCAGCAGCAGACTGTCTTCCCTTCTCTACTGAGTTACCTGCAGGATATTATAATTATATATATTATTATAATATATAATTATATATTATATATTATATAATATATTATATATATTGTATATATCTAATATTGTTTATTTTCTAATTAATTTCTGTTGTCAAATGTATTTGTCCTCCACCCCAAAACATTATTGAAAGATCATTTCCCAGTGATTTCTCGTGGTTTGCCTTTAGTGCAAATGATTTGTGATCTCTGTACATGTTAGAAGCAATGAAACTCATTTTACCTCCTTGGAACCATCCAATGCCTTTTACCTCAAATGCACTGTCTCAGGAATCCTCTTCAGAAAAGCTGTTTGGGATACAGGTTAACATTAGCTACAATAACCTACACTGATCACATGTCCATACCACTATTACTGAGGACAGAGGTAGAAACCACAACAGAATGGATGGTCTGAGTTACATATTCAGATAGGAAAAGAGCGTGAGTAACAGTCTCACCTTTCCCCAGCAGCCTGGCTGAAGGTGTCATGAGAGATGAAAAAGTCTGGGTTTTTTCCCTCAGCTCCCACAGAGTGAGTGTACTCTGGAAAGAAAACAGACTTCAGAGGAAAGCAAACTTTACAGCAATAAAACACATCCTTTCAAATGTTGTTTCAAGTTCCCAGCTGACGTCTTTTCCCTGGGAATATATGCAAAAGGGAATGTGGAATAAATACCTCCATTAGTGAACTCTAGATTATGTATATATCCTTGTGGTTTGTACTGAAATTTTATTCCTAACGTAATGGTAAAAAAATAAATCCTAAGTCCTATGATGAACAGCTGTACACCCACTATTTTGAAAGATCTTAAAGAAAATTCGTTCACTTTCTGCTTTGTTTCTTTTGAGGACTAATTGCATGTTTAATTTTCCCACTACTTTCTAAAGAGTGAAGAGAGCTGATACAACTGTACAGTTTAATATCACCCAGTGATCTTCATCATTAAAATTATTATATTAAAAATACTGCTTAGTTTTCACTAAGGGTGAAGTGTCTAAGTAAAACTGTAAGACAACACGTCCTCAAGAAAGCTTAACAAATAACTGACCCAAGGCTTTGCTATTTGAATTCATTTACCAAGCAATATATTGTGGCAATTCTAATCTAATTGAGAATAATTTTTATATTAAAATGTGTATTTTACTAAGGTACTTTTCATGTCAGGTAAATATTTTTCATTTTGCTCACCTTCAATAATTAACCTCCTGGTGGGTTTGGGGGTTTTTATTGTTGTTTTTTGGGGTTTGGTGGTTGTGTTTTTTTTTTTTTTTCCCCAGAAAAAAACCCAAAACACTAGAAACCAAAAAGTCAAAGGAAGAAATAAGTTTAATGAATATTTTTTAAAAGCAACTGCAATATTTTAAATTTCTGGATGGGTAATTTTTTACAAAACTATTAACTTAAAGAGAAATATTTAGACAACAGTTTTGTAAGTCTTTTTCACATAGTATTATTATGTGGTCTATTAAACTATACTTTATATATGCATGTGTATATATAAGTATGCTATACATATGTTATACCAGTCGTTTCCAGACTCACAAATTGGAAACCCTCAACACTCCCCTCTCTTCTAAGGTCCTGTCTAGAACATGTGCACTTGCATCAGTTTCAGTTAGTCCCTGAGTGCCCTGGAGAATTCAGAAGAAAATATTTTGACAACTGAAGATGTTTTGGTCCTGATATCCAACACACGTTGCAACACATGGTTCCTGAACCTTTGGAGCTTATGTCACAAGAATTAAAAACCAATGGAAACATATTTGCAGGCATTACTAAAATCATAAGGAAACTAGTAATTATATTATAATTACATATTGTAACTGTGCTAATTGAAGAGTAAGCAAAGAAATGGTACCCAAGGGAATTAAAGGAAGTCAGAAACTAGGTAGAGTATTTTTAGTATTTTATTTTTGAGAAGGATATGGCTGAGAAAATTCCTAATTTTTTAATTTAGAGTACAAATGGTTAGTAATATGATTCATATATGTATATCATATATAGATTTAAAATATGAAAAGCACTTTGACATAGTTTATGTTAAGTCACATTCTAAAAGTTCGGTGGTTTTTTTGCTATGGCACCATACTGCATGTTTAATAACTTTCTGTACTGCAGTTTTCAGTTCTTGGTCATATTGTTGGGGGTTTGGGGGTTTTTTGTTCGGTTTTTTTTTTTTCAGAACAGTCAGAATAGTGAGAATGCAGACAATAATAATTTATCTTTGTAATAAAAATCTACTTAAATTCAAAACATACCCAGAAAATCCTTTTCCATATTTATTCTGTATATATAGCAAAAATTTAATAATTGTGAGATACTAGGAAAAATGAATTAAACATGGAGTCTTACTAAATAATTCCATTTTGCTTCTATTTTTGTTTCAGAAAGGAAAGTTTGTTTTGAATCTATTTAGTTAAACATTTTCCATCACACAGAATTACAAAGACAAATATTTATAGAACCTTAAGAAGTTGAAAGCTATTACAGAGATTTTTTGTTGTTTCATTTCCTTTCTTCTTGCTTCATGCAGTTTCCATAAAAAAGACTGTATACCATATAAGTAACTCTTCAGATAAATAAATCTGCAGTGCTATCCAAGACTGAATTCAATTCTGAGTTAAACCATGCCTGCCAATTATTTCCATCTCTCTATTTGATAGACCGGTTCTATTCAATTTAAGTTACATTGTCAACAAAAATTTTTATGCAACAATACACTCAGAAATTGATACTCTGTGAGAAAAGAAACAATAAACAGTTTTATTTTCTTTACTGTTCCTTTTGTGGAAGAAAAGAGAGAAATAGCAGGAATCTGCAAGAATGGTATATTATAGCAGTAGCACTGTGGAGGTTCTAAAGCTGTTGTCATTCTCATGTCAATGCTGTTTTAAAGGAAAGATGTATGACTCGTCTGGGAGTCAATAAAATCTCTCAAGTTTATGTTTTTAACAAACAAACCTGTCTGCTTTCAAAATATGTTTTAAAATGAATACTTACATTTCATAGCTAAAGACATCATTTCAATTTATCAACTCAATATGGAGTAATATTAACTTTTAAACCCATATCTTGTACACCAGATAGGCAGAAATTTCTAGTTTAGTTTCTGTTGAGGGTAATATAGTGTAGAGGGTAAGGAAAATACATACTTGCAAAATATGAAAAAAATACATATGCTTCTTTACTGAGTTGGGGTATTTCTAATAAAGGGACAAAAGGATAAAACTTTATCATTAGCTCATTTCCCCTCTTCACATATTCATAACCTAACACATTTCTACAAAGGATTCCACAGACTACTGTATCTTCAGCATACCTGATTACTTTCTTCAAGTGAGGCATAAAATTCATTTTCTATCCATAACCTTCACTGACTTTGGTTGGCATAAAATCCAAAGAAAAAAATGTTAATGATATTTCTGTCACTATCACTGCATAATCATTTTGCATTTATTTTAGTATCTTCTAACAAAACAGTTAGATAATATTGAAATCAATATATCTATTGAAATCAATATATCTATAACCTCTAACTGTATGAGAGGCTGTTTTTCTTTTTATGGGAAGCTAATCCCAGAATATATTTAAATGTATATCAATAATATTTAGATTTTATACAGACTTAGACATTTCCTTTTATCTATCTGTATTCATATATAACATGCATCTTTGAGCATGGCTGTATGAACACAGAGACTAATAACAAAATTTTTTATTATTTTATTTGCTAGTGAAGCAATTAACCTTGAAAAAAAAAATGTGCCCATTGGGTTATAATTCCTGTGAATTCTCATGACTTGAAGAATAAGCTCTGTTTTGATTACCCTAATTTCCATGTCTTGACAGATACTTACCTCACTTTTTATGAAGCAATTTCACGCATACATTGTTTAAGGTAAAGTTGTCTCTTGAAGATAAGCTTAAGCAAGGAAACAAATTTTTTGAGCACATTGTTTAGAAGAAAATTGCAGTTCAATTTTTAGATAAAGCAAAACTTCACTAATTTGCTTAGCAGTTTGCAAGAGATCCTGTCAGTTAAGAATGTGAACCTAGTATTTTATGTTTGTCTTAGCCACAAGGACACATTGCTGGCTCATGCTCTACTTGATGTCCACTGGGACTTCCAGGTTCTTTTTCGCTAAGCTGCTTTCCAACTGGCTGGCTCCCAGCACATACTGGTGCATGGTGGTGTTCCTCCCCAGGTGCAGGACTTTGCACATCCCTTTGTTGAACTTCATGAGGTTCCTGTCAGACCACTTCTCCAGCCTGTCGAGGTCCCTCTGGATGGCAGCACAACCCTCTGATGTATTAGCCACTTTTCCCAGTTTTCTGTCAACATCAAAGCACACAGATAATCCATGTTCCAGACAATATTTATCAGTTTACATCTTATCCCTCTACACAACATCGTGCAATGCCTTATAAATCATAAGATTCAATATTTTCCTTAAACAACTGCCTATTTTCTTGCAAAGATCTTATGCTGTTAAAAGCCTGGTACTCCACCAGAACCACTTGTTCACAAGAGCATGGATTGTAAATTTGGGGCACTGCCTCAGAACAACACAGTGATTAACTTTGTACAGATCAGATGTGTTGTGGTGGGTTAACCTTGGCTGGCCACCAGACACCCACCAAGCTCCTCTCTCACTCCTCGTCCTCAGCAGGACAGGGGAAGAAAATAAGATGAAAAACTCATGGGTTGAGGTGAGGACTGGGAGATTGCTCACCAATTGCCATCACAGGCAAATTGACTCGATTGAGGGAAGATTTATGTAGTTTATTGCCAATTAATAACAGAGTGGGATTGCAAGAAATAAAAGCAAAACTAAAACCACCTGAAACTTTCTCTGTCCCTCATGGGGGCAGTTCCTGGTCTTTTCTCAGAGATGGCAACCCTGCAGCCCCTCTACTACCAAAACCTTGCCATGTAAAATCAGTACATGTGTATATGTGAATTCATATTGCCCCAGTGGGAGTGCAAGGGTCTGTGTGTCCCACGCTGTTTTCGTTAGTCTTTTACTAACATTGATAGGAAACTGGGGAGCTTCTTTTCTCCGACTGCTCAGTACTAATTTACATAAGAATAATGCTGTAACTGTAAAGACAAGCTGCACATTTAAAAATAATCATAAAATCTACTTGACAATACTTAATAAATATTCATCTTGAAAATTCCATTTAACATTTTTGGCGTGAAACAACATTACTTTTTTTTGCAACATGCAAATTTGGCTTACTAATGTTGTAATTTAATTATACAGTTAGTATAATGAAACTACTTGGGTTAAAGGAACATAATTTATGGCAAACACTGTAAGAACTAGTGTTATCTAGGTGAACCATACAGCTCTGATATTTCTGTTCAACATTTTAAATTGCCAGTATTATCCTCCAACACAATTCCTCCACAATTAAAGCCTTCCTGGCTTATTAGAAGGATGCTAGCCAATATGGTTACATTATTATTCCCATGGTGGTCAAGCAAGGGAGATACTCTTGTTTTCTTTTTATGCTGTTATTCCCTCTCTTCATTCCTGTGACGGACCTATATTATAAGAGCCAAAATCAACTGAAAATCTGAATATTTAATTAATCATTTAATTAATCTCTCCATATATACATATATGTATACATATATCTATATTTATATCTGTATCTATAGTTATATATAAAAGAGTGTTCAGGTCAGGTCCACTTGTACAAAGTGATTTAATGCAATGAACAGATTACTATTTACTGCTGTATCAGTAGTTTCCACCATGAAAGTCATGAGTCAAGAATATCACAAATTTAGCAACTGAACTAAAATTCCCAAGATTTGGAGTCTTTTAACTCTCCTTCTCTCATGGGAATCCTCACTGTGCATTTGAATCATACTTGTATTTTTATATGAAACAATACATTTTTAATAATTGATATGATCTTCCAGCTTTTGAAACTGAGCTGTAAGTAAAACATTTGGATGGTATGGTAGGGGTCATGATAAATTTTGCAATCTAGTGGCAATTTACCTCATAGCAATATTTCTGTAGTGAAACACATTCATAAATAGACCTGTTTATTTTCCTCCTAAAAAAATTCTAACTTGCATATTACAAGTAATGTTCTGTGAGATAATGAATGAATGCCTCAAAGATTCCAAGCACAGAAAATTTGGATAATTGTGTGCTATGATAAGTGACCAACAATCCTTAAAAAAATTTTGTTTACTAGCAGTTTCCATACGGAGGAACCTGAACCCAGAAAGTGTAACCCCATGCTTAAAACTGGAAACAGTTTGTTCTATAGATATCTGATGGCAAATGCTGACTTTTCATGTCAGTAATTGCATTTTCATCTGATGGAGAGCACAGACTCTAGTCTAAAAGAATTGGGAAAAGGCTTTGGAAACATCAGGAAAAAAAGCAGGGAAGAAACTGGAAGCAGTATTGCTGGCAAATGGAAGTCAGATGAGGAAGAACAAGAGACAGCTGTAGGTGTGCTGACATTCAGCAGTAGACTCACTAACAAAACAAAATTTTCCAGTGTACTCGAAGAACCAGAAGAAGCAAAATCACAGAGGACTGGAACTGTTAATTATAGAACATATATTGTAGGCAAATGCCTAAGAGAAAATAAATGGGGGGGAAAAAAAAAAGTAAGGGGCAGGGAGAGAAGGCAAAGAAAAACAGAGAGAAGAGAGAAAGACCGCATCACTCAAAATATATATACATTATAGTATGATTTTGCTTTAAAAATCAATGAAAATTGAATAGCTTTTTTGTTGGGGTTTTTTGTTTTTTCTTTTTTTTTTTTTTTTAACCTGGCATAAAGATTCTTTATCATGGTATTTAACATGTCAAAAAAAAAAAAAAAAAAAAAAAAAAACCATAAGCTGTGATAGGGTAAAAATAGTTGAACTGAAATGAAAAATTTTATTTCTATTTTCATAAGACTGATTGATTACAGCTTCTTCTTAGGATACTACAACATTAAGACAGGGTTATTAGTACCATATGTCCTAAGAAGGAAAAAGAAATACAGAGCCATCTGAATTGCTCATACCCCTACTTTCTTGAACTGCAATAATGCCAATGTCTCAATAAGAGGTAAGGTTGAGGGTTAAATATAAACCCCATTGTTTCACAAAATGCAAACAGACGGAAGGTGAAGAGAAAGACACAGTATCAGGTCTCCAAGACACAATGAAATTGTCAAGGTACAAGTTTCTGCTTTACTGTTGGGGTTTGTCAGGAAAATCTTTAGAAACATCCCAAGGATAAAAGCAAACAGCAGGATATAGTTATGACTCTAAACTACTGAAAGATACTACTCAAGTATTTTTGTTTCACAAGTGGTATCTTTGGGAAAACACGAAGCCTTTGTACATTCAGTACAGATTCCAACTGTGGAAGACTGAGCAAGCAAGTGTATGTTTAGAAGATTTACAGGAGGCAAACATAAATTGAAAACATCTGAGAAATTAACATTGCTGAACAATTTCCCATATAAAATTTATGTGTCAATTCCATATATTTTTGTATGCAATAATAATTGTTAATGTTAGTTATTTATAAGTCATATTTCCTGTGCTGTTCTTCAGTGTAAGTTTACTTTTCTATTTTTCTTTTTTCTTTTTTCCCTTTTTTTCAGCAACATAACAGTCCCAAAATGTCAACCATTTAGAAGAATGAAATTTGGGACATTTTTGGAATTTTGCATAATTGTTAGTAAACCTTTATCAGAGACATAGTTAATTTATCATCACGAAATATCTTGAATACAGTTTCAAAGCACATCCTTAAAACCCTCAGAGGTGTCTGTATCAGGTAAAATAGACATTCCATCTTCAGACTGTAACTGAGCATGTTGTGGTAGGTGCATTAGGAATGTAGAGGTATTTAAGGAAAAATATTTATAGATGCATATGCTTATATGTATATATAGAAGCTTTCTGTTGCTCCAAGTCAATCTGTCAACAACAGAAATTAAGAGCATGGAGGTATAACATATGATAGTTGATGGATAAAAGAAGTCCCTAATTTAAGTATGGAACAATAATTTGGGGAGTGAGAGCTTTATAAATAATAGGAATCTATTGAGGATGAAGATGGGAAAGCTAGCTGGGATCTAGGTGAAATATTATCTCTGTTTTATTCTTTCTACAGATCTCAGCTTTGTGAACAAGTGAGACAGGAGTATGATAGGCATCTGTTACATTTAGATTCTGGGGTCATTACCACAGAGATCTACACTTTGTATTCAAATACGCTAGGATACTCTCAAAAAATGGTACATTTACATATTCCACTAAAATTACCTTTTTTGTGAAGTGTTCTTCAGCACTTTGAATATAACCAGGAGCAAGATAAAATGAATAACATTTTTTGGTTTTGTTAATTTTGTTTCCTAGCTGAGTATGAATAAAACAACTTAAGAAAAATATAATGAACACATCTTTTGTCATTCTTTATATGTGTTTATTACTTATCACTTTTTTCACAATTTCAGATGTAAATAATTTTTGTTAAACACTGAAATTACTGGACATGTATTTCATCATGCTTCTAATTTCAGGTTTCTCTTGGTTTATAATCTTTAAATTAATTACTAACTCATTTTGGCATTGGGGGACACTACTAAATTTGTCTTCACTTCATAGTAGATGAGTATAATTCACACACAGAGGACCTGTCTCAATAATCTATCTGGTCTAACCTCTCCCACCCAAAGCAGAGAGAACTTCAAAATTAGGTTGTTCAGGATGGAAATCTCACAGCTTCTATGGGCAACCTGTTCCAATGCTTAATCACCTTCATTGTGAAGAATATTTTTCTGAAGTCTTGTGGAATTTGGATAATGAGGTGGGATTCCTGTGCACAAAGAGCTGTTAAGACTGCCCTTGCTATCTCTTGTGCGACCCGGGGGAGTGGAGACTCGCCTGGCTAACACAGGATGCAGATAAGGAGGAGGCCCTGTGGAGGCAGGACAGCCCTGCTTGTGGTCAGCAAAGACAGTAAGATAACAGGAATGTGAGAGGTCCTTTGTTCTTCGAAAAGGCTTCGTGTCCGATAACTGACCTTTGCCTCATTACCTGTGAAATGCATATTACAACTCACACCCTGCATATGCTAATGAAGATTATAGAGGTCATGCTAAACATATATGACTATAGCACTCGTCTCTCCACCCAAATCATGCTACACGTCACATATGGGGGGGGGGAACCTCGTAGTTTTGGGGATAAAAGACAGAGAAAATGATTGTTAAGGTGGGAGAGAAGAACCTCGATACCTGACGGACCAGTCGACGGGCTGTGTTCTCTTCCTCCACCCCAGGCAGGGACGCCTCTCTGGGTAAGCGCTGTGCCTCTCACCCTCTGGGTGAAAGTTATCCCCGGGTTCTTGTATTACTATCAAGTTTGCTAGCAATATTAACCTTAATGAGTAGTACTATTGTAGTTAGTGAATTTATCAACGGCAATCTCGAATCTGTTTCTGTTGCATTCAATAAAATAACTAATTTCGATTTTTGTGCATCTGCTCAGTACAAGTCCTTTTGTTGGGGCTCTGATAAATGGGTCAGTGAAAGTCCTGGGACTCTGACAGACAAATTTCGAAACTGCATTCCTTTTAATGCGACAAGTCTGAACAGAATTTCCTGTGTGAAAACTTGTGTCTGTTCCCTCTCGTCCTATCACTCTGCACCTCTAAAAAGGATATGGTTCTGTTTCTCTATAACATCCCGTTAGCTAGCTGAAAACAGAATTAGATCCATTCTTCATCTTCTGTTCCATAGGATGAAAAAATCCAGCTCAGCCTCTCCTTGTACTTTGTGGGCAGGTCCAGCCCCTGACTATGTTCATGGTCTTCTGCTCTGCTCCTTCCAATATACCCTGTCTTTCCTGTACTGAGGAGATCACAAACGGACATAGTAATGTAGATGCTGTTTCATAAAAGCTGAATAGAGGGGAATAATCACTACTCTAGACCTGATGGCTACAGTTTTGGTAATACAGCTCAGAGTGTTGTTAGCCTTAATGAAGTACTTCTGACACATACTGAATTTGCTGTACACCACACACCTCACCTCACCTCCCCTGTTTTGTTTGGTTTTTTTTTTTCTGCAGGATTGATACCTAATTACCTTGTCCCCAGCCTGCACTGTTGCATGGGGTTAATTTGTCATGTGCAGGGCTTTCCGTCCATTTTTGTTTAAATTCATGAAGTTGCTATTGTTCCATACCTTCAGCGTGTCAGAATATCTCCGGATGGAAGTCCCACCCTCTAGAATATTATGCACTCCTCCCAGTTTCATGTCAGAGATTAGCTTAGTAGCCCTATCTTTCATCTCGTCATTGATCTTGCTAATAGAGACTACAATACTGACCCCTGAGGAATACTTCTTGTAACTGGTGACCAGTTAGTCTTTGAACCATTACCGTTGACCAATACTTTTTGAGCCAAATGGTCCAGCCAGTTATTTATACACTATGTAGTACACCCAGACAGTCTTTAATTCCCTAATTTGTTTACAAGGATACTACTAGAGATATTATGGAAACCTCTGGTACAATCAAGGTAAATTGCATCCATTGCTCTGCCCCCATCCACAGAGCCAGAGCAGTCATAGAAGTCAATTAGGTTGATCAGGCACAATTTTCCCTTAGTGAACCTTTGTCAGCTCTCCTCAACCACCTTCTTGTCCTTCATGTGTCAGGAATGTTGGAAAGGTGTTCCAAGATTTGCTCCATAATCTTTCCACAGTTTGAGGTGAGGATGACTGACCCATAGATCCTTCCTTTTGTCCTGTTTTGAAGATGGGCATCACACTGGTGTTTTTTCAGTCATCAGAGACTTTCCCTTCCCCCCAAAGTAATAAAGAGCAGCCTCTCAATTGAATGAATTCACCACCTTAGCATAATTGGATACATCCCATCCAGTCAATAGATTTCTATACATCTTATTTATCTGTGTAATCCCCAAGTAGTCCCCAGTCCTGAGGTCTGTGAACCTCATGAAGTTCAACAAGTCCAAATGCAGGGTCCTGGACCCAGGTCAGGGCAATCCCCAATGTGTATACATGATTGAGACCAGACCTGAAGAAAAAATCTTAGGGATACTGGTGGAAAAATATTTGATATGAGTCAGCAATGAACAGCCCAGAAAGCCTAATTTTACAGCCCAGTCAGATTTTACAGTCCAGAAAGCCAATCCTATTATGGGCTACATAAAAAGAAGTGTGGCCAGCAATTCAAAGGAGGTGTTTCTCCCTCTCTACTCCACTCTCGTGAGACCTCACCTGGAGTACTATATCCAGTTTCAGGGTCTCAAGTACAAGGAAGACATGGACCTGTTAGAGCGGGTCCAGAGGAGGGCCACAAAAATGATCAAGGGGCCGGAACACCTCTCCTATGAAGAAAGGCTGAGAGAGTTAGGGTTGTCTAGTACAGAGAAGAGAAGGCTCTGGGGATACCCTATTGTGGCCTTTCAATACTTAAAGGGGGCTTACAAGAAAGATGGGGTGAGACATTTTACCAGGGCCTGTAGTGATAGGACATGGGGTAATGGTTTTAAACTGAAAGAGGGTAGATTTAGCTTGGACATAAGGAAGAATTTTTTTCTGTTGAGGGTGGTGAGACACTGGAACAAGTTGCCCAGAGAAGTTGTGGCTACCCCATGATTGGAAGTGTTCAAGGACAGGTTGGATGGGGCTTTGAGCAACCTGATCTAGTGAAAGATGTCCCTGCTCACAGCAGAGGGACTGGAACTAGATGAAATTTAAAGGTCCCTTCCAACCCAAACCATTCTATGATTCTACAAAGTCAATTCTTTTCTTCTGTGCTTATGTCGTGGTTTAAGCCCAGCCGGACTATTCACCACACAGCTGCTCACTCACTCCCCTTCCTCAGCTGGACAGGAGAGAGAAAATATCAGGAAAAGGCTCGTAGGTTGAGACAAGGACATAGGGAGATCACTCACCAACTACCATCATGGGCAAAATAGACTTGACTTGGGGAAATTAGTTTAATTTATTACCAATCAAAATCAGAGTAGGATAATGAGAAGTAAAACCAAATCTTAAAAAAACAACACCTTCCCCCCACCCCTCCCTTCTTCCCGGGCTCAACTTCACTCCCGAACCTCTTCCCCCCCCCCGAGCGGCGCAGGGGGACGGGGAATGGGGGTTGCGGTCAGTTCATCACATGTTGTTTCTGCTGCTCCTTCCTCCTCACACTCTTCCCCTGCTCCAGCGTGGGGTTCCTCCCACAGGAGACAGTCCTCCACGAACTTCTTCAACGTGGGTTCTTCCCACGGGCTGCAGTTCTTCACGAACTGCTCCAGCATGGGTCCGTTCCACGGGGTGCAGTCCTTCAGGAACAGACTTCTCCAGCATGGGTCCCCCGCGGGATCGCAAGTCCTGCCAGCAAACCTGCTCCAGCGTGGGCTCCTCTCTCCACGGCTCCACAGGTCCTGCCAGGAACCTGCTCCAGCATGGGCTTCCCGCAGGATCACAGCCTCCTTCGGGCATCCACCTGCTCCAGCGTGGGGTCCTCCACGGGCTGCAGGTGGATATCTGCTCCACCGTGGACCTCCATGGGCTGCCGGGGGACAGCCTGCCTCACCATGGTCTTCACCACGGGCTGCAGGGGAATCTCTGCTCTGGTGCCTGGAGCCTCTCCTCCCCCTCCTTCTTCCCTGACCTTGGTGTCTGCAGAGTTGTTTCTCTCACATATTCTCACTCCTCTCTTCTCCGGCTGCCTCATCCCGGTTTTTCCCCCCCTTCATAAATACGTTATCACAGAGGCGCTACCACTGCTGCTGATTAGCTCAGCCTTAGCCAGTGGCAGATCCATCTTGAAGTCGGCTGGCATTGGCTCTATCAGACATAGGAGAAGCTTCTAGCAGCTTCTCACAGAAGCCACCCCTGTAGCCCCCCCTGCTACCAAATCGCTGCCACGCAAACCCAATACAGCTTAGCACCTTTTTGCCTCAAAATTTGGTCCTAATTTAGGCTATCTGGGAGACAATAAAGTCAATAAAGACTGAGGCAAAAAAAGCCTTCAGCACCTCATAATTTTCTGTTGCCTTTCTAACATACAACAGCTGCCCCACATTTTGCTTGGTTTTTCTTTTGCTGGTGATATTCCTGTAGAATCCCCTCTTGTTGCCCTTATATCCCCAGCCAATCTGAACCCTAGACAAGTTGTGGTCTTCCCAGTTCTTTGTCTGCAGATAGAGGTGATGTGTCTCTACCCCTCCTTGGTAGCCTGTCCCTATTTCTACCTCCTGTATACCTCCATTTTGTGTCTCAGCTCAGTCAAACACATTCAGCAAGGCCTTTTCTTGGGGATCAATATGGATTGTTCTGGTACCTTGAGAAATCTGTCTTTAAAAACTGACCAGGTGACCTGGGATCCTTCACACTTTAAGGCAGAGGTTTTCCTAAGAAATCCTGCTTGCTACATCGCTGAACTAGCAAAAATCTGTTATCCTGAAGTCTTTAGTTTGCCACTTGTCTTTCTCACTGCCCTAAGGAAAGAAAAGTGTAGATATGAGTAGGTTTTCTTGTGTGTAAGTTTTTGGGGAAGTATTACCAATGACTTTTTTCTATAGTAGCTTGGCCATAAGTATTAACATTATTGTAACTGGACTCATAATAACTGTTTGCTGTATTTTGCATAGATCCTCAAGATTTTACTTAAGCTAACACTAAGCTTTGGGGGCTCCCCACAACCAGTGTATTCCTTTTTTGCACAGGGCAAGAATTTGAATGTTGTAAATACTTTGAAAAGTGTTTGTTTCTAAAGGATTGCTGACTGGGCTGGTAATCATTTGTAAAAAAAGCCCTACTCTGTTCTGCATAATTGTGTTGTGAACTCCATTATTTTGGTTTTTTTTTTTTTGTTATTAATTTCCTAGTTCTTATTGCTGTGCAGGAATCATTCATAGAATGAATAAACTATAAAATTTAATGTCAATGGCTTATGAATTCTAGGCACAGCTTTAAATAGTGCTGTTGATAGTCAAGGTCTGGTAAGCTCTTTTCTACTTTATAAACATCAGCCACTGCATGTCAGTGTGTGTGTATATATATATATATACACACACATCTACATCGTAGAGATGTGAGAGGGATTTTTTTACTGACTTGAAAAAATGTGTTACTTCTTCTGAGTGGCTTTCTTACAACTGAATAATGCACATTATAGTATTCAGAGAATTTCAGGCAGCTGCTGTTTAAACAGTGGAAAACAATACATGGTGTCAGCAGTGGAATCTTAATGCAAGCCTAGCCATTCAAAAAGTCTGAAGACAATGTCCAAATTTTGTCGAAGAAAAACATTTAAATAGTGCCTACAATGCTGGTGATTTGTTTACCAGATGCTCATCCATGGACCATTCTCATTAAAGCTGAAGATGACTGGGTTAAGAAGAATAAAAGTTTAAGATAACTAGTGATGTGGAAAACAAGCCAAAAGCAGAGTAGATATACTCAGTCCTGAATTTTATAAGGTCACAGTTTAAAGCCATATTGCTACTTACCCTGGAAATTGAAAAGGCAATTGAATAGTATGTTCTTCAGTGGTTTGATGAATGCTTTGTCCACCTCAAAATAGTATTTTAAAATTATTCATGTTATTTCAGCTTCCAGAAGGAAGATTAACCTTTTCTGTCTCAGTCCTATGCTGTAAAACAGGAAAAAGCAGAAACGATGATCCTCTGCCCACAAGAAGACTCTCAAATATACTACTTGCACCTGCATAAAAAATCAACCCGAATATCTACACAGTTCTGGTAGAGAGACTACTAAGCTTTCCCGAGTGTTTATATAAACATTGTCTTAGAATATTGAATACGGCAAATGTCATAAAAGAAACAACTATATGTATGTCCTGAGGAAGAGGTGAGTCTCATGTACATGATGAGTGTGAGAAAGCCTTCCTGGACACGTTCTAACAAACCAGTTTGGTAGTTTTGGACAACATAACACTTCAGATATTTTGCTCCTTGTTCGTAACTAAATTTCATGCTTTCTTGTTGTGGTTTAACTCTGGTAGGCAACTAAGGACCACACAGCCGCTCACTCATACAGTTTAATAAGTAAAAAACGTACCCTCCCAAAACCAAACCAAACCAAAACCAAATGATAGAAAAACCCCACAACCTGGGGTCACCACCAGCTAACCAATGTCCAGCCAGTCCCCAAGCAAACACCGCCCTGGGAAACTTCTCCCCCATTTTTTTTTGCTAAGCATGACATCATATGGTATGGAATGTTCCTTAGGTCAACTGGGGTCAGCTGTTTTGCTGGTTTTGGCTGGGGTAGTTAATTTTCTTCATAGTAGCTAGTATGGGGCTATGTTTTGGATTTATGCTGGAAACAGTGTTGATAAAGCAGGGATGTTTTAGTTACTGCTGAGCAGTGCTTACACAGAGTCAAGGCCTTTTCTGCTTCTCACACCGCCCCACCAGCGAGTAGGCTGGGGGTGCAAAAGAAGTTGGGAGGGGACACAGCCGGGACAGCTGACCCCAACTGACCAAAGGGATATTTCATACCATATGATGTCATGCTCAGCATATAAAGCTGGGGGAAGAAGAAGGAAGGGGGGGACATTTGGAGTAATGGCATTTGTCTTCCCAAGTAACCGTTATGCGTGATGGAGCCCTGCTTTCCTGGAGATGGCTGAACACCTGCCTGCCAGGTGGTGAAGTGGTGGATGGTGGTGGGAATGGTGGTGAATGAATTCCTTGTTTTGCTTTGCTTGCCTGCGCGGCTTTTGCTTTACCTATTAAACTGTCTTTATCTCAACCCTCGAGCTTTCTCGCTTTTACTTTTCCTATTCTCTCCCCCATCCCACTGGGGCAGGGTGGGGAGTGAGCGAGCGGCTGTGTGGTGCTTAGTTGCCAGCTGGGCTTAAACCATGACAGCTGTCCTGGTTGTGTCCCCTCCCAACTTCTTATGCACCCCTAGCCTACTTGCTGGTGGGGCAGTGTGAGAAGCAGAAGAGTCCTTGAGGCTGTGTAAGCACTGCTCAGCAATAGCTAAAACATCCCTGTATTATTAACACTGTTTTGGTCGCAAATCCAAAACATAGCACTGTACAAGCTACTATGAAGAAAATTAATTCTATCCCAACCAAAGCCACTACATTTCTTCAGGTCTGTGTTTAGGTGAAGAGCCTGATATTACAAACACACCGTTATAATTTGCACAGTTTACTTTTGCTCTTCTCAGGCTTATCAGTAGAGAATAAATTTTCTTCCCAAAATAAGTCATTGAGGACTTGAAGAAAACTTAATAGAGCTCTGAAAACAATATATCATCCATTTAAAATATGTAGTCCAATACTTCAAGAACTCTACTAAACTTTGGGTAAAAAATTTAGTCTATTACAGATGATGGATTGAGACTGTATCTCATATACAAAAAGTAATCTCATTGCAGAATTCCCTAAATTCTTTACCAAAATGGAAAAAGTCAACAACCCTATAGGATTAAGCTCAAATATTTAAGTCTTTTTGTTCACATGACTTTGAGCTTTGTTTGGGTTTTTTCCTTTAGTGAAAAATACATGAACCCATCTTCTGATTCTGCTGATAAAAAGCTTTTATGAAATCTACACAAAGAAATCAACATGTCAGAGTACAGAATTGTATGAAGTATACATTGTGCAATTCCAGCAGTCCAACACGTACTTGGCCATTTTCAAGACCTGAAATCTTTATTAAATTCAATACTTGGTCAACTGTAAGACAAACACCCCTTTCCCGAATTAAGCTGCTCTCCATTCATTACTCTAGTGATGAGATTCCTATTTGAATTCTTAACATTGTTAATATCCTCAGAAAAGGATAATCTTGATAAGTGACTTAGAAGTGATCTGTCAGTTTAAAAATGTAATGGATCTGATACATACATCCTACATCAGTTATGCATGTTTAAACACTGATTTTAACGCTTGGGGGGGTTAATGCTGAAGCATAATTATGACAGCTTAAAAGTCAAATAGCTTGCTATCTCATGACTGATTATTGAGTTTAGAATTAACACTTCCTCTAACAAGGAATGCAATCAATAGTTCTTGCTCAAGACTCTTTTGACCATTTCAGTTCATGCAAGTGAACTGTGGAAAATGAGTGAAAAACATACACTGTGGCTTCTAGCTATTACACTGCAGATCTCACAACTCACTAGCTGTGGTTATCACAAGGAATTTGAATTTAAGTGGAACTTAAGATGTAGTTATTGTTTTACACTATTTAAAGAAACAGAAGAGTTAGTAAAGGTGTGTGTGTTGTGGAGTTACATTTACTTAATGGATATACTTTTAATAAAATAACTGCATTTTATGCATTTATGACTCTGATTTAATATAATTAATATAAAATTTTAAATATTCTTCAAAATGTCCTCATTGATTTTAGATCCAATGAGGTATACATTTTCACTTATATTTTTTTATTAAATAAACAGAAGAATACTTTGAGATAGTAATACTGAAAATTGTATTTTTTCTTTTTAAAACAAGTTTGTGAACATCACAATTATTAGTGATTAGAGAGGTTAAAAAAACTTTTAAATTTTTAAGTTAGAGAGACTTTTCTGAGACAAAGTCACAATGCAATACAAAATAATTGGTTCAATTTCACTACAGAGTTGATAATTAGTTTTGCCACTTAAATCACAGAAAGGATGTTTTTAAAGGTGCTGTGACTGGGCGTATTAAAGAGAAAAATACACAGAATTGGAACTGATATTTTAGAAAGAACAAGTGGTCTAAAATTTATAAATACTAACAGGTTAAAATTGATGAGCTGTCTCTCAGACATTCTCTCATTTATATATTCATACTGGAATTCAAGTATTACCATAAGAAAACTCTCCAAAATATTTTATTCAGACCATTTCTATTCTTGCAATGTCATGCTATACCATAGCTACATGTTGGTATAGCATAAATGAATGATTAAACTTTAATTAATTGATTTATGGTGTTCTAATCCATATGTTCTTTGGGTCAGTGTATTTACAGACAATAAAAGTTTACTGTGTATTTGCAGGTGTAACCAAAAACATGTTTCAAAAACTGTGTAGTAGAAAATAGGTAAAATTCTTTTTAATGTAAATGAGGATTCCCATGTCCCTTGACACTTATTTTCTTGCCATAAACAGATAATTTGAGGTGGTCAGCTGGGGCTTGTCCAAAAAGTAAAGAATTTTTACTTAGTCTCTGGGTGCTTAACCGTGAAATAAAAGATTTGTTATTCTTCAGGGCAGCAAATGTCCATAAGAGAGATAGATAGGTCGTAAGGGGTAAGTCTTTTTATAAACAATACTTTAAGAAATGCTGTCATTTATGAGTTTCAGTGCCTATCCAGACTGGATTTCTGAGTGATATGTGTTATTTATAGGTATTTTCTGAATGCTACTGCAAACAGATTTCAATCTAAGTGTTCAGGAACTGTACACTTGGCCATTTCCACCATCAGTTTCTCTCTTTTGAGGGGTATAAATCACAATCACTTTTATAACATAGGAATCACAAATAAAGCTATGGAGAACAACATTGTAGGATTTATGGTCACTTGTACCATTTACAAGCACATACAGAGATTTACCCAATTATTCAGGAACTATTTGAATGCTCACAAAAAACTACAAATCACCACATTTTATCAAACTAATTTGATAAATAAGTACAGGAAATTCCAATAAAACACAACACACACACACACACACACACCCCCTCCCCCGTTTTTTACTCTAAGGGTGTTTAAACACTGGAAAAGGTTGCCCAGAGAGATTGTGGAGACTCCATCCTTGGAGACATGCCAAACTTGATTGAAAACAGTCCTGAGCAGGTTGCTTTATGTGACCCTACTCTGAGCACGGTTTTGGACTAGACAATCTCCAGAGGTCCCTTCTTACTTCAATCATTTAATGTTTCTATCAATTTCACTAGTTTGCTTTTTGAAGATAATTTTCTACACTATAGCAAGATGAGACATGAATGTTTTAAAGAGATAATATGCTTCTCATATGCATATCTCTTCAGACACCACAAAGGTGGGCAGGAAGCCTGATCTGTATGTACACTGGGACCTCAGGCACCACAGTACTAAGAGAATGAAAATTCCCTAGGAGAATGTAACATTAATGTAAACATTAAAATATCACATTTGTGGCTTTTGTATGTCTCATTTTTACTCCTTGAACTTGAAGTATGAGTTTGTAAATATGTCCTTCCTTTTGTTTATGATCTCCATGTATCATCTAAACAAAGCAAGGACAGACTATATTAATATTGAGAAACAGTAGCTTCTAACAAGATTTTGTATAATGCCTTTCATTGCCTTCAAGGTGAGATCTTGTTTGCCTAAGGATTGGGCACTTAAAATAGATGTCTATAATTTCCCTGGTTTCTTCAAGCACAATAACAGGAAACAAATCTCACAAATAAATTAGGAAATTGTCAGGCTATCTGATAAAAAAATCTCATATAGATCCTAGGAGAGTGAGTGGTCCAAACGCCATGAAAAACAGTAAGTATCAAGCAAAGTGCAAGAAAGATTGCTTTACTATTCATTAACTTTCAAAATTTCTTTTATACCCCTGTGGGTATTCTGTGGACAGTGGTATAACTTTAACAGCTGGAATTGAACAAGGAGCAACCTTATCTGAATATTTATCAGGTGGTGAGCAGCATAGGTGGGAGCTCTCAATTTAGTTGCCTAAGCAAATAAAGCCCATTTCTCTCACTTTTGGGGTAAGTTCTGCAACCAAAAAGAAAATGTAGCATCATGTTTTCCTCATACTATGTTCTATGAATTGTGGTAATTGTGCCCACTTAAACCTCTCGTCAGTTTATTAAATACACCTTGCAAACTACGTACCATTCTATTTCAACACAAATGGCCTTAAGCAGGATACAGATGCCTAGATGGTTTGCTTAGTCAAAGCAGCAAATGTCAAGGGAAATTATCTTCCCAAAATTTTTCATTCTTTATTACTATGGCAGAGAAGCAACAAAGGAAGACAATTTTTGTGATGGGAAGAAACTCATGTAGGCCAAAATGTGACTGTACCACTCACGGCTGGAATCATGTATGTCGCTATTCCATGTGAATGTGATTAGATTATTTAAATTTAACTTGCATACAGCCTATGAACCTTACGTTAATTTAATTTTCATGAAGAACAGTCCCTCAGGAAGCTCTTAACATTTTCCAAAACTATGGAGGCCCCTTTGCTTTTCTGCTACTTCTCCTTGTATTACAATTTCTACCGTAAAAGGGGACAGGTGCTCAGTATAAAATTCAAGCATGTAGACCAAAATACTTTTCTTATTTGAGCACTTGAAGTTAACCAACAGAGCAGTAGTTTCCAGTATAGATACTGAACAGTCACATTGTTTCTGTCAATTCATAGAGTAAAAAAGAATTAATGGTCAAGTAAATTCAAACAGCTGGAACACTTGAGAATAGCAAGATCTGCTTGTGGACATGGAGAAAGAAGAAAATTACTGTAATTTACAGAGAAATTATCAATCAATAATTATTAATTATTTGTTTATTGTAATAAAAACTTCATTCACACATTACAACTACAGGTATAAGTTCCGAAAGGCAGTATTTCTAAGCAAAATATCGCTATATCAGTCAGTATAAACTTATTTTCCCAGAAGAAGTAGTCTGTAAGAAAAAATGTTATGAATTATTACATCAGAAACTCATGATGAATTATTTGCTGTACAGTGTTTAAAAAGTTTGTATCAAAAAAGTCTGGATTCAAAGTTAATACAAATCAATGCATTTCTACTCATTTTAATATACCCAAACTGATTTACAGGAGGGTACAGTACAGCATATCAGGAATGGTCATAAAAAAAGATTTTCTTTTAAAAATATTATTTTTGCTTATATCTTCTATTTTATAATTTCCCTGTGATTCCAATCTGAATCTATTACTTTTTATATGCCTTTATATGCCTTTTATATGTCTTTATATGGAATTTACATATAGAACAGTCAATTATTAAAATGGCTAGAGATAAAAATAGTTTATAGATTATTCTAAAATTTTTGTATTGTACTTACTGCTGTCTGGTCATTTAATACTATTGTAGCTATATGTTCCATCTTCCTCTTCCCCATCCCAAGTATAAAATGTTAAATAGATTTGCCCATTTATATTTCAATAGTTATGTGGAATAAAGTGTAACATCTAAACTATTAAAACAGCTATCTAAGCAATGACCTTAAGTCAAATAATTAATGAATACTGTCTACCCACACCCTTTTTGGAGTAGTGTGGTAGCCAGGGGTTTCCTAATATATGTACATGCATGTTCATTATGCATGATGAACTTTAAAATGAATTGTATACAGCAGTGTGGAAGATCCTTGGAATTTCTTGTCTGTAAAAATACAACTCTAATAAAAAAGAAATATTGTCTACCTTCATCCATTCATTTTTAAATAAATAACTAGGAATGCAAATATAGTAAAAATGTCATTAAAATCTGTGCAGATGTCCACTTGCAATCCTTTCCTTCCTCTTGACTTACCATCAGAATCACAGCCCACTGATTCACAATTTAATGGTCTAGTGTCTCTTTGTGTTTTAATTCACAGTTGTCAGCCTAGTAACAGCCAACTCTGAAAGCCTTAAAGCCCTAAACCTCCAGGACTCATAGATCTTAATGTTTCCATCCACAAACTAACAGTTTCTTATTTCTACCAGCTAGTCTTTAATCAGAATTTTTCAGTCTCTGATGGTAATTGTCTAGGATGCACTGTGTAATGTTACTTTAGTTATGTTCTCTTGTCTCCTTTTCTAAGGTGTTGTGTCAGGTCTTGCTTTTTAGACTGAAAGGGACAGATTAAACTAACAAGCAAGCAAAGAAACAAAAATAGCATATATGCCTCCAGCTGGACTTCAAGCTATATTCTTTGGGTTTTCTTTGTAAAGCCCAAAATCATGACATACCTCCCATATACAAACATGTACACATTAACTTCTGGCTAGTCATGATGTAGCTAAATGATGTAGTTGTTTTGTCCACAGAATGCTGAAGCTGCCTTTCTGTGCTTATCTGGGAACACAGGAGGCTTAACAGAACTACATCAATAACTATTTCAAGAATCACAAACCAGAAACTTTCCTACTTAGTTTCCCCTAGTAAGGGATCCAGTAAACACTCTCAGACTATTCTTATTTTAAATGGGTAAGTATCCCACACGTATCCTGTAAATCACTTGTAATACAGGGCAGCAACTAAAATGCTCACCCAGCTTGACGATGACAATTCTTAATTCTTGCTTTGTATTTTACCTCCCTCAATTATATGAACTAGTAGGTAATAGGTCATTGAGAACAGAATAGAAAGAAGAGAATGGTAATCAAAGATGTGCAGACATATTCAGAATATAAGGAACTGCCATTTGGATTTGTATCAACGACATACTATGCAAGATTTATCTGATGTAACATTTTTTCTAAGTAAAAGTTAAAAATTCCATACAATTTTTACACCTGTGTTTTAAGCCTAGTAGCAAGCCTGCTCAACCATCAAGTCTTGAATTTTTAAGTTTTGCTAATTTTAGTTATTATTTCTCTTTAAATTGGTGCTGATGGAATTAAAAGCCTAACTTGAAGAGCTTGTTTTTGGAGTATCCTTACATTAAGTTTAAAGTGAGTCACAGAATCATAGAGCCATGATTTTAGAGAGTGATTGTACAGTATGATCTGGGATGATGGTAAGCTACCGTTCTCATAAATTTATAGGATCACGGGCATGTTGGAAGTGACCTCTAGAAGTGTCCGTTCCAGTCTCCTGCTCAAAGCAGGGGCAGGTCTCACCCTTGCTCAGGGTTTGTGCAATTGGTTCTTGAAAACCTCCCATGGCAGAGAATATCCCAGCGTGCCAGTGCCAAATGACTAATCCACAGGAACATGTCTTGGGATAGTTTGTATGAAAATGTTTTAGTTTCCTGCTAAAATTCAATGTATGGTCATCCTTAACAAAAACCAAAATCAAAATCAAAACCAAAACCAAAACCAAAAACAAAACCAAAAACAAAAACAAAAACAAAGTAAGCATCCTCACCTCTGTCCTGACACATTTTTAAAAATCATAATATTAGCAAATACTATAAATCTATGCATAACTGTTAGCTTCAGAATCCAGGAGGATGCTCAAGGAATTAAAAAAAATGTTTTTAACAAAACCTTGGTTACCAATTACATCCTGATTTCCCTTGTTGAGAATGAAGTACAAGACATTCAGACTCATTAATAAAGATTTTAATAAAGTCACCTAATTGATTCAGAAGTGGAAAAAGTAGAACAATTTCTTGGGGACTCTTTTAAAAGTGCTTATGGTTGCCTTCTTAACACTTACTGATACTAGCAGCTGAAGAACACTCACATATTTCCCTGTAAGTAATCAGCTAAATGAGAGGAAGCACAGACAGTCTGAATATATTTTTAGATTTACATACAAATTACTTTCTTTTTCTAAGTGTCTCACTCTTCCTATTTTGCCTAGTCTATTCCTTTGTGCTGTGAATATGGAATGTTTAATTTCACAGATTTAGAAAGACCATAGTTCTGACAGAGTCAAGTCCATTTTTATTGCCCTCACAGGGCCTAATTCAGTGCAAAAAATATATCCAGGTCTAGCATTAAACTTTGGGAGCTGGAGGTGGGGAAATTTCACAATGAAATAATGTTTTACTAAAGCACATTTTATTTGTTTATTAGTAAATTATCTGAATAATTTTCATTGCAGTAAAGTTTATCTTCTAGTATAGAGGAAAAAAAATCTAATTATGTTTATGTAAATTGAAGTCTTTTTCTAATCAACACATCATGTCATTAGATTAAATGTAAGAATCCCTAAACTTTGGTAGATGATTCTGTAACAATAGAATGGTTAATGACAAATATGAACTCATACATGTATACTGTTCTTTGTTAGTCATGGTTTTAATTATTTAATTAATTTGTTTTAAGAATGTAGTCCTCTTGGACCACCTTATAAACTACTGCATTAGATTGGATTAATCTTTTTGAATTGGCATTGGATTATAACCACTACAAGTTTTTGTGAGATTGTTATAAAACAGCATTAGTCTTCTCCATGAAACTAATCAAAAGACAGCCATTATATATGAATACATAAGTATACATATATAATATATATGAATTATTATATATAGCAATATTAATTATCCATGTATATTGCCACCCTAGAATAAAGACACACATGACACTGCACTAGAATATAAATAACACAGGTGGGAGAACACAGGTGAAAAGTGCTTTCATCAGAGCATGTATGTGTGAGAAACAAAGAGAAGGGATAAAAAGAGATAGAGCAAAAACCAGAGAAACAATAGACAACAGCACTGCAATCCAGAGAAGAAGCTAAGGAAATGCTTTCGTGTCAGTACTATTTTAACACTGGATTTCAATGCTAGTTGAAAAAGGAGCTCGGAGCTATGAGGACCGAAATTATTATCTTTGTGAGAATTGTCCACTACTAAAGCAAACAGGATTATTTCTAAAGAAACAGAAAACAGCTCAATCGCAGTGCGATTCTCCTTCTAATAGGCTCTTAAGCAACTACCCATGCAAATCAAAGACAGGATCCTTATCATTGGTATCTTTATTCATCTAACTGAGGTTATAATTTAGACTACATTATGGATAAGCAAAACTTTCTACAACTGAGAATTATAACAAAAGGAATGTGATTTGTGTTTGGGGCTGAAAAAACTTGTCATGCTATACTGGAGATTTCTGAAGAGAAAATCATAGCTCAATCTGCAGAAGTCATGGTAAAGCAAAGAGGAAGGAGGCACGATTTAGTAAAAGTAGCACTGTATTGTCTTCTATTCAGAATGATAAAGCATGATCAACTAAGTTTAAAAAATAAATGTCCTAAGGTATACATCATGTAGCTACAGGGGGGTCTTTTTACAAATGTCTATCTTGAGGGGTTTTTTTTGTGTTGTTTTGTTTTGGGTTTGGGGTTTGGCTTTGTTTTTTTTAGATTGTGATTCTGAAGAGCTGAAAACTAGTAATAGGTTTGAGGTCATTTATTAGGAACCACTAAGAAAAATGAAAATTAGTAGTATCTAAATACCATTAGGTGACAATTTGAAGGCAATATATAGAGATGCAGTGAGGCTCAGGAGTGATATTAGACCGTGTGGCAATCTGTGAACCAGCAGTGCCCCACCAAGATGCTCTGCTTGCTCAATACAGAACCATGCAAGATATTTTGCAAGTGTTTGTGAAAATGCACTGTGCAATAAAAGCACCAGTACTTCCCTCAGCAAGGTTTATTATGAACTTCCCAAAACTTGTCTCCTGACAGCAGCATTTGTTTTTCCTTTCTTTCTGCTACCTTATTTGGATGAACAACTTAGAAATTGGAGGAACACTAGGCCTATGTTTCGGTGGAATTTTGAGCTTTGTATTTTGAAGTCGGGAGAGGATAATGTGGATTTTTCCATTTCTTCCCAGTGTGATTCAAAGGGAATGACATATTTCCCTCAGGGTGTGGAAAACTTTGCTTTATCTAATAGTTCCTTTTTATTCAATAGATATTTTACTTTTGACTTCTCTAAAATTCAGATAACTTGTCTCTGTCCAAAACAAGTTGATTCTGAACATGATATTGTTTCTCTCTTGTACCTGCAGAATTTGAAATTAAAAAATTCATTGCCTTTCAACAACAATCTGTCTCCTTTTAAATGTTCATACACTTTCAGATCTCACTTCACTGAAAGACAAAAGCCTGGTACAGAATAAGTTTACTATTAGAAGCAATTAGCTTAAATGTACTGAATAGAAGATAGGATGATAGCCAGAAAGGAGCAGAAAATTCCAGTGAATCTTCAGTTTCTTCAGTCTTTATTGTCAATTTTAATGAAGATCATTGTTAATTTTCAATATACTACAAAGAAAATGTAAAGGGAAAAATCATTACAGTCTTTTACATATCATTTGAGTTCTTTGTGAATTAAAATAAAGAAAATAAAATTATTTGTTTGTTGCACATAAGCATAACAAAATGAGGACAAAATATGTGATAGAACATAAAATCTTTGAAGGCATTGGGAATTAAACTGTTACTTGTATGGGTTTTACAGTTTATGAAGATTTAGAATAGTTTTAAACTTTGACAGATTTCATTTGCAGTCTTTGTTATGAATTAGTACTTTTCAGGAGTGTGTGTGCATATATGTATGCACATATATGCTAATATGTATCTATGCATACATGCAGTGTTTTTTAAACAATTTGTTGTTTAAAGTTGAAGGATGTTAGCAGAGTCAATGAGATCTTGCAAGACATTCATTAAATTGGAGATGATGTCTTTTTCACTTAACAACATCCTCAGAGAGCCTCCAGATGCTTTAGAATTTTTATTTTTGGGAACCTCCAAAAATAGTGTGGAAGGGAGGTAACCTAAATTTTGTCTTTGTCCACAATACCATTAAGGCATTTTATCGAATAATACTTAAATGCAAGATGCATAAGCAGTCCAATAAGCAGGTACTAGATGACAGGAATCCCCTCACTGAGGGAATGCCCTTAACAAGTGAGTTACACAGTAAGGTTCCATGTTGCTTATTTCTCTTTTTTGTCCCGTTAAATCCTGGATTCATTCCTGTGGATAGTTCAATGACAGATTTAGTAGCACCATTCTGGAGAGTTTGATAGTCCATTGGTTAAAGCAGCTTCCTGGGAAATGTGAACTATGGATTTAAATCTCCTTAAGCTGCAGGGAGCAAGGACAAGAACACTAACAATAAACTGCTTTCCATAAAGCACCGCTGTTCCTTTGAATTGAACTCAGGATTGCCTCAAAGTACAGAGCATTAGCTGAAACGAGGTGGATTGGGACTTCCATGGAACAAGCTAGAATTTAACTGCCACCTTGTCACTGAAAACACCTAAATGGATTTCAACTTGCTGATTTGTTAAAATTCCTAAATCTGATGCACATCCAGCATACGGGTTGTATACAGTATTAAAGGCCTGAGACTTATTTCTTTGTTTCTTTTTAAGGACACGACATAACTGTTTTTCACACATCACTTCTGCCTCTGGAAAGACTATAGAAAGATGGACTTCCAGCAGCTATCTATCAAAAAGGCTCATTTCTGCAATCCTCATCCACACAAAATTCCAAATAAAACTTAAGGGATGTTCAGCTAAGTGAAAAATACGACAATCTTTCACAATGATTTATTTTTAAATTACAGCTGTATCACTGTATTTGTATGATCCCCAAGTGCTTGAATTTCTACAATAACCCCTATACAAAAGGGGTATGTCAAAATGATAAGTGTAACTGTCATTCTGTTTTTATGAGAAGCTAAGACTTTAGTTTGTTTCAGCTGTCCGTGTACTTTAATAAATATAAATAATTTATTTTTCTTTTTCTATGTTCAATTTAGTTTTTCAGCTGTTCAGAGAATGTAAATTATTACAATATGGTACCAGACATTTAATACACCTGTTTCTTTTAAATGCTGTAGGTAAATCAATATAATATAGTTACATATGGCATTAGTATTTAGTTGTCTTATTTGATTCATTAATGTGTTTTCTTAATGAATGAATTTGATCTTTTCAAATTTGTTAAATATAAAATACTAAGAACATGAGGTTGTTTGGGTTTTTAGAAGGAAAAGTGGTTTTCATTTCTAATCTAGCTAATGGATTTTTTAATGGTTCAATTTCCCAATTGCTTTTGATGACTTTTACCAAAATTTGTTTCAAGTGAACATCTCTGGGTATTTGAAGGATACATGCCATGTATGCAAATATACGAACTAAATACAATTCGGTATGTTTTCAATATGCAAATTATAGTTAATGCTTTTTGTTTTGAAGAAATATGTATTTAACTTTATAGCACTAAATACGTTTAAATGAGGGTAATATCCTTTAAAATAATATATTTTAATTGTGGCTGCCACCCTTATTTATGCTAATTAGTGCCTCTCTCTCTCTGGAAGTAGTTTCAATTAAAAAAAACAACACCAAAGCAACAACGCTATCTGTGGAATAAAAAGCTACTTAATGCAAATAAAACTGTCACAATCTGGCTCTAAATAGACCTATGCTTTCATGAGTTGTTTTGACACTGTATTGCTATGAAAAGCACTGTATTATAATGCTAAAAGTATGAACAGAGACTTGATAGGAACAGTTCCTCTCACCTTGCAGCAAACATAATGATGTAAATATCTGCAACTATGTTAATTACCTTTGTCTTAATTCACTGTCATTGCAGGTGAAGGGGCACTTCTAGAAAGTTATCCGTGTGGTCTGCTTAAGACAGCTCCCTTAGGATTCACTAATCCTGTTCCTCTTCATTAGCTAGAACAGCAGTATAGGCAAATAGTTCAGATATAAATGTCTACAACATAAACCAGAGCAATTTTACCTTTTTGGTTTAGAGTTGCATTTGCAGTTCAGACTGCAAAGACTGTTCAGACTGTTTCAGAAAATTGTAGATATAGAAAGAAAAAAATATTATGAATGTTGCTAATGATTTGAAATTGCTTGGAAAACCCCATTAGTGATTCTAAAGAAATTGATACTTGCCACTGTCTCCTAATGTCCTCAACTCACCATCACTTTAGCTGTGTTGGAAGGTTCTATGATTAATCCACCAGCAGACAGGTCTGTGATTAGGGGTGTTGGGAAAGGAGGCTACTAAAAAATTTCTCAGTATGACTTTACTAGCAGGGAGTTAAGTGCTGATATTTATATTTATTAATTTTTGCATAGCCACGGGCTAATGCTGAGTTTAGTTCCCTGTTAGAACTTATTTTTAATATTTCAAAAGACTACTTATTCTAGTGTTTCAATAGACACTTGACAATTTGGGAGGTGGCTGATGAACACAAATAAAGCTGAGAGCTGTGTATTGGCCAGTGACAAACGAGCACAGTAAGAACTCTGAACACAATACTGGTAGCTTGTGATGACCTGAAAAAAGGATACTCAAAATATAGTATTCTTAGAGCACCTCACTGTATTATCTGAAAAGCCAAACAGAAGATCATAATGGATGCTGACACATAACAGGATGTGGCAGGTCTTTAAATGCAAGGTGGGTAGATCTGGAGCCCAAATATGTGAATAATTTAGGTTGATTTCATATTCAAATTCTAGGTTGTGACCCCATATCTTACATAACAACAACAATTAATGATTTATGACTGTAGGAAAGAATTGGAGTTCTACATGGTCAAGATAGTTGATGGACTTCTTCCCAGTTATCTGCCAGAAATACATGTATTTCTTTGAGATGGATTGTACTGGTTCTGGCTGGGATGGAATTAACTTTCTTTATAGCAGCCAGTATGGTGCTGTGCTTTGCATTTGTGGCTAAACCAGTGTTGGTAACACACACATATTTTGTCTTTTGCTGAACAATAGTTGCACAGCATCAAGGCTTTCTCTCCAAACCCCTGACTCCCTCAAAACCCCATAGGCTGGGGGTGGGCAAGAGGTTGGGAGGGGATACCCCTGTGACAGCTGACCCAAACTGACAAAAGGGATATTCCATACCATATGATATTCATGTTCAACAATAAAAGCTTAGGGAAAGGACGAGGAGTGGGGGAAGGGGGGGAAGTAAACTAACTGATCTAAACAGTTAGTTTCATGGTGCTTTTTTTGTTTTGTTTTGTTGTGTTTTTAAATTACTTTTCCTGTTTTTTTCATAATATCCATAGACCAAATTTAATCTCATAAGAAAATCTGCCTACTATTAAATTCTGTTTCAGGTGTTCTTCCCTAGTACCATCAGCTTTGACGTTAAAGCAATAGAAGACATACATTATATTGTTAAGCTCCAGGGATGGAAGAACATATTCATATTCATTAAAAGTAATTTCAGCTTTCATTCAATACTCTAGCTTCACCCACCCTCCCACCCCCCAACATATGATGAAGAAAAAGCTAAAGAAGAGATATTTTGGTAGGAACAGAACACAAACCAAAAGAAAACAAAAAAGCAAGAAAGAGAGTGGTTGCGAGGGTGACATAGAGGTATTCTCCTAGGACAGGTGCAGGTAACAGGACAAGCGGTTGGAGCAGCAGGGAAATGAGTGGAATACTGATAGATGCATCTCATTCATGGATATGAAAATGAGGAAATATTCACTAGGCTATAGCTCCATCTCAATGTTTCAATGGATTTAAAGCATCATAATTCATAAAGCCTGCTGTTTATTTCTGTTATAATGCTTATTCATTTTAATCATCAGTCTTTATTAGTGGTGTAACAGCTGCTTGCATACTTTTCTTTCAATAAAGACTAAGGCCTGTATTATTCATGCTTATTCTTGTGCATAATGAAATTTCTAATGTCCAGGCCCCATGTTGCTGAATCTATCAATTAATTAGTCAAGTTATCATTAAAAGGGAGCTTCTGGCTGGGGTTGTCTGTTATCACTATGCATGGCAGTGGAAGCTGTAACGCTTCTACCGGAGTGCTTGATACATTGCTCAGTTCACACCAGAACTGTATCAGAAACCACAAGTACCGGAATTAGGAAACATACTTTGGTGGCTTCCAGGTGTTGAAATGGAATAATGCTTGTCAGCAGTCTTCATCTAATTCAACAGCATAGATTGAGTGAAGCTTCTGATAGTCAATTTGATAAATCAGAAAAAAAAATGCTAATTGTATTAAAGTAATAATCTATGTGTCTGAGAATTATAACTCTTCTGATAAGCTACACAATATTCCAAAGAATGTGAAGTAAAAGTTCCTCATTTAAGACATATTTGAAAGAAGCACTAAGCAGTTAAAAAATAAATTATCTGTAGCATAATTATTTTAAAAATACAAATTATTAAATTGACAATAAATTTACAACTGTATCCTGCACTATAGTTACTTTTTTTTTACTTTATTACATATATTATTCTCATTTGGGGGAGGAGATATTCTTCAGACAAAACCCAGTATTCAGTTAAATATACATTTAAACTTTCCATCACCTATTTCATATAGCATAAATGGTAACTTTATTTAATCTAGTAATGCACCCATGAAAGAGAATTTAACGTATCCTGACTTTGCAAACAAATTAACCCTTGGTGTTTAATTGGCTTTAGTGACACTACTTCATTAAAAAAACAAACGGAAGATACTTTATCCTTTGGACTACTTACAAGAACAAAGATCAAATCAAAACCTGGGAATATTTAGTCCAATTTCTGCTCACATTGCATCTAATGGAGATTAAAGGAATAACAAAATGTAATACCTACCTTTATACATTCTGACATTCCCCAGGAGAAATTACTTTTCAGTGGCCTATACTGGATGAAAGCACTTTTAGTGACCTTCTTGAAATTGTCATTACGCAGGAAAGAATGCAAGGATTCTCATAAGGGAACTATTGCCTAAGGAACTACTTCCAAAAATGGAAAATTTATGTTCTTGTCTTTAATTTGATGTTGTTTTATGAATTTTATATCAAACACCACTACATCCTTTTGAGGAAGCCCTCAAATCTGTCTCTATTATTACAAGTTAATATCCTAAAAAGAAAAAATTATTTTTAATTTTTTCTCTCTCCGTAACCCAGTAAGCATTTGATTCTTGATCTAAAGTTGAACAATTTCAACAGAAGTAAATAAAGGTTTCTACTCTTGTCATACTTGTGTCAAAAAAACTTGCTGGTAACATTTCCTCAAGCTCTTCCTTGAAGATAACTAAGTTTTGCAGTCCATTCAGCAAAATATCTCCCAACTCTACCACTGTCATCATACAGGTAGTTCTTGGCATGTCTAGCACCACATATTTAGGTGTTTATAGAAATTTGATTTTGTCAAATGTTAAGCTGCACTTGAGTCAGAGTTGCCATGTTTTAAAATTTTCACGTTATCCGCAAAGTAAGAATGGTTTATTGTTTCAGAACAAAGGTCAACTGAGCTCAAGATCTTTTCTCTAAAAGTGACTATAACAGGAAGTAAACACATTACTCATGAGTACCTCCTAGGACTTTTCAGCTGTCTTTAGCTCTGGGAATTTCCTGAACCTGATGTGTGAGGTCTATTCAATTACTCTTAACTGATCTTTCTTATAAATACTTTCATAGTTTCCCCTCTTAAACTCATGCAAAATTTTGCATCAGTAATATCCTTTTGCAACTTAGACGGCACCAAAGATATTCCTTGACCTCTTTGTGAAGAGATATATCCTTTTCTTTATTCTGAATTTTCCTCCTCCTATTTAAATTCATGGTCCTCATTTCTGGTTTTGGAGCAGACAGCAAAGAGTTGATCACTATCCATTCTGTTCATGTCACTCACTATTTGATAGACTTCTACGATACCCATTTTAAGCCACCTCTTTTTCAAACTGAAGACCTCCAGCCTCCCCAATCATTCATCATATGGAAACTATTTTATAACTTTGAGACAGGACAACCCCGCCAAAAAAAAACCCAAAACCAAAGCCCAAGCAAACAAGCCAGCACAATATATGATGTGGGCAAAGCATGGATTTGTCAGGAGCATATTGATTTTTTTCTAGTTTTTAGTATTTTGGTTTTATTCCTTTCCTTGTAATTTCTTTTTTGTTGTTTTTCAACTGCTACCAAAAGGTGACGTTTTCATAAATTAACTATCATAATCCCATTTTACTGCTTCTGTGTGGCAGCAGTCAGGTCAGAGTCCATCATTTTATATGTGACATTGGGATTGTTTTTCAGCAGGTACATCATTTTATTTACACTGAATTTCTTTTGCATTTTTTCTTCCTGGTCACTCAGTCTTAAAATGATCTTCTACAGTTCTTCCACAAGTGTGCTGTCATCATTGCTGTCTGGAATAGTTCTGTGTCATCAGCAATACTTCTCATCTTTCGTTTAATTTCTTTTTCCACATCACTTGTCAATATCTTAAACAGCATAGACCCCACAGAATTCTGCCAGGGATCATTCCCCATTGCAAAAACTAATAATTTACTCCTGTCATGTTACCTGTCCTATAACTAATTATTTACCCAGGCAAGTACTTGTCCTTTTATCCTATGCTGGTTTAGCATCCTTAAAAGCTCTATGTGAGAAGCTTGTTAAGAACCTTTGTAAACCCAAGTATATCTTGTCCCCAGCTTATCCTTACATGGGTTCGTTTACCTTTCAGACTAATAGCAGTTATGTGTCCAAGTCCTTTAATAGGGGAGTCCTTTTGTGAGTCTGGACCCAAAAGCTTTTCCATTGCTTTAAAAAGCACTGGTCTTTTAGAATGTACTCTACTACAGAGAAACTCACTGCACTAAAGATATGTATAAATGTCAATATTTAATCAGAGAACTGAATTAAACATGATATTCTCAACAGAATCTCATATTCATAAGTGACAGTTAATACAGATAACCTGTTCCTTAAAAAAGTCTATTTACTGTCAGACTCGGAACTTAAGGGACTCAAACAGAACATTTACGAGTGGAGCTAATGAAATATTTTTCCTTTTATGTTAAATTAGATGTCAGTAAAATATTAGTTGTATAAGACTAGAAACATAGACTAAACCCATTTGAAAAATACAGCACCATTTCTGAAAAGAGTTCAGGCAACACTCAAATCTTCTTTGACTGATGCCAAATGAGAGTACATGCCAATCATAAAACACAAGCAGCAGGAATACTCATCAAGGCTGTCAGATTTCCAAGACTAACAGGGCTCCCATGCTGGTTGATGAGACTGAAGAATTTATGTTAAAAAGATTTGTGATTTTCTTCTGTACAACAAAAGCAACAAGAAATTGCTACTACCCTTTGTAATGACAACCAAATATATAAGGCTTTAGTATAACCACACAGCAGAGAAATTCTCCATATCAAATACGGGACTTGTGAATTACTAAAGTCTAGATAGCGACTCTTCCTATGTGTCTGTGGGGAGAGATAAGTTCACTAAAGCATATAAAAATTATTGTCAGACATTATCTTTTTTTAACTTCAGATCTGTTAGAAAAAGGTTTTCAGTCCCATGCAAAATCAGATAGCAGATCTCAACCACAAGGGAAAAGAAAAAAAGCATAATAAAGGCTGCAATGCCAGCAACATAGTCAGCAAAGTCACTTACCACATAGATATGATGAAAGTGCATTATAACTTCCACTATAAGCAATTCTATGAATCTTTAATTTCATATACTATCTCAGGGCCAGTTCTGCAAATGCTTTATCATGAGAAAAGTCCAGGAGTTCAATGACATTACTCACAAGGGGTAAGGCAAAAGGCAAGTCTGGTACAGCTTATAAGCTCAAGTTATAAATGCTGAAAAGATTCAGCTTTCAAGTTCTTTTGATCATGTACATCCATTTTTTTTCTTCCCTTTCTTTTTCAAAAAAATTACAACTTGAGAAACAACCATGAAAAAGTATTTCCATTAATTCAAATACTTCCCTAGTAAAAAAAAAAAAAAAGAAAATAAAGAAGAAGATACTCAACAAAGAACATAAAAACAATCACTGATTTCTATAGGAGATGCAGTGGTGATTAATAGACTATATAATTTCAAACAAGAAATGTTAAGAAACAAATTAAGCATGTTGTGTGCTTAGACATTTAAAGAGGTCACTGAGGAAAACAATATAATAATTTGATCAATTACCTAATCAAAGCAGCTGTTAAAAAAAGTAAATTGTCAATGCAACTTTAAAAAAGACTGTTTGTACTAGCTTATCAGGTCTTAAGTTTCAGTAACTGAGGAGCTTTAATTCAGATTTATGTATTTTATGGTGGCTCAGCCATGAAAATATAAATGTCTGAAAACTGCATTATGATTTTAAGAACTTAATTTTCCAAATATGATTTAACTGCTATTTTTGATTTTGGCTTTTTGCATTGTATTCTAAAATATTTACCAAATTTAATGTTGTGTTTTCTGAAAGCTTTAAACTTAATGAAATAATTTTCTTGATATTAAGAGGCAGCATTCTAATTACAAGGAGTAGTACACATGCATTATTTTATTAATATAGCTGTATATTTAACACCCTTTAACTCAGGGGTGACACTGCAGGACATAGTAGTTTATAATGTAATAAAGGCAAAAAACATTATTGAAATGCTAATCTAAATAATTACAGTGCTATACAATAGAAATGTATGTTTGTTTGTTTCTGTTAGGAGCTAGGTTTATTAGCCTGTTACAAAAACAGACTCATCACTTGCCTTGTCAGTCTTAGAAAACAAAGTATATTTTTATTCTCCCACCAAGTATTTACTGTCTCTTAATAACTCTAATCTATTTCAGTTTATAGCAAAATTTATTGTAGAATAGGGAGTAGGGGGATTGATGTACTCTACAGTGAAGTTGAGAAAAAATCCAGTGCTTCAGAATTAAGTAGGTAAACTTACAGGAACTGCAAATGAATCAGGATTTCATGTTAGTTTGAACCTTTCTGATGAGCTTGTAAGAGAAATAAATAGGAAACATACGAAACTGAATAGCACTAAATAATTTTTTTTTTTTTTAATCTCAGGAAAAAAAACTTCCTTACATTATAAAGAATTTATTTGTTGTTGTGAACCAAGTTTTTTCATATTTCACTGTATCTCCAAGCATGATGTTAGGAGAGGAGACTGATTGACTCTCCTGAAAAAGATGCCAGTATCTACAACGTATTCTATCCCATTCCTTCATGACAAATAGTGTTTAATACACTACAACTATTCATTATATTCTGTAGCTAAGCAATTTGTCTGAGAATAATTCAAGTCTTATATTTGTGAGACACTGTAGGATATGCAATTAATAGATCTGAATGAATGCTGTTCACATTCAACATCAGCTGCTTATGTGAAACATGCCATCCAGTGTGGAAACTGACTTCACATCAAAGTAATTTCAAATTAATTAACATTATATCAAAGACAGTCATCTGTGTTTTCCTTCTGCTCTGGAGGTTTGCAACAGACTATCAACTATTTATGCTTAATGCAATTAGAGAGTTGACTTGACTACAGACTCATGTGCAGAGCTTGTTCTCATAAAGATTTCAAACTCTTCTGTTTCAGCTATAGTGGGTCAAATCTCTTCCAAAATACAGATTTATAACTAAGTAAGCAGAGACTATGAACCCAACTTTATCTTGACCTGGACAGGCTGGAGAGTTGGGCAAAGAGGAACCTTATGGAATTCATCAAAGGGAAGTGTAGGGTACTGCACCTGGGGTGGAATAACCCCATGCATCAGCACAGGTTAGGGGCTGACCTGCTGGAGAGCAGCTCTGTGGAAAGGGACCTGGGAGTCCTGGTGGACAACAGGACGGCCATGAGCCAGCCATGTGCCCTTGGGGCCAAGAAGGCCAATGGCATCCTGGGGTGCATCAAGAAGAGTGTGGCTAGCAGGTCGAGGGAGGTTATCTTCCCCCTCTACTCTGCCCTGCTGAGGCCGCATCTGGGGTACTGTGTCCAGTTCTGGGCTCCCTGGTTCAAGAAGGACAGGGAACTGCTGGAGAGGGTACAGCAAAGGGCTACAAAGATGATTAGGGGACTGGAACATCTTTCTTATGAGGAAAGGCTGAGGGACTTGGGTCTTTTTAGTCTGGAGGAGAGAAGACTGAGGGGGGATCATATTAGTGCTTCTAAATACTTACGGGGTGGGTGCCAGGAGAATGAGGCCAGTCTTTTTTCAGTGGTGCCCAATGACAGGACAAGAGGTAATGGGCACAAACTTGATCATAGGAAGTTCCATCTAAACATGAGGAGGAAGTTCTTTACTTTGAGGGTGGCAGAGCACTGGAACAGGCTGCCCAGAGAGGTTGTGGTGTCTCCTTCTCTGGAGGTATTCAAAACTCACCTAGATGCATTCCTGTGCAATCTGCTCCTAGTGAACCTGCTCTGGCGAGGGGGTTGGACTAGATGATCTCCAGAGGCCCCTTCCAACCCCTATCATTCTGTGATTCTGTGATTCTGTAACAGACTGCCCTGTCATCCATGATAAGGCTATGTCCTTTTTCAACATACTATATTTCAGTAGTTCACGACACTGTTTTGTTGAAGAATCTTGTTATCCATCAATACTTAAAGAAATCAACATATTCTGGTCAAAGGAACCTAGATATTCTCTGTTCCAGAATATTTTAAGAATGAAGTGTGGTAATTAAGTATCAAATGCATGGCAATACAGCATGATTACAAAATAGCCACCATTCCTCTACACAAAGAAAAGAAGGGAGAAGTGATCTCAGTAATTCCAGGTCAGTATGCAAGGTTTTAAAATAAAAAGGCTTGTCTTTCATAAAGCCAAACTAAATGAAATCTTAGGGTAGAAAAGATGGATTTTTATTAGATGTGTTGCCTGGAGGAGAAGGAGGAGAAGAGAGGTAACTGCTTTATAGGGAGAAGAGCAATTTTAACTTAAAAAGAATGTTGCCTTGGAAGGAAATGAGCATGAATAGACCATAAAAGTAATTTAGCCCCGAATAAAGAACTGGTACAAAACTGAATTTCTTGAACAACCTTGAAAAATCAGTGGAGGCAAAAAGATATATTTTAAAAGAACAGCTAAATAAAAAGCATGTGACATCACCACGACAGAAAGAGTCTGGGCATGATCCAAGATCTTCCTTCAAATCCTGTGTACTGTGTTCCTCTAGAAGACTATATAAACTATAAGAAGATGTGGACAAAAGCTAGGGGATACACATTGGGTATCATATGTTTATGGCAAATCTGTGTTACAGAGTATGCACTTCATGCTACTTGTCATAGGAAATTATATAACATACATATTTTCAACTCATAAACCAAGTCCAAACACTTTAATTAGTTTTTATACTTTAATTGCTTTGAATATTGTTGTTGGGTTTCTCCAGACATAGAAGGCTTCCTGAGTTTTTCTGATTATTTAGTTTATTTTATCTCTTATAACAGCTAACAAATAAAACAAGAAAAGGTCAAGAAATTCCCCTGCTACCTCCTGCTTTTTGCTTTTCAACATATACTGGAGCATCTCAAAGCCAGTGCTTACTTAATTTGTAAATCGGTCTTTTGAAGTGCTCATAAATGTACTAGAATGACACTAACTTGCTGGAAGTAGAGTTTTCTTTTTGCTTGTAGGAACCTCTCTGGGAGTATTCTGCAAAAAGTTTATTTTGCTGAAAGGCTTCAAGAAAGGCATTTTCATGTCAACTTTTGTAACACTTGGTGACAAATCGCTGTTGTCATGATTTATTTCATTCATTGGTATCATCAGTTCTAGAAGAACCTATTATTGCTGGTTGGTTTTCAGATTGCTTAAATGTCTGCTGACGGTCAAAGAAAATAGTTTTGTTACGTTGCTCTAGTTTGTTTAGAGGAAGGTGGGTTTTCTCAGCTCTACTGTAATACTTCTGATCAATACCAGTTAAAAATCAGTTTTCAAGAATGTTTATTTCTATTCCTTCAATATGGGCAGTAATGGATAAGTAGCACTTTCTCTCTTCTGATTATTGAAGAAAAAATATCCCTTTCCAGACCTGAATAATTGAAGGCTGCTCATGCACTGCTTTTTCTTTGTTTCCACATGGGACAATATTTGAACCACTAAAACCCAGGTTTGTTATGGAATTTTTTTCAGTGGAAATTATGGTCCAGGGACAAAGGTGCAGGAGGAAAGGAGAGGAGAGGAGAGGAGAGGAGAGGAGAGGAGAGGAGAGGAGAGGAGAGGAGAGGAGAGGAGAGGAGAGGAGAGGAGAGGAGAGGAGAGGAGAGGAGAGGAGAGGAGAGGAGAGGAGAGGAGAGGAGAGGAGAGGAACTAATTATATCCAATAAAATTTTTAAATTTTACCCAAAATATCTAGACATAATCTTAAGAAAAACACATGAACCATGAAATAGGATGTATTAGCATATACATATAAAGTATCTTTAATTACAGCAAATTTGGGATAATGTAATTGTAAACAGGTTTCTGACAGCAAGATGAATATCTGTATACTCTGGGCAAGGTTCTGTTATTTATGATCATACTGATCTTCATCATAGTGTACTTCAAATGTTCCTATCTAAAATCATTTTTCTTTTAAAGTGGATGATAGTGCCTAAGTACCAGGTTCTTCTAGCCTAAACAGTAATTTAAGTGGATTATAGGGTTTAAAATCTTAATGAGTGACTCTTATCAACCCTTTTTGAAGCATTACCTAATCTCTGAAGTTGGCTAAAAGAGGCTGGTTCCTCTACAAGAAAAAAGGATTACAAGTCTAGATCCGATTCTTGGCTGAGTGCAGTAAACTTTGATTGCTGCTTTCTAGATCTATGACTTCCAAACTACACAGTAGTACTGCTTCAGAAGACACATTAAAGGAAGTTCATTCTCAAGATATCATATCAAAAAATTCAGTCCAATATAGCAGTCTTTGACAGTCAGACCAGACAGAACCATGCAAGAAGTATCGCAAACTGGCAGTTAGCCATCATTTTTTAGCTGAAAAAGGAAACCAGCCACACAGATGGTCTAAGAGCTATGTTTGAAAATACCTGGGCATTTCCTAATTTAAACACAATAATGGCTACCTACATCTTAGCTTATTGTTCAAACACTACTCAAATATGTCATGTAGGCATAGCCTAATTAACACCTACTGACCATCTTGTTAAAGACCAGGTGTCCGTACATAAGTTGTCTGACTACATAAAATTATTATAGTTCAGCCCTATTGTTTCTGATGTCACATTTAATGACATTGAAGTTTCAGTTGCTTCCAGTACGTCATTTCCCTTCATTACATTTCAGTTTGAGTTTTCTATCTTTTGCTTTTTAAAGTATAGCACTTCGGTAAGGTGCACTAACTGCTTTACTTACAGGAAAAAATTGACCTGGTTCACACAGTGACATCTGAAAGAGGTTCTGAATGCAAATCCCAAACAGAGGATAATGGCCAGGTCCCCACAGTAGTAAACTGCCAATCCCCACTGTCCTCCTTGGCAGGCTCTCTTCTGTGGTTCCAATTCAGAGGAACCAGACACTGCCTGCACACTGAGCAGGGTGCCTGCGCACCCAAGGCAGGATTTCAGTAGGCAGAAAAATTACTTTAAATTAACACTTGCAAAGCTCATGTCTGCTTTCAGGATCTAAATTTCATTCCTTGTTTGGACTACTTAGTCTCTTTGAGTGTAAAGAAAACTGACAATGATATCTGACGTTATAGATGTTCTTTCTCTCACTGTTGTTCTAAATTAAAAGTCAGGAGATGACAATCTCTATTTCATTGAAATTGTCTTAAAACTGCACAGTTAAACATGCATGGATGTCTTCTGCCCTTACACAATATATTTTGTAAGCCATTTCTTACCAAAACTCCAGTGTGGGGATAATGGTGTTAGGATGTTAGTTGTTTACATGCACAGCTCACTCCAGATAACTGCAATTATTTTGGCCATAATGAAGGCTATAACTATATAGGCATAGATCAGATATACCACTGCCAACAAAGGGAGATTTCATACGTACAGTTTCAGTCTTTTCATTTTTTTGTAAAGATATACTGAAAGAATAATAATCTAGAACAAACTTGTTTGCTTCATTTGCATTCTTCTACATCACCTCGAAATAGTTTGGTTTTGTGGCACATTTGAAAAACTGAAGCATCATATTCATTCAAGGCCAGTATAGTTTCCAGTTCTTCTCTTAATCTTTCTTTTGTTTTTTTTTTTTTTAGGTCTTTTCTCTTCTCTTTTTACATTCTATAATGACCAGAAGAAATATTTTTAGCCCTTGTTTTCTATAATAATCTGAAAACTACTAGCTTTTTTGCTATTAGAGAGACTCTAATAATGAGATTTCCTCTTTAAATTAGTAACATAGGTTGGTAAAGTCATAATTTCTGTGCCATTCTGTGTTGATAATCTTAATCTTAGGCTACAGAAATTCCATTCCAAACAGAAGAACTAGTAGTTGCAGACTCTTTACCATTTGAGGTTCATCAAGTTTAATTCTGTGAATGTCTGAAGTTTTGTTTGTTTAACAGATATGTACAATGCTTATATTTGATTTCACTCCATTGTTAAATGTGGTGGGTTGACGCTAGCTAGAAGCCAGGTGCCCACCAAGCTGCTCTATCACTCCTCCTCCTGAGCTAGACAGAGCTAGGGAGAGAAAATATAATGAAAGGCTCATGGGTCGAGATAAGGACAGGGAGCAATAACACAGCTATTACTGTTACAGGCAAAACAGACTCAACTTGGGGAAATTAATTTAATTTATTACCAATCAAATCAGAGCAGGGTGATAAGAATTATAAAAACTAGATCTTAAAACACCTTCCCCCCACCCCTCCCTTCTTCCTGGGCTCAACTTCACCCCTGATTTTCTCTACCTCCTCCCAACAAGTGGCACAGGGGGACAGGGAATGGGGGTTGCGGTCAGCTCATCACACATTGTCTCCACCACTCCTTCCTCCTCAGGGGAAGGACTCCTCCCATGCTTCCCCTGCTCCAGTGTGGGGTCCCTCCTACAGGAGACAGTCCTCCATGAACCTCTCCAGTGCAAGTCCTTCCCACGGGCTGCAGTTCTTCATGAACTGCTCCAGTGTGGATCCTTTCCACGGAGTGCAGTCCTTCAGGAACAGAATGCTCCAGCGTGGGTCCCCCACGAGGTCACAAGTCCTGCCAGCAAACGTGCTCCACCGTGGGCTCCTCTCTCCACAGGGTTGCAGGTCCTGCCAGGAGCTTGCTCCAGCACAGGCTTCCCATAGGCTCACAGCCTCCTTTAGGTGCATTCACCTGCTCCTGTGTGGCTCCACAGGCTGCCAGTGGATATCTGCTCCGCTGTGGACCTCCATGGGCTGCAGGGGAGCAACCTACCTTACCATGGTCTTCACCATGGGCTGCAGTGGAATCTCTGCTGCAGCGCCTGGAGCACCTCCTCCACCTCCTTCTTCACTGATCTTGGTGTCTGCAGAGTTGTTTCTTTCACATATTCTGAATCCTCTCTCCTGCTGTTGTTCCACAGCAGTTTTTTCCCCTTCTTAAATATGTTATCACAGAGGCGCTACCACTGTCACTGATTGGCTCGGCCTTGGCCAGTGGCAGGTCCCTCTTGGAGCCAGCTGGCATTGCCTGTATTAGACATAGGGGAAGCTTCTAGCAGCTTCTCACAGAAGCCACCCTTGTAGCCCCCCCACTACCAAAACCTTGCCATGAAAATCTAATACATTAAATTACCTAGAAATCTTGCTTCCAATCACCATCCCTTCTAGTTTTGAGAAGGATTTTCGAACCACATTTTATAACAAAAGAATGAGAAACAAATGGTACCTGGATTCCTTGGGAATCCTTTTTGGGTCCTATCTGACAATTTTGACTGATACTGTCTTTCCATAGAGATGACAAATTTGCACATCTGTGTTCTAAGAAGACAACATCCATCTCTCTGACATAATTAAATATATTTAACATACTTAAAAATAAACTATTTGAAAATGTGGTTATTCCATGAAATCTGTTTCTTTTTACCGGCACTTAGTGTTTGCAGACTTAAGTTTTATTTGGATCTTTAATCGGTATTTTGCCATGAATGTACTTGTTTATTCTAGTTACTCTTCTCCTGCCTGTCAGCTCACCAGTTCTTTAATCAATTTTTTATTATGGTAAGGAGGCATTTATCTATTGTGTTACATAATTTTTTTTTGTCCACATTATGTTTGTATCAGGGTTTCTCTTTAGAGAACACTCTTTAGAAAGAGGAAATTACAGTATTTTTATTAACCAATTTTCTTTCAGATACTGATTTTACTCTCCATGACTCTGCTTGTCTTCCATTTTGTTCTTATTCTCATAGTCATGTCTTCCTTCTCAACTTCTTTCTGTCTTTTTCATATTCAGTTCACTTTTGAAGTGCATCATTCTTTTTAGATTGAAGCTTTGTTTTATTTTATTTGCCTGTATTTCTGTTTCTCATCACTTGTGTGATGTTTAATCATTATTTTCATGTGATATTAAACAGAGTTAAACAAATAGTTTGCTAACTTTTCTAAGTTGCTGAATTCATTTATCAAAGAATGAAAAGAAAAAGCAAAATATTTTCCCTAAGGTTGGTCTTTCTAAAGCAGTGTCTGAAGGCCAGTGAGATCAGGACAGCGCCTTGATTGATCAGTGTGCAACAAATCTAATCAGCCCCTCTCTGTTGGCTAAATTACTGACTTTTGTTACTCAAAGGGAACATCAATGGAAATTGCAGCAATGTTTCTAACAGTTGGAAGCTAAAAAAATAAGATTATGCTAAAGGAAGAGCTGTTATGCACACCAGGAGCAAAAATCTAAATGCCTCCTTTGCTTTATTCTGTACAATGAACTTGAAATTATGACCAATTATAATACTGCTTAGGCTGAGCTTTCTTTTTGTTGCAACTATGAAGGATAGGAATAATGGACAATTACTAGGGCAGATAGTTAGTTTTAAAAAATAATTGATCAACTTTCACTTTATTAAATGTCATTATTGAACCCTCCTATTTATTGGAAGTTAGTGAGGTCTGTAAATACCGGCTTCTTTCACAGCAAGGAGAAAGAAGAGTGAGGAAACTGTATGCACTCTGCTTATCTTCCTGTAAGGGTAACTGAGAAATAGATAGAACAGGATTGCAGCACTGTGACCCTGTATCAAGGAACTGCTATTATGTTCAACAAAATCTTTGCCAGCCAGAAAAGAAGGTGGACTGTAAGATTACATTTTCTGTGAATGACCCAGTGCTACTGCCTCATGCACAGAGCTTATTGATACAATTGTAGTATATCTCCAAATTTTTGTTTAACTCATCTTGATGCTAAACCTAGCCTCCCAGCCAGCTCAAACGAAAAAAGAGTTATCCGTATGCAAAACGTAGCAGCTCCCTGTATGGAGCCCCAATTCAATGTGAAAAATCCCCGCCAAGTGGAGTACTGTGGGTGATAATGACAATTATGTCCTCTTCTGATAGCACCTGTGGGGGCATCTTTCTGCCATCCACAGACTGAATTAGGGCTACTAGATGGTCTGATAAAACTCATCAAGATCCCATGTTATGATTATTTTTTTCCAAATAGGTTACAAACACCTCTGATTTATTTGTGATCCCCCTGAAAGTCTTACTCTTGTTGCACAGCCTTAAATTACCTGTCTGACAGTCATTGCTTTCAGTCCTGAAGCATGTTAAGGAAGTTGTTAAACAGAGAAGATTCTATAGAGAAAAAGCACTTTTACATATTTATTATTTTGTTTCCTTTTTATTTTAACTTTATTATTGAGATTACTTCAGTTTAGTTAACTAAATTAACGTACATACAGATACACATAGAAAGAAAGACCTGGTATTTCTCACATATAAAGTTGAATACTCTTTATTACTACTCTGTACAATTTTATGTCATGCTCCTATGACCTAATTAAAGACATTCTTGCCAGGAATGTTATCTCTATGTGTCATACGCTAGTTTCCGACAAAATGGAAGAATATGAGCTGGCAGCTTTTAAATCGTAAGGAGAAAACTCTACAATACTAAAGCCAAAGAACTGAAAGATTTTTATAGGGGACACTTCTGCAGCTTGGGAGGTGACTTCAGGAACTAAAATTACAATTATTGTGGTTTATAATAAGTAGTAAATAGTAGTATATAGAGCTTGTGCTTACATAGAATTAAATTCACTTTGCACAATCTCATGGAAAATTACATACCACTTAAGCCCTTAACAAGGTCAATGTCCCCTGAAATATTCATGAAGCCTGGAAATGTATTTCTATTATTTATTATAAACGTTCCACTAAAGCTTAGAGACCCCAATGTGCCATAAATCGAACACACATCTAACACAGTTTCCTTCAGCAATACATAATTAATATTAGTGACTATTGTCTTGAGAAGGTGGGGGTTTTTATTATTTGTATTAGGTAAATATTGTAAAAAGAACTTAAAAAAATGTCCAGAAATGAAATTACCAAGATAGCCACCATGTTAAAAAGTTCTTGGAAATGCAGTTTCTGGGGCATTTCTTTGTTTGTTTTTAAAAGAACTATTCTGTGCAAACCCTGAATAACGGTGAGAATGCACCTCTGTGCTGGTTTTGGCTGGGATAGAGTTAATTTTCTTCATAGCTAGTATGGGGCTATGTTTTGGATTTGTGCTCAAAACAGTATTGATAACACAGGGATGTTTTAGCTGTTCCTGAGCAGTGCTTACACAGAGTCAAGGCCTTTTCTGCTCCTCACCCCACCCCACCAGCGAGTAGGCTGGGGGTGCACAAGAAGTTGGGAGGGGACACAGCGGGGACAGATGACCCCAACTGACTAAAGGGATATTCCATACCATATGACACCGTGCTCAGCAATAAAAGCTGGGGAAGAAGGAGGAATAGTAACATTTAATTTGCAATATTAATCCTCTTTCTGGTTATTTGAAAAATTATGAGGTAAAGTGCTTCTTGTGCTTTTACTAAATTTAACTGTGTGTTATTTTCTTTGTTCTAAACAATGATAATATAAAGTATTGTGTCTAAGGTAAGCTCTTCAAAATATTCAGAAAGTCTCAGTTTTCAAGATAGTTTTCACTGATGTATTTAACTCAGTTAAAAGCTCACAAAATTTTACATAATATGTAGCCACTAATTCACCATCTCTAACCTTAAAAAATTATTTTTTAATATTTGCACCATCCAAAGTATATATACAACGATCAATATATTAATGTCATACAACTTTGTAGTGTGATGAGGTAAGGTTTTAGAGTTATTCAATAACCACCTGTATAGAGATTCTTGACTATTATGGAAGCTATAAAACAAGAGACAAGATAGATTACATTTTTGATAGCATACACAGTGACAATATGCAAAGGGAATTTGAATGTACATTATAACACACCTTTCAGTAACTTCTTCCTGTCAACGAGCCTTAAGTAAAAATAAATAAAATAAAAATGATTGAATTCAAATTAAATAATTTAAAATAATTAAAGCAAAACATTTAATTGTTCCAATCTAATTTTTGCTTTAGGCTTTGATTTTTTTAATATGTTTTTTGCTTTCTACTGCACTTTAAGATGAGGACTTTTTTCTTCATTTTTCAAAGATTTAGAAGGTCAAGAATCTTATTCTTTGATATAATAAATTATATTTTTTGTTAATTTTCACACAGTTTAGTGTATGCATATTGTGTTTTCCATTTAGTAAAAAGCTGTGGTTCGGGAGCAGAGAGGAATTCCTCCTGATTACTATGTGCTGGCTGCTACACGACTTCCATGAGACCTTCTTAAAGGAAGGAAGACTTCTCCTGTAGCATCTGGGCAAAGCACTGGGGAAAAAACTTGAGTTCAGAGTGGAGAAAGAGGAGAGAGAAAAGGGTAAGCAGTTAAAATGAAAAAGAAAGTTACAGGGCTAGAAAGGAGCAGGAGACTGGAAAGGAGGAAGAAATAGAAGGGAGCTGGACATGTAAACCCTAGCCAAGTAGGAAGAACATGCTTTTTGGAGGTACACAAAAGAGACCAAATGGAGTTTGTTGCCAGTCAGAATCTGTGGATTGGCAGCAAGACTAGAGAGAAAGAAAAATTGGAAACAGTAGCAGGAACGCATTTATTTACAGACCCTTTGTTGATATTCTGCTTTACCCAAAAGAACTTATTTCCTTCTATTTAGAAACATTTATGCTTCTAATGTCTGTTTCACAAATGTCTAACGTCAGAGATTTAAACCCCTTTCTGGTATTCTTGAGATGTCTTCTTTAATGGGACAGACTGCTTCACCTCACAGCTCTAGCAGACATGAATTTCCATGCAATATGCACCAAATTAAAATTCAAGTAGTGAAGTTCTGATTATCATGGAAAATATTCTTTCAACATGATATGGAATTAGAAAATAAGTAACATCACTTTTTTTTAATTTGCTTACTTTTCAAAATATAGTTAATTTTATTCTGAGCTGAATAATTCTTTTGAAGCATATTAACTACTTTATTTGAATAAGGGCACCAAAAAAATATAATCTATGAATGCTGAAAGTGATATATGGGTATAGCAGCCACTCTGATAGTTTCCTTGTTGTTTGGTTTCTGTTCATAAGGTGGCACTTAATCTAAAAATTGGAATTGGTTGTGTCAATCAAGCTGGTCCACAGTTTTAATGAATGGCAGTTCAAAAGACATTTGCATGATTAAAAAAGATAATTCCTTTAAATCAAAATTGCATTAAAGCTCAAAGGAGTTGAACATTTCTTCTTTGGAGTCACTAGAGAGCCTTAAATTAGTTTTTCACTCATCAGCAACAAATAATAAAGTTGAGCTATGGAAATTTGTTACACTGTTTACCAATAGACATTTAAAATATCTCAGAAAATGGTCTTGCACTGAAACTGTCTCTCACTTTATTGTTTCCTCATTCAGAAATTCAGTCAAATGTGACAGAGCAAGCTGTCTCACTCGTATCACTGACAAGCTGTCACTTACAGTAAAAGAATTCTTGACTTTTTTGGATTTGTTGGACCATTTCCATTTATCATAGTTCTTTTATTAAAGAATTGAGTTCATTCAAAAGATATTTTTGTGGGGGAAAAAAATAACACCACCCCTATCAAAAAACTTATCAAAATAGATTGCCAAGATGTATTAACTAAATCAAAGAGATTTAATAATCTCTGTATTTGCCTTTCTGACTGTAAATCCTCTGTTAGATTTTATCTCCTAGAGGATGCAATGGTACCAATTTTTTTCTCCAAGTGTTGCACATACATATACAAAAAAACCCTGCTTAATTGAGTCTTCCAGAAATGCTTCATTCCTTGATCAACTGAATACACCTCTATAGCTCTAATTTGCCATGTAGGTTGCAAAGCAACATATTTCACAAAAAATCCCACTGACATAAAGATGGAAATTTTAGTGCATTTCATTAATATTGTCTGAAAGGAAATGCTCTGACAATCCATGATTTATTTTTTTCTGGAACATAAAGAAAGCAGTTTTTCTTTTTTCAGTCATAACAACTAAGAACAATTTTTAGATTATGCACATTTGCAATTTTCATACCCGTTCTAAAGAAATCAAATTCTTTTGTCCAAATAACTGTCAATGTGCTGACCTCCTTCACTAATACATTATAACTGTGTTCTGTAATACTTGTAATAGACTGGAAGTTCTCCAAAGAATACCATGGTGCAACTCAATTGATTTTCAGGGGAAAATAAAATCCTCTGATATAAGTCACTCCTTTAAAGCTTGAGCTGAGACTGAAAACATATACTGCCTACTAACCAGAAATTCTTTGTGTTTGTCACCCAAGCTCCTCTGTGCTGCTGAAGATCCCTTTAGAAGAGTCTAAGGAGTGTTAATGAAATTTTACAAGAAAAGCAGCTATGTAAGAATTTTGAGCAGTATAAGCACGATAAAAATGATCAAAGCAAACATTATACACGTTAAACTACATTTTCAATAGCCTGAAATATCAATGAGTATAGATACTCTGCAGAAAAGATAGGATTTACCTGAAAGGTAGCACAAGCAAGGAGTTAATTTGGATACACTGGAGCTGATGACCACTCTCTGACCTGCAGGAAATAATCAGTTGCTTAATGCATAAATATAATAAATCCACTGTCAAAGAAGGGTGGGATGAAAATGAATAGTGCCAAAGAAATGACAAGTTGCAGGAAGAAGATGAAGTGGAGGGTATATTCTACATTAGTAGGAAATTATTTTTCTGATACATCAAACCATTATATCAGTTTGATGAAAGTGCAAAGTAATTGATTCTAATGATATTGAGTGACTCAAAATGGTGTTACATGAGGTTGCTTTAAAAACTACACAGCACTGCCATTTTCTTATTTTTCTAAGAATGGTCTAAGTCTGTTTAACTTCCAGTGATCATCATGATTTTAAATTAGTTTAATGTTTTAAACAAAAATTTCTCTATGGCTTTTGCATTTAACAGTATCATGATACTTAATACAGAACATAGGGTGAAACTGGCAAGGGAGACTTTACAAAGTAAGCACAGGGATGTTAATTAGGCAGGATCCATTGTGAGAAATAGAATAATTTATCAAAATTATTTTTGCTTTAATCATTAAGGGCACCATTATCAGTATTATAAACATATAGAGGGATTATAGCTTCTAATTTTCAATTTGACTAATTTTCTGTTGTTAACTCACTTTCAGAAAAGAATGAGTTTCAAGAGAGTGAAACACCTGAATTAGATACACAGGGACAGCATTAGCTTTGTGAAAGAACTTTACAGGAAATAGAGGGGACTACATTCCAGTATTTCTCTGAATTATCGGAATATAAAAACTTACAAGAGAAGTTTCAAACACATCTACTCTTAAGAACCCTCTTGTCTCGGATACATAATAAACAGAAGACTGTCTTGTTATCTTGCACAGTCCTGTGTTTTGAGAGAGAGTCTTAAAATATATTTCATTTGCATGAACTCATATCTTAACATTTGGAGTTAGGCCTATTTTGAAAGAAATGTTCAGAAGAAGTTAAATTCAAAGTCTATCTTATCTTTAGAAATAAATCCAGAAGGCAGTTCTGTTTCACACGATTTATTATGATTCCTCCAGTTCTGTTAGATCACATAACCATTTAATGTGGCCACTATTCTTGAAGCCTTAGGAACAGGCACAGTTGTTGTTGTTGTTATACTACAAAATTATAAATCATTCAGTATATAAAAATGGAGATGCATCATTTAATTCAAACTTGGATAGATAAGGAAGAAATATTTAAAGTTTCAGCATTTTCAAAGGTCCAAGGAGGCTGAATGTGAATATTGTAGCAAATTTTTTAATAGGTTCTTTGAAATGCAGAAGTACATACAGCCATAGACTTTACTTTCTCACTTTTATAGAAAAAAACAGTGTATTTTTAATGCATATTTAAAGACAGTTATTTTTATTTTATCAAGACTGTAGGTTAGGCAATGAAATGTGGCTATTGATTTTCATCTGTGATGAGTTTTATACATTGGTCAAATGGCATTTGAATGCTTCATGAAATAAAATATATGATTCTTATTCCTCTTATTCTTACTACTAAATTGCTAGCTTGTTTCCTAATGCTGCATCAAAGTAGAGAGACACACAAGAAAGGGAAAGCATGGGAACTGGAATGGAACTACTTCTGAATCTTTTTAATTGCTATTCATAATATATACAAGTAGAGATACATATCTTTTGTGTCATAGACTTTACATCATACACCCAAAGCTAATAAATACCACCCTACCATTCATAAACAAATTCAACTTCAGAGATACCAGGTGTCACTGTTACATATTTATGGTTATTTGTATTTCAGAATCAAAACCATCTAAATTGAGCAGAATAACTCTGGTCCCAAAGCACATCTAATCTGTCTGATAGAGGACTACTGCTTGAAAAGCAGAAAATATAGATGGACCTCTGAGAGAGTCTATGCACATCGAACACTTGCTGCAAATGCTACTTCCAGCTGAATATATGATTATTCTCTGGTGGAAGAGTGCAGGATTTGACTACACAGGGGTTCTTTACAGACTTCATCTCCCATTGAAAGGGATGCCTCCTTCCCCCAAATAGAAGCTTTTGAAGGCTGTGTAAACGTTTGAAATTTGAAAATAAAGGATATAAGTGAACAGTTTTTACTATTACGCTATCTCGAGGAATGTATTGTGCATTTACTAGAATGTGTTCAAACAACAGTTACGGAGCAAAAAGTATTTAAGGAATCACTGAGTTAAGACAAGAGGGGAATTAAAAATAAAAAAAAAAAAATTTGCTCTATTGCCAAGTTGAATGCTATCGGAAACCATATAACAGTGCTGTACTTCTCAGTGATAACATTACACGGAGAGGTACTTTTTAAGTAGAAGTCCTGAATGATAAAGTAATATGAAGCAGAACAATACAACTGATAATGTATCTTCCTGCTGCAAGCAAATTAGACCTCTTTGTAGCATGAATCCCTTTTTGTTATTGCAGCAGTTTTGAACACACCAAGGTGTCTTTGAGGTCTACAGTTCTGTGAAAAAAAGACAAAGAAACTGTGTGTTAAGTAACAGAAAAAGAAGCTAAGAATGCTTTCTTTTCAGATACAGAAGGAATTATTTCAAATAATGAAATGAAAGTTGCTGCCCCAAACAACTCAATACACAGTAGGTTCAGGATAAGGAATAAAAAAAATTTTAGAAAACTCTGAGCACGCACTGAATAAGAGTACTGAAGTGTAGCATGAATCAAATGCCTATGGTGCAATTAACCATAGTTATGTGTAGTCAGTGTGCCAAGTTCCTGTGACAATTACAGTAGCATTCATTGAATTTGTATGGATATGAAACACAACTTATTCTGACAAAAAGATCATGAAAGACTTCCTCTTCTTCAACTAGAACCGAATGTGGGGGACTGGAATTTTGTGACAGATCATATGCGATATTAATAGCATAACTAGTGAGCGATCTGAGAGGTAAACATTACCTTGGGTTTCTTAGTTTTGTAATATCTTGTTAGTCTGCTGTGTTATGAAGGCTAAAAATCTGTGCAAATTTTAGAAAATTTAGGAAAATAACAGTTGGGGTTTTTTTTGCTAAACAATTAATTCAATAGAGTGGTAACCACAGAAATGTGTCTGTTATCTGGGATTTAATAAAATATTTTTGATACATTCAGCTCAAAAATATTTGAGTAAATTCTCTGTGACCTAATCATCAATCTAGGGCTGATTATGAAAGATTAGAGCTATACAAAAATGACTACAGTTAAATTTCTTTTTGAAATAAAATTTTTTATCTTTTCAAAAGTTGAGAAGTTGAATAAGTGAGGTGATTAATAGCTAACATCCGTACATGCACTAGATTTTGCTGGGTCTGAAATTGATACAAAGAAGTCAGAATGACTTTACATTTCCATGTATATACTAACTTACTGGAAATTTCTTTCTCTTTGATTCTATGACATTTTTCAAAACACTTAAGGGAATCTGAATCTTTGAAGAACTTTTCACCTGTTTATGAAATTGCAGATAAGCATAAATAAATAAATTTGCACACACAGACCTCAGATTTGAGTGTGAGTTGCATGAACACAAATAGACATTAAATTCAATGCAGAAAAATGCATGCAAGCCTCTTAAACCACACAAGAGACAAAAATCAAGACTAACTACACCAAATAAAATACAAGATCTCATGGAGACTAATCATGCCAAATAATAAGTGTGACCAAGAATTCATCTTTGATCCTCTAATTTGCATGTTACTGTTCCAGTAGTTAATGCCTACTCCTACTTGGATAATAGCTGGAAACACTTCTGTTCTTATCTTTGCACTGTGGTTAGTAAAAGAGGATTCTGTCTTGCTTAGAACTTATCAGTCCTATGACCATTAAAGTAAGCAATAATAGTCATAATGAAGGATTATATCCTCCTACCTTTACTCCTGCTGACTAATAACTACAGTGAGTTGTAATATTAGAGAAATAAGTAAAGAAAATCACTGATTAGTCATATATGATTCTTCACTGCCAAATTATCTCAGGATTAAATTCCTAATTTTTAAAAATACTTTGTAATGTTTTGCTTCTGAAAAGCACTACATAAAACATAATTTTGTTTAACATTAAGCAGTAAGACCTTGACAATGCAGGAACACTTTAGAAAACTGAGGTGAATCATTAGAATTGTAAAGCTAAAGCACGTTATGCCATTCTGTGGATGCTGTCATTCAAGTAAAGTGGTCATGGTCCAACACAGGTTGATTCCCTTAGAAAGAGCAATGAGTTGCAGCAAACTAAGGTCACTTTATTTATGAATGACAATATCCATACAAGAGCGCTAATGTACTTATCCTCCCAACTTGAGACAAGTGGTCTTAACTTTCCTAAAAGCTTCCACATAGACTCACCTTAAAGGATTTACAGAAAAGCTTTAAGAACTATTGTGAGCATCATAGAAATATAGAAAAGGGCTCAAGTGTTTTCTTTAAACTGCTTTAGAAAATTAGAATATCAGTTTGCATTAAATGTGAATAGGATGTGCATGTTATTTCCTACAGTTATAATTTATAGTTCTTTTCACTTCAGTGTTCATAACTAATTCACATGTGACTTTATTTGTTAAGCTTCCCAGCAAATGTACCCAGCATTGTCACTTATTTAGTACCAGTGATAATCTAAAAAAAAATGTAGACTTACTCATAATTTCTGCAACCCCACAATTCATTTCTATTTTAGTTTATAGAAGCCAAGTGCCTTACCATGTTCCCACTGGCAATTGCAAAAGCAATAATGTAAGGAGTGAAAAGAAATACGATGAGCAAAGATTTTAAATTGGTATTAACATACAACAGAAAACAGAACGTCCCATGGTGAATGAAATGGTGTAGGTTATTTGATTGACACCTACATTTTGGGGTCTTACTCTTGCTGAAACCCATGGTGAAATTTGTTGGCCACTAACAGGGGTCTAGTACCATTTTAGATTCTGTACAATATACAGGAGATTTGAATGGGACTATAGATATGACATATGACCTATGGGAGATCCACACCCTTTAGTAGCTGCAGATAGAACAGGGAAAGAACCCAAACATGCTACAAATACCCTATATGCAGGCATTAAATCAAATTGAATCACATCTCCCAATTCAATGGAGAATTAATAGGTTGGTGTCTCAAACTACATATAGAAAACCAAAAACTGATTTGATTTTCTGATTGCTCATTACAGTTTCTTGTTCCATTGGGAAGTCGTGAAAAAATAGATTCCTGCTTTGTGAAGAACTTTCTTTAACACATGAAATCTACTGTTCCTTTTGGCTTTCTTTCCTGAGTCAGTCTTTGACTTGGATTGTGTCCTGGAAGGGAAAATAAGGAACATTAGAAATGACGTCACAAAACTATGTGCCAACTTGACCTGGCTTCAGCCCATGTGTTCCTTTCTGGCGACTGGGAACATCCAGTGTCTTGATGGTGAACATATAATAGTCTGGTACTAGGAATCACATTGGTATTGTGATTGAACTGTGTATTGCACTTGCTGTATTTTGCTAAATGTCACATTTGTATTGTATTTTCAGTATATTTTGTAACATTTAGGACAAGAAGAAATGGCCTCACATTGCACCAGGGGAGGCTTAGACTGAATATTAGGAAAAATTTCTTTACTGAGAGAGTGGTCAAGCATTGGAACAGGCTGCCCAGGGAGGTGGTGGAGTCACCATCACTGGAGGTGTTCAAAAAACTTGTAGACGTGGCACTGCAGGACATGGTTTAATGGGCATGGTGGTGTTGGGCTGATGGTTGGACTTGATGATCTTACAGATTTTTTCCAATCTTAATGATTCTGTGATTCTGCTAAATCAGAAATCCTGTGTAACATCAAATATCTTCAGATAAGTATCCTTGACATTAAACATTTCACCCTTCATGTGTGGAATATCTAAAAGAACCCGGTCAGAGAGTATTGAGCTGAGACAATGTGTTATTACATGCTGTGATTTAGTAGTCTCATATCTTACCCTAAAAGGTTATTTTCAACAAAGCATACTATATAAGCTTTGTGTTACCAGGGATGTTTTCTTCTGGGACTTCTACTGAGCGCAAAGAGACTTTGTTAGCAGAATGCAGACAACTTAAGCGTACAAAACAATTATTACTTGTGTAATACACAAAGAATACTAGACTAAGTATTCATACGACCTCCCCTGACCACAGAGTCTTTTCTGGCCAGCACCTAGTCAGGTTGTGAGGAAGAAGGGCCAGTCCCTGTTCCAGACTTTTTTTCCCCATACAGTCTTATACCTTTCTACGTTGACATTCTACTTGAACTCTGGAGCAACTAACAATACTGTCTGGACACTCCTACTTCTATCTGCAGATTAACCTTTCTCATTTTGTACAGTTCAGCCTTCTAAACCTTTTTACCACTCTTTTTCACAACTTCTCAGTCTCCTCAGAAGTCTGAGTCAAGGTGACCAGGCTGTTCCATACCAGGGCTGAGGCCTTGGATGACAGGCAGCTGAACCCCTGGGGATGGAAGGGAGGCTATGGGGGGATTACAGAGTGAGGGGGTTGCAAGATGCCAAATTGACTAAAATATGTGATGTTTTTTGCTGTCTGATTTGTTACTGTGTTTGATCTGTAACATAGCTATCCCCAGACTAGCAAAATATTATCACATTCCAGATTCTGTCTGTCATATGTAGGAAATATGTCATATGTCAGGGAAAGCTGACTGACTGTCAATAAAGGTTAAAAATATAAATAAATATGGGACAGATCTGCCTTCTTTCTTCTTGATCTGGTTTGGTTTTGTTTTTTTTTTCACATAGGTCACACAATTTAATGGGGGAGTAGAGGAGAAGAAGAGGTGTTTCTTCAGAACAGAAATAACAGTATGGTCAAAAATACTATTTCTAATCTCAGAAAGAAAAAAGACAGCAGAATTGTAAGCTCATGGGCAGATGATATCAGTGCATCAACCCTTACTCAGGGCTTCACATCAGATTAACAAACAGTGTTGCAGGCAGAAGAACACTCATTCTGAAAGCACAGACAATAACAGTCTGAGGTCTGGATGAGACCCTGTGTAGCTAAAAACAGAAGAACCAAATACCAATGTTCAAAGAAGGTACAAACCATGAACCAGAGGGAATAAAAGGCACTGTGCACTCTAACAAATGCAAGACAGCTCATACAGATCAGGAGACTAACAGGTCTTTATGGCTGTTTCCAGAGACGCTGGAAGGCCTGAGCACTCAGGACCCCATTTTCCTAGCAGGAGGCTGAAACCCTTAGAGTTTGGAGACCAAACAGTGACCATAAATTCCAGAGCTTAGCATCTTATGCTAAGTTTTATTTTATTTTTTTTACTGTACTTCTTGCTGCTTCAAAGCATAGATCTACTCCTGTCCATCCTGGACCCACCTGTGTAGGTAACCCCAGTCTCCATGCTCCTTGTCAAAGAGTCTGGTTTCACCTACAATATAAATAAGTTAGAAAACACCCCACTGATGTAAAAAGAAATCTGACAGGCAAAAACAAAGTGACACCTATCAATTTTACCATTTCAATAACTGTTTTTTGATCTTTAGTGTCGAGCATAGAGATCATTTGAAGCCTTATAATCTACAGTTATGTTTTTCTATCCTTTTTTCTTTTTTGGTTTCAAAAAAGTCTTTCCAACAAACCTGAGGAAGTTAAAAGTGAGAATACATCTCTTTTTTAAAATAAGTGTGAACAAAATGCTACAGGAATACTGAGGATTCAGTACAAATTGTCTTTCAGAAAACCAAATGCATTAAAAAACCTCAACAGCATTTTTCTGACATTTACTGTTCTTGCTCCTCAGTATTGCTAGTTAGAAAGTTCAACTGAATGAAATAATGAAAAATATATGAACACTATATGAGCATCATTTTGGTAAAAAATTGATTAGAAAATTAGTATTACTTTTGTGGGCTCACTCACATTCTTGAAACTAAAAATAGAAAAAGAATAATACGTACAAACAGACATCACCAAATGAGTGGTTTTGTTCATTGTTCAGTATCGATACAAGCAGCAGTGAACAAATTCTACCTTTTGGAGTGGAAAAATGAAACCTACTGGGGGTAGAAATAGCCATTATGACAAAGGCATACCAGAATGTTTGGACTATCTAAAGAAAAAATCTCCCAGCTATACTTCTGTTGATTCCTGGAAAGCATTCACAGTGAAATTGATTTCTTATATTTTCAGACACCTCAGAGTTTGAGAGGATTTGCTTTCAAAGACCTGGTTTAGGTCCATATCTTGAATTAGGAAATATTGGGAAATTACAGACCATTTGGATTCTTCTGGCTGCAATATGCTCTGTCAGAGACGACCTACCTGCTGTGTACCTGATACCCTGTCTGATCTGGGGGTCTTGCTGCCAACCTTTCCCTCTTACCAGAGGTAAGTAAGGCTTTGGAGGAAACAGCATGACAGGACAGCAACTCTTTACAGGCTCTTACTCTAATATCTCAGTCCATTTGAACGGGTGACAGATCCTGCAAAGGAACTTACAGCAGCTACTGAACTTCCTTGTCTTTACCAGATTTATGAAAAAATAAAATCTTTCAGAACCACAGATCTGTAACAGGCACTCTGATTCTCCAGTCCTGGCTCAGGAGTCAATCTGAGTCAATTGGTGCTGGTGAGGCTGCACCTTGAAACCTGTGTTCAGTTTTGGGCCCCTCACTACAAGAAAGATATTGAGGTGCTGGAGCATGTCCAGAGAAGGGCAACGAAGCTGGTGAGGGGTCTGGAGCACAAGTCTTATGAGGAGCGGCTGAGGGAACTGGGGTTGTTCAGCCTGGAGAAGAGGAGGCTGAGGGGAGACCTCATCGCTCTCTCCAATTACCTGAAAGGGGGTTGCAGAGAGGTGGGTGTTGGCCTCTTCTCCCAAGTGTCGAGTGATAGGACAAGAGGAAATGGCCTCAAGGTGTGCCAGGGGAGGTTTAGACTTGATATTAGGAAAAATTTCTTTACTGAGAGAGTGGTGAAACACTGGAATAAGGTGCCCAGGGAAGTGGTGGAGTCACCATCCCTGGAGGTGTTCAAGGAACGTGTGGACGAGGCATTGTGGGACATGGTTTAATGGGCATGGTGGTGTTGGGTGATGGTTGGACTTGATGATCTTACAGGTCTTTTCCAACCTTAGTGATTCTGTGATTCTGTGATTCTGTATGCAGCTACCTGCATACAGTGGCACACATGTACTATCACAGTATAACTAGAAAAAAACCCATCTCTCTGATGTTGTGGCTATATACACTCAAATCGTTATTTAAAAGCTACCAAGTATAAAAAAGATTTTTATGGAAAGGGTAATACTTTCGGTTAAAAATACATGTTTTTCCAGCGATCAGGGCTAGATTGACAATAGTTTTAAACAGGCACCATATATCTGAGTCGTGAGAGCAAATGAAGAATTTGTTTTTAAATAATGTATTACTGAAAACAAACCTGAAAGAACAGAAAGGAAAACAAGATCATTAAAATCTTTAAGTGATAGGCTGAAGTTATTTAAGTGGCTCCAATAATTTTAGATCTGAATGGCTATTATCTCAATATTCTCAGAATGAGAGCTGGTGGGTAGATACATTTGCACATCCATACTCCAGAAAAGAAGACCTTCACCTTTCCTAGAATCACGAAATAGATAGGAAGTTGGCATAAGAAACCCTAGTAGTGAATGAGGCAGTACTGACTACATATGAGAACTAGCCAGTGATAAAATTATGTGATACTTTAAACAAAAAGTATATTTTTTATCATTTGTTACCAGATGTGTTACCTTTCCAGAGCTTCATAATGTTCTGATTATAGGTTATTTCAAAAAAATACTGGAAATTACAAAGATACTTCAGAAAAATACATGCATAAGTGCAATAGGTAAGATAGTGAGATACTAATTTTGCACTCTGAGCAACCTAATGATGGAATACTGATAAAACAAATAAAAAAAAAATAGATATTTAAAAATAGTCTTTTAATAATTTCTGTATCCAACAAAATTTTGCAGTGTGCTGGTGTTATCTTTTTGTATGAGTAGAGAGTGGCTAGGCATGACCACAACATTTCCATTGTCAAACTGAAGTCCTAAGTTAAAGCTAATAAAGTAATTTTAAAAACCCAAACCCATGAATAAAGAGTTTATTACTACCTCTCCCGCCCCAAATGTGTTTCAACTTGAAATGAAGAAAAATAAACAGTGTCCTAATGAATTAATTAAAAGAAAATCAAGGGATTAATATTCTATGGAAAAATATCAAAGTGATTCAAAGAAAATAAAGCACCTGTTCTAATAGCAATAAAATGTAGCCGAGAAAAAAAAGGGTGGGCGGTTAGTGGTGATATTGTGGCAGTATAAAGAGGTACAACATTAACATATTTGAAAATCCAAGAAAAGGCAAAAAGAAAACAGAGCTTTAGACACAGATGTTACTAGGCCTATCATACAAGAATAAATAGCAAATATTGACAGAAACTGTCAGAACACTCTAAAAATCATGGATGTATTGCCAAACTCCTCAACAGATGTTGCAATCATATCCTATGTTTTGACCATCATACAGCCAGAAAGCTAAAAGACTATTTTAGCTCTACTGAAGTTTTGTCAAAGAAGCAAATTGAATACTCTTAAGGTAGAACATCTCCAAAATACTTTTTAGCTACCTCAGATAGAACTTAGATAAAACAGAAATAAAATTTAAATGCTTTAATCGCAAAATCGTTTCCCTTTCTTTTCCATTTCCTGTTCCTTATACACATCGCTTTTCTTAAAGACAAATTGTCAAAACTCTTTGTGGAAGTAAGAGGCTTTCATTGAAGTGAAATTGCTTTCAAATTTCAAAATGGTACCAATTGACCTCTGTTTTAACCTTCAGCCCCAGAATACCTGTTTTTCTAATTCATTGATTGTTCAACAGACTGTGCATAAATAATCTGAACTGAAGGTTTGTAACTCAGGATCTCCTTCTTACCTTGCTAAGGTTCCTAATCGATAACTGAACTGTCCTCAGATTGCAAGACTGCTTCATTGCTATCAGTCTCTACAGTATATAAGCCTCCAAAGGAGGGGCAGCCTCAAGATCCCATTCTGGAAAGCAACATGCATGGCTGTCAATCCCTTTCCTCCACTGAATGAAATTAGAAAAGCTAGGTCTACTTCATGGAACAGCTGTCAAAAACCACTAAATTTTTAACAATGAGGATTGTGAGACATGGAAACAGGTTGTCCAGAGTAGTTATGAATGCCCCATCACTGGAAGTGTCCAAGGTCAGGTTAGACAGGGCTTTGAACAACCTGATCTATTGAAAGATCCCTGCCCATGGCAGGGGGTTGGACTAGATGATCTTTAAAGATCCATTCCAATCCAAACCATTCTATCATTCTAATATTCTAAGAGTCCAAATATGCCCTACTGAATTAGACAATGATGCAGGACAAGAAGTGTATTTTAAACATAGTCATCTCATTCATATCCCTAAATTTCAGAAAAGGCAGGAGTTTAGATTACCTTTGTATACAACTTTTCCTAATCAGTTCTTAATTTGCCTGATGAAGATCTTTGATCTTTTAATTGGCTGCCCTGGAAGTACAGATACCTAACTCTAGTGCCATAAATCACCCTGACAAGATCACTCCTGTTGACACTGAACTAGCTACACTGACTGCCAGTTCTCGAAGTAGCCAAAAGGCTTTTTAAAAAACTTATGCTTCTAAAGGTCTTCGTAGTTTATAAATCGTGTGTCTCAAAAAGTCAAAATCTACTTTTAGTTTAATTAGCTTGATTAACTCTGGACCAATACAGCTATTAATAAAAAAAGAAACTGATTCTTTTAATTGAAGATGGGATTACTTATTTCTACTATGGATAGGAATAGTCAACAGTCCTACATGTTGTAAGGGATATTTAATCTAAATATTAAAAGGAAAGAAGTCTATCTGTAAGGACAAGTAAGTATCAGAACACAGTGCTTAGTGAACAATAGAATCTCCAGAATTACATTTTTTAAAATATGGTTAAAAAGAAAGTATGAAGTTATTTAGATATAATGAATTCTACCTGTAGATAAAAGGAAGGAGCAGATAAACACTTGTGGCTGCATCCATGTTATACAATTTAGTGATAATCATAAATCTCAGACAACTATGACTGTAGGTGTTCCTGACCTCCTGGTTTACATGTGATATCAGTTGCCAAGTGCCCTCTCAGAATAAGTCATTATTAATTACACATATTTGCAATGTAAATCCTTACTTAAAATTAATTCCAATGTCATTTCCAACTTGTTCAGCTTGTTTTCAGCTGAAGCTGAAAGGAAATTTGAGGGTTTCTTGAAGAAAATGGAAAAAAATGTAAATGAACACACAGGCAGGAAAACACAAACAAAATAAAATGAGATAACAAGCAAGCCATCTTCTAGATGTACTAGTGTTGTCTTTCTGAGATTATTTCAGGCTGAGATTCTTTTTACTTGTTTGCTACAATGTGTGGATATGATTTCATCATCGTCCATAGAGAGATCATGAAAGACGTAAAACAAAATAAAGTAAGTTAAGCAAAAGAATAAATAGCTTGTTTCAAATTCAGCAAAGTTTGCCTAAGCTTTTCATTTTATAGAAGACAGGCATTTTTTCATCCCTGCAGACCAGGAAGGAAGATATCTGGTAAAGACTAGGGAACACAGCAACATTTTAAAATGTTTTTCTCTTAACCCAGAAGAGATGAAAACACAAAGAAGTGCAAACTTGAAAATACATTAAAAAAAATGCTCATGTTTGTATCTATTGGGACATCTTTCAGGGTAACTTCATTTTCGAAAACATTTTTCTTTATAAGCATTAAAATAAATGTCAAAGAGTTATTAGTTAGGAGGAACAAAGAACAAAACTGAAATCCATACATGTAAAAAGCTATGATTTAAGCTGAGCTAGAATTATAAGGAAGATTCTGGATTATTATTTCATCACATCACAAGCTAATGCATATAATAATATGCCTATGCCTAAATTTTAGTTTTAGCTTTGTATTTATGATTCTAATTGTACCTGTTTTTTAAAGGTGTAAGTCGTCTTATTAATAAACTAGTAATTTTACAGTTACACAGTTTTCCTAATGAAAGATAGCAGTTCACCTGAATTAAAGAAACCAAAAATTATCTCACAAAATTATTTGCTTGTTTACCGATGGAATTGTTAACAGATATTTTAGGTATAAAGGGTTATTAACATAAGTTATTCTGATGTTGAATTCAGGACTGAGAAGAAATATATTAAAAGTAAATCTGTAGGTCAAAGTTGTGATGAAATAGAAATTTCTTTACAGTTAAGACAAGTATGCTTCCTTAATCCTTAAACTCCTAAATGCTTTTGTGGTAAGGCTGTGTGCAAAATGTGATAATATAAGTACATAATCATCCTTTAAAATATACAGGTGACATTTGAAACAACAAGCGTAAAGTTCCTTTCCACAGCACTGTCACCAAAAATGACAGTTTTCATTATTATGATAAGAAATAATGCATACCCTTTTGGGCACACAGTTCTTTGAGAGGCAAGATGCATCTTTGTTAATCCTGTGGAGTGTCTGCTTTTTCTTTTGACTTCAATGTGTTGTGCTTCCTAAGTAACAGCTAGGGAACCGATTTGCTCTCCCTGAATTTAAGCATGGCACTCAGCTGCTATCCACAGTATAGCTATCGATACGTGAGCTTTGTGTCAGAGCTCCCATTAAAATTAGTAGAGATCTATTCAGGACTGCAAATGAACTATAGAGACCTGTTCTGCTGGATGACCACTAAGGGCCTGCTGCAGGTTCCATACGTAGACATCTAGTACCCTTTGAGATGTCCTTTGATATTCAAGACACCTACTTGGGCTTCACAGAAATGACATATGGGCCACATCTACCATGGGTACCCCACTCCTCCCAGTGGGGACCATGGGTTGCCGATCCTCTAAGTGAGAGCCACTGCCCCAGGCTAAGGGAGACCAGCACCATTGGCAGGGGGGGTCCAGGGACATGGGCAGGGCTGTGTAACACAAGAGGAGAGGAGCTGTTGTTAGTCACTCTTCTTATGGAAGAATTTTATGGTATCGTTGATGATGTTTTCTGCCTTATCTGACTATGGGTGTAGGTTATTAGATTATTAAATCTATATTGTTAAACCCTTAACTAGCTAACAGTAAGTCTTTAACTCCATAAATTCTTTTCGCCCGTACCACAGACTTCGTATGTGGCAATAGATACAGTACTAATGACATTACAGTAACATGGGGTTTTGCAGTAGTGTCAAATTCATATAGAATTCTATTTGTGAACGTATTTTTAATTTCTTTCTGTGAAAATAAAACAAAACAAAAAACAAATCAACTAATAAATGCATTGCATTTGTATAGATTCATTAAACATTAAAACCTATGGAATGATGGATTATTCAACAGGATGCAGCAAAGAAAACAGTAAGTTTGTGCAATGCTATATAATCTAGTATATTAAATGAACAATATTACAACTAGGGACTCCAAAAGCTGACAGTATTTCTTGCATGTGGAAGGTTCTCCACAGAACTCCAATCAAAACATGACACATAAGGGTACTTTTTGCAGCAGTCTTCTGCTTCGTTCTGGGAAGCTGTTGTTCCTAGCACCTATTCCAATGGCTTTACTATTAAACAATCTACAAATGATTTTATCAGCTCCATTCTCAAGATGATGACAGAAGTATATGTTCTGTGAATGCTATGTGTGCATAATTTTTGATGAAACTTTAGGATCTTAGGTTATTTCCTCTCTAAGAGAGTTGCCAATAACCATTTATTTGTCAAAATTTTGAGTTTGGAAACCCACAAAGTGATAATGTATTATTTATTTTATTATTTATTATTGATTTATTAAGGTAAATGCAACACAGTGTTAAGGTGATAATGAGAAACAAATGACTGGATAAGTTTGATGGCTGGATTGAGACTTGCCTACTATCCACAAACCCTATATGACTTACTTCCATGTCCCTCCATTTGATTTATTCTTCACTCTCCCTTCATCGAAATGGGTATGGAGGACACCTGAAAAGATTATCTAGCTCATTTTCATGATGGATCTCCAGCACAAGATCACTGTATTAGGGTGGTGAAACTCCTGAGTTCATATGACACATACTAAAAACCTCACATGCTAAGATCCACAAGATGCCAGTGATCAAAGACTGAAATAGAGAATGTGCTCTGCTGGACTTGTTGCTCACAAACAAGGAAGAACTGATGAAGGGTGCAAATGTGGATGATCTGTTTGATCACAGAATTTAAATTCTGAAGGAAGTGAAAAAGATAAATACTAGAATCACAGCCCTGGATTTCAGGAGGGAAGATCTTGGCTTGTTCCAAGATCTACCATGGAGGGCAGAGGCTTGGGACAACTGGCTTGTTCTTCAATGGCAAACTTTCTCAAAGCACAAGAATGGTCCACCACATGGAGGCAATCAGGAAGATATGGCAGAAAGCATCATGGATGAACAGGAAACCCCTAAGTGATCTCAAATGCAAAAAGAAAGTACAGAGAAGATGGAAGCAGGGACAGGCATTCTGTGAAGAATGTAGAGGCATTACCCCAAAACTCAGGGGTTGGGCTAGAAAAGCCAAAGCTTGGCTCTTGAGGAATGTGAAGGACAACAAAATAGGCTTCTGTGAGGAAATTGGTAGCATAAGGAAGGCGAAGGAAAATATGGGCCTGTTAGTCAGATGACCTAGTGACCAAAGACATAGAGAAGGCCAAGATAGTAAATTGCCTTAAGGTTTTCCTCCGGCTTCTCAAGTCTCTAAGTCCACCAGCAGAGTTTGTGGGAATGAGGTATTATCCACAGCAGAGGAAGATCCAGCTAGGGATTGCTTAAGCAATACACAGATCCATGGGACAAGGTGGGATGCATCCATGCAATCCCATCCAGGCTGTTGAAGGAACTGGCCCATATCATTGCATGGCTTTTCTCTACCATCTTTGACAGTTTGTGATGATTGGAGGAAGTCCCTGATGACTTGGAGAAAGCAAGCATCATACCCATTTTCAAGAAGAGCAAAGAGGAAAATCTTGGGAACTAGAGACCAGTTAGCCTTGCCCCAGGATATGGAGGCAGTCCTTTTGGAAATAATTTCTAAGCACATTAAGTATTTAAAGGTAACTGGGAAGAACTGGCAGGGATTTACCAACCTGATCACTTGACTAACCTGATCACCCTCTATGATGAAGTGATTGGCTGTGTGGATAAGGGTGGAGCAGTGGAAGCCATATACCTTGATTTTAGCGACTTCTTTGATGCAGTCTCACATAGTATCCTTATATACAAACTGTTGATCTCTAGACTAGATAAGTACATGACAGGGTGGAAAAATTGCCTGGACCATCAGTCTCAAACATCTGTGACCTGTGAGACAAAGTGACACTGATAGCCAGCTACTTGTGGCACCTGTCAGTGATCTAAACAAGGCAAGCCTTAGGGCAAGATTTTCTCTTTATCAATGACCTGAACAATGAGACAGAGTATGTTCTCAACAAGTTCAGACATGAAAACAAATTCTGGAGACAGTTAAAATGCTAAAGGGCAGGGCTGCTCTTCATAGGGACCTAGGCAAGCTTCAGAAATGAGTCAACATCAACCGCATCATGATGTTCAACAAATGCAAATGCAAAGTCTTCAAATAGGATGGAATAATCACACAACAGCACAGGCTAGGCACCAACTGGCTAGAAAGCAACTTTGCAGAAATAGGCCTGGGAGTCCTAGCAGACATGACGAACATGTCAACAATGAGTTGGTAGTGTGCCCTGCTGCAGAGATGGACAGCTATGTCAAGGAACTTGACTGGACATGGCTGTGAGCAGCCTGATCTATTTGGTCTAGTTTTGAGGTGCCTTTGCTCTTAAAAAACTTTGGTAATGGTGATTCTACTGTGTCTCTAAAGTACGCTACAGTATTTCACTATTCTCATCATCAGATGCCCAGCCTGAATCTTTCGTCTTGGAATTTAAGTTCATTGTTTCTTGTCATATCTACCATCATGGTTTGTAAAGGCAGATGGAGACAGCAGGCCTCCCTTCTGCCTCATATTGGATTTGTGACTTCATGTTAAAATGGTAGTTTTACAGTTTCATTTGCACCACTATTATACTAATTGTCCTAGCCTAAAGGCTTTATCATATATTCAAAAGGCTTTCAGTTACAACACCCATAAAAATAAGCAAGTTGTATACAAGTTCTCAAAAATTCAACACTTTACAACCACCATATCATGAAAAAACCATTAATTATACAACTCACCTAACAATATCATACTTTATGGTATTAATATACATAATATTAATATACATAATACTAATCAAAGAATTGTAAGAACTCTTTCTGAGACAGGAAGATTGTCTCTCCAGTTTTGATTTGGTTTCATCTGCTTCAGATTCATAGACCCTAACAACTGTGTAAGGCAATTATCTGAGGTGATGACTAACCTCTTCTGAGTTCTTTTCTTCCCTTCTCTATTCATGGATAGTAATGGGAGCCAAGAAAATGAATTTAAATTAATTTTAGGAGGTAAAAGATGACAAAACCCAGATAGCCATGAACAAAGGAAAACAAAAAAATAGAAATTAAAAAAAGTATTTAAATCTCATGCTAGGCTTTTAAGTCTGATTTTAAATTATTCCAGCACTTAAGATACTGAAAGATGTTTTACCGAATTTAAAAAAATATTCATGTACATTTAGCATCAGTGTCGTCGAGGTATGAGACTCCATTTTTAAGCATGAGAATGAGTGATATGTTTTTGCTGGGGCTAAATACCTTTTATTTCCTTATTCTAAATCTCAGACATCTATATTTATATCTTATTCAGTTCTCACCACTAAGATATATCAGAGAATTTCCAATAACATTGTAATCCATGAGAGTTGTTGAACTATGTTAAAAAACTACTTGTACTTAATAGTCACTATTAAAATGGCAGCAACCTGAAATATTCCTTTAACTGGTTTTCTAAATGACTCATGAATTGTCCCAGGAGACTATACACAAAATTAATCAAATGGAAATGTAGGCTATAGAATATTTAATCTCTATTAAAGAAGATACTAAACCAAGGGATTTCCAGACCTTGTGGTCAAGGATATAATGCTGTTGAACATTAAATAACAACCTCCCTCATGAGAACAGAATTTGCTGCATTTCATGTTGTTTGATTTCTTTGGCTATTCAAGTCCCAAAGGGGAATTTTGAGAAAAATACAGAATGCGTCTCAGGTTTGCAGTCTCTGAAAAACTAGTGGAGTGACAATTCTCAGTTGGCCAAATGACATTTTTCACTTCCAGTGCAGCATAAGCAATTCAAAACATAGTACAAGTATCAGTGAGAATAGAAAGCTGACCAATATTTTATACTTTCCATCAAATTCTTGATTGATTTGTATAAATTGTTGTTTCTAAAAAAACCTGGCAGGCTCTGTATAAATCACAAAGGAAGTGATAATAAAAACTTGCTTTCATGATTTTATAGCTGAAGAAAATCTGCAATAAAGGAAGGGAAAGAGTAAGGAGTGTGATCAAGTTTGTGTCTATCTTAGATGGATTGTCTCTTTAGTGATCAGAATTGAATTCATACCAAAATGAAACGGGAGAGAGCATCTTCTGTTTTCTTCCTGTGGGTGTGTGTAGCTGAGTGAATGTCGTATACCAATTACAGTGCAATAATTTGGTATTTTTTCATTACTGCCATTCGCAAATTACTTTAAATATCCATTCTTTCAGAGATTAGGAATAGGGTGGGGCAGGAAAGTTTTTAGGTAGGAAAATTTATTAAGAAATAATGTATTAAGAATATGTGATCATATTTGTATCAATGATATTTTTGCTGGGTTTTATTTTTACATTAAATTATATTAAACCAGCACATTAATTCTGAATAAGTAAAATTTATGGTGTAAAAAAAATTAAGAAATCTGAATGAACTTAAAATTTCCAATGTATTTACTCTTAAATTTTCTAATGTAGTTTTTGATTTTATGGTCTTTGTGATTCTAATAAAAAAACTGGAAAGTTAGTCACAGCTTGTGTGATGCATAAAATTAAATGTCTATATATTTGGATTTTTTCTCTCTGTGAAGTGAAATGTACTGCAGTAAGATGGAGTAATTGGGATGACAAAAAAATACAACAGAGCTGGGTAAGAAGATAATGGGTTGAATAAGCAAACTCTTTTTTTTTTTTTAATTGATTTTTTCTCTTTTAAGCCAGGTATTCTGCTGTATCTGGCACTTCCCCCAGATAATGACTGCTTTCTTTCAGAACTTAAGTTTCCTGTTCTCTCACATAGTACCAGCTTCCTTAGCTTGCAGAACAATTAGCCTGGACTATCCCTCTTATTAAAGTGTGGGATTTTTCCCTTCTGGACAGAGTCACAATTTGCTAGTAATTCTTTCTACTGATTCTGTTTGACAGCTCTGGGAACAAGTAATTTAAAAAAAAAAAAAAAAGAAAATTACAAACTTTGCAGCTTTGCATCTATTTTTCTTTGAAGACATGAAATTAGCTGTGCTGACCATTTACCTAATCAGTAATATCTCCCTGACACTTTCCAAAACATATTAATATCCAGTCTAAGGTCTGTCAAATCTAATATATTTTGCATTGAAGGAGTTAGCCATCATTCACCTATCCTATTCTGGGACAAATAGTTTCACTTGTTCAAATTACTTGCTGTCACTTTGTTGCTTCAGTTATTATCAGGCCACAAAGTGTATCTCTGGATTTTCCTTTTATCTTGCTATGGCCAAATCACAACCTGTGTTTCTCGGGTTCTTTGGCAGTCTGAAATCACAACCAAGTCCATATTCTTATACACAGTAATTGTACAGTAATGTAGGGATTCATGATCGTAGTGAGATCTGAGTGGTTTTTACTCATCCTGCTCATTTTAATCTGAACATGCAGCACAGGCAACACTGTCATATAAGAGCCAAGATCATCCAAACCCTTTAGCCTTAAAAAAACAAAAAAACCCCAACCAACCAACATACCAACCAACCAAGAAAACAACGAACCGTCTATCTATTTATCTACCTTTGTCATAGAAGCAGGAGAAAGATTTGGAATTTTTTCACTAATACATTATTCGGGTGGAGATATTGTCTTCCTTTTGTAACTTTTTGTTCTTTAATATCATTATTTGTTGTATTAAAATACAGTCAGTGATTTTTTGTTGTTATTGTTACTTTTGTTTTTCTAAACTTGAAACACTGCAATCTCAATGCATTGTGATTGGCAGGCAATTAGTTGTTCCTGGGTCATTTCACATTGTTTTTAACTTCCCAGTCCATGAAAGGAAGAAGGAAAAAAGGTATTTGCCAGATAATTTGTGTCTGAAACAAGTCTGAAGATAATGTCCAAAGATGAGGGTAGTTTCTTTTCAGAAATGTTATGAGAAAAAAATTCTGGTCTCTTAATTTCAATGTCAGCTGCACAGATTGCTGAATTGACGAATTATAGTCAGCTAGTAAGATTTATTATTTTTTTAAGTGAAAGGTAGTTCTGTAAATAATATTTGAGTGTATTACAATAGATTTTTTTACACCTGCACTGTCTGATTCATTTGTTTTGTATTGTCCACATCAGGGTAGGAGGTTAAAATAGAGTGGCAAGACGAGTCAAAAGTGGTTTATTTCAAGTAGTTGCAGATTAACTTTTCTGAATGATAAGCTGACCCTATAAAACAAAAGGACAAACTCCAAAATAAGACAAATTTGTTATTTTATTATTTGGTAAGGAGCTGGAAATAAAACAGTAATCAAAATATTGCAAAATATTTTATTATATAATGAATGCATATTTTATGTGTGCTGTATGCCTCCTCTACGGACAAAGCCTCCCAATTTTCAGACTGCAGAAAAGTAATTTAATTCTGTGCAGAAATGCTCTTCTTTTGCATTGATGTATTGTAAAACTGATAGAAGATAACATTTAAATTATAGCCAGTTTCAAATTAGTGTATTCAGATGTAAAATAATTTTCATTTAAGGAAAAAGTGCATCCCTCTTGAATGTTAAGAAAGACATTTAATGTCTGTGGGTACACATATTTTGTGTTGATGCTTCACAGAGTAATAGTCAATACTTTTTTGTTTTCTATTTCAGGAGGCAAGAGACTGGAAATATATTAAAGCATATGCTTTTTTTCCTTAAGGATACTTGAAATCATTGTCTCTTCCTGGGCAATTAATGAGATGGAGGGGGAAGGAAAAAAAAAACCCACACTTAAATAATTATTTGTTAAAACAGCACTTTTGGCAGTCTCTTATTGACACATATGGTTACCTAAACAGTGTGTAGAAGTTATAAACTTATAGAAACAATTTAAGATACAATTCAGTTTCAGAAGAGTTCTGGAAGTGTAGCTTTGAGGGACATTTATATTTAAAATTATGCAGGAAGGAAGGCTGCACAACCTAGAGGTTTGGAAAGACCACAGCATGAGTTTATGAGTTCTTATAACCAAGGGTCATAGGCTTCAACTCTGTCTTTAGCCAGAGCACCAGAGGAAAAGCCAGCTTCAAGCAAAAGTGAAGTATGATAACATCAGGCAAACTCAAGGCCATGTAGCACAATTTGGATCAACTCTGAGAGTAGGGTTTTGTATAATTACATTGTTCATGCTTGTTTATACCTAAACTCAAGCAGGTCAGTGATCCTTAGCTGGAACAGCCAGGAATAATGAGTTTGCTACTTAAATATGTGCCTATATGTTTATATATGCAAATGTTTTGAACTAGGCTAAGATATAGCTGCTTTCTCTCTTTCCTCAAGGTCTGGTTAAACATTCATATTCACAAAAGTAATGTTCTTAATCTTCACCTTGGTATCAAAGAAATAGGTAGAAGTATTTTTTCACTAACATTTGATTCTTGCTTTGTTCTAATCCTGGTTACATCCTTTAACTGAGGGTGTTCAAAAACAATCAGCATATTGCTTCACATTGCACGGGTTTTAACCTGTTTGTCTTAAACATGAAAGATCCATAGCTGTTAATATTCCTGGCACATTTCCTTGCCTCTCAGCATGAAGTTCATTATCCTGTGTAAGACAAATTAACATAAAGAAAGACAGCCAATTTTAACTGGGCATCATCCTGAAAAATCTGAGGTACAGAACTATCAGCTTCACACTTGGGCCTGTGTCATGACATCAGTCAGATAAGCTTTAGATGAGGATCAGCAGACCCTCACTGATATTGTTCTTGCCAGTTCATCAGCCAGTTCCCGTGACTTTTGAAATATTAGGTCCTCACAAACTGCTTTTCAGCATAACATCTTACGAGAATGCTGGACAGAGCTTCTTGTTTTGTTTTGTCCTAGGTTACATCTCATGTCTCTCAAATCTAACAGCTGTATGAATGAAAAAGAATTAATCAATGAGCGTATTAATAATGAAAAGAAAAAAGTTGCTTTTATTTCATTGAATTTAATTCCTTACCAACACCAAATGGATGCATTAGACAAGAAATTAGTCTGCTCAGTTAAAGGCTTGAACATGAGAAAAAAGTAACTATTTTATTTGCTGAAAAAAAAAAGTTCTAGATATCTGAAAAAGTTTACATATGAAACCATAAAAACTGTAGTGTTATAACAGTAATCCAAAAGCATACATTCTTTGTCTCCATGGAAATACCTCCTATCTCTATCTGAGAGGGAAGGAACAGCTGGCAAAATCAAAGCCAGCATTATCCCTTCAAAATCAAGAACAATACATTGTGCACAATCAGCTTTCCTGGAACGAAAAATGCTTGTTTGCTCAAAAGCTAATGAAGTACACATGCCTCAAAATAACAAACGGGAAGTCAGAAAGTGCCTTAAGCTCTGTTAGCTCTGCAGTGCCATAACGCAGGACTCTCCCTTGACAGCAACTGGCAATCCTAGATGGACTGAACTATTAAAATCACAGATGATTGATGCTTATCCAGAATCCTCACAAAAGGCTGCCCTTGAAATGAACAGACAGCTTAAGGTATTCAGCTAATAAACTCACAGTGCCTATGGCATCAGTTTAGCAAACTGAGAGCCAGAAGATGCTCCCCAAGTAACTAAAGCTTATAATTGAACTTTGGCAAGACATTTACATCAAGTGAATAACCTCCCAGTGGTCCACCCACAGTGTTATCTGATGGTATCTTGTGTATTGACAGCTGTTCAGCAAACTGGAATTACTGAAATTTTGGCAAAACAAGCACTCAAGCTTTTATGGTAGATGAGCAAATTAGAGGTGCTGAGCCAATAACCCCTCCACAGTTTTATTTCTGTTGGGTGTTGGCATGATAACAACATAGACAATTTGATTTTCACAATATCCTTTGGAAGTTAGCATCATCTCTTTTATTCTCCTTTTCATTTCTATTTAAAGTACAAGCTGCTAGAATGATTCACAAAAAAAAATCTGTAAACTGACACAGAAGCAGAATTTCTAATAAACTGTATGACTTATCCTTGTGTGCACAGGTTTCCACATGCACAGAAGAGCTTATCTAGAAAGATACTATATTTAGAACTGAGAAGACAGTTTAGGTTTGGCCCTCTTAACGATGGGTTTTAACAAACCCTTAATATTAAATTCTCCATCTTCTTGGGATTATCCTATTAGCAATGGCTCAAGGCCTCCCTTACTGGGAAAATGGTAAGTGAAATAAGGAAAGGGGTTGGAGAACGGGAGAAGAGTTTCAAGGCATTTACTCCTTCAAGATCTCACCACAATTACGATGAGATTTAGGGATTCATGGACTCACAGAATCATAGAATTCTGGAACCACAGAATCACTCAGGTGGGAAGGGACCTCAGGAGATTTCTAGTCCAAGCTCCTGCCCAAAGCAGGGGCAGCTCTGTGGACAGTAATGGTTGCTCACGTCTTCATTCAGTCAGATCTTGAAAACCTCCAAAGATAGAGGTGGAATAATCTCCATGGGTAACCTGCTGCAACTGTAGTTTTCATGTAAACAATGGCAAGGGATTGGAGGAAGAGGTGAGAACAGAGAATGTAAATGTTAAAGAAAGTTAATTTATGATTTATTTCAGTCATTTCCATGATGGCCTATCTTGTATTGTCTGATTAAGGGTTTTTGTTTGGTTGGTTTGGATTTCTTTGGGTTTGGGTTTTCTTTTTGTTTTGTGCTGCATTGGATTGCTGTGGGTTGATTCTGGAACAAAGATGTCATTCTGTAACAGTTTAGGCAAAATGCTCATTGTCATAATAAATCACATAAAATTACATTAATATAAACTTGAATTCAGGATAAGTAACAAAAGAGGCTTTCAGAGAACACTATCTGTTAGTTTGCAGATCAACGCAAGAGAAAAGAATGTCTTCTCATTTAACCATTCATAAATTAAAGAACTTCAATATTTTATGTGATGTACTGGACACTGTATTGCCATAAACTCTGTGTTGCCACAACAATACAATCTGAGAAGCTTAAGTCTGTAAATATTGACTGTTTCACTTTGTCAGGGAAGTCTACAAACATTTTATGCACTTTAACTTTTACATGCTGTATTTAATGGGTTATTGAAAACAAAACGAGGTAGTACTGAGGCAACCGAGAACCTAGTGTGTGGTTTTGCAAGACTTTTTAGAGTTAAATAAGCAATACAAATCAATGTAATGTAGGAAACATTATACATTGTTGAAAACAGCTGAATCCATAGCAAAAAAAACTAAATGCAACATTACATTCCATGTTTTTATTTGGTAGAATGTGGATTGAATATGGAACTGTATCACTGATATAAAATGTTCAACTTTTAAGTTAATTAGGTCAAATAATAGACCTTGAAAGAAATGAAAGAGTTCTGTATTTCATGCAGTGTATGACATACAGATTTATCTAGTTGGAAGACTTGATTTAGGACCACAGTTGCACGAGTCTGCAAGTTTCTTTTGCTGTTTTTAGCCTATTACTCTTATGATGTTGTCATCCAAAACAGTGATACTGTGTTTTGTGTCCTTTTTGCAGTTTGTATATATAATTGCATTGATTGACAAACTTCATTGAAATGATTGTTTCACTGGTGGTGAGCTTTTTGAAGACTTAGATTTTACATTTCCTCTGCCCATATGATGTAGAATAATCCTATAAATAATGGAGGCCTGTGAAAGGTTTACCAGTAAATTACACATCTCATATGCTTCAGTATCCATAGCAATTTCTTGGTTTGTAACTCATATTCTACTATTATATCTAAAATTTGATAGTGTTGAACTGAAACTAGAATGCCTCTTCATTCAATTCAAAATTCTTGCAATATAAAGATGATGAAATAATTATTCTTGCAATATTAAAATGATGGGCAAGAATGCCTGTTGAAAAGATTTTTGCATTATCAGCTAAACTACCTCTAAAATGGGTAGTATAGCAGTGGTGGTAATAAAAGGGAGAGCTCACACTGCAAGTTTCAAAAAGATACTATAAATTGAATGGTAAAAGATATGGAAGGAAGAAGCGGAAGAAGCAGAAGAAGATAAAGGCTTACCAAAATTAATTTTTCAAAACGATAATACATAGTTTGTTCAGAAAATGTCCCCAAAATAGACACCTAAATAAAGTGTGCTGGTAGCTTATGCACTTTCAGAAGATAATGGACAATTGCTTAGACGGCAGTTTTGCAAATATAGATTATTTTTTTTTTCCCCAGGAAAAAAAATATTTTGGTTCTATTCTAAATGTACAATTTATGTACACATAAATACATAATAATATACATATAAATACACAATAAATATATTTAAAATTTGAATATATTTTAAATATATTAAAATATGTTAAAATAGTATTATTTATTAAAGCTTATTAAGTTAACAAGGACTTCTATACACATCTCTGTATTAAGAACTGACTTGACTTAAACAGGTGAGTCTATTAGCTACTAGGTTGTGACTACACTGTCTTCTGGCTTCCCTAGAATGCAGTCAAAATATTTTCCAGCTTTACTCTGCTTATTGAGAACACTGCTATATTCTAGCATGATATGAGATTTACTCCCTTACATGCTTTTGCTAGTCTAGTACATAGGCAGTTGCTATATGAGAATAAATAGGTAATTGGGTAGATTATCCAGTAGTAGAGTAACAAAAAATTGAATAAATTATCTAGTAGTTGAGTAAATAGACAATTCTTAGGGAAGCAGAAAAAAATGTTGCTCTTCCTGGAGACTCTTCTGATCCTTGGAATATTTTTTGTGAATTAAAAAATGTGTGTGACATTCCAATGATGTCTGAAGACAGATACTTTTTGCTTTCCCATTGCATGCCATGATGAAAGTCAAACCTAACATTGCCTTTAGTTTAATAACACACTACAAGTTATTAATTCAGATATCCTCTCTTCTTCACACAGGCACTTTTTTCTGAGATTATTATCAGTAACTGAATGTGATAAGAGTAAACAAATCTGCTTTTTCTGACAGGCTGATTGTCTTCAAAAAGGAAAAACCATTAAATGTGTTATGGTGATGTTTTGTCTAGGACAAATTGCTCTCCTAATGCAATAATTTTAAAGCAATACTTCTCCTAAGTGGAATTCATAGTCTTTGGATTCAAACTGTTTTAATGAAAGAGAAACTGTCTAGGCAAATGCACTCATACAAAGTTCCATTTTTGCTGAAAGAAGGCTAGTTGAGATTTTGCACTTGAACAGAACCCTCTTAGCTGAAATTAGTTCAGTTATTTGCATACATACAGGCCACAGACGGAAGGGAGATACAAAAGTAAAAACACCACCTGCATTTGTCTTTAATGACAAGTTACATGGAAGTCTGAGAATCTCATTTTCAATAACTATGTTGCAAAATGGTTCACAAGATCTTCCCAGTCCTCATTTGTTTTGACCCTGCAAAATTATTACTGTAAAACCCTTCTATGTCTAAGATAATCAGAAGTACTTATAGATCTCTTTTAATTAGGGATGTAATGAAGTTTTTTTCCATACACCGTTTGGAATATGCTAGCATATCAACACTGTAATGTATCTACAGTATGTATTTCTATCAGTGTTGATATTCCCAAATATGAATGACATAAAATTTTCTGAAATTGCAGTCATTGGTTGTGATGATCAGGGAGATACATGGAACCGTAACCTTGCCTGGGACAAAATAAAGAGGCAATAGTAACATACGTGTTTTGTAACACAGTCATTGTGAACTGAAGGCATGCAGCATTTTTCAGGTGCTTCTTAGGTTTGGGAAAGGTACACATATGCTTTATTACATGAATATTTTGATCAGCTTTACCCAGTATCACATGAAAATATATCAGAACATGGAAGGGAAAAGTAAGAGGATGCCAGAACTTTTATCTGGATTGTTACTAATGCTCAACATTTGATTTACAGAGTTCAAATACTGAATGAAAAAGATCCTTGAGAAACCATCATTAAATCCTAAGCTAACAGGATTTTAACTTCAGACTTCCTCTTTCGCCAACCAAAAGACTTAAATTTATTGAGAGAAATGTTTGTGCTTACTGTAGGGAAGGTTAAGTACCATTTACTCTAGGATTTAATTTAACTGAAGAATGTAAAGCACACAGTGAACACACCTAACTGTACAACAAAGCATGGTACAGAGAAGACCATGTTTCCCAGTCTTTCACATAATACTGTAATTGCTTTTTTCCTCCATGTTACAATATAATTTTCATAAAATGCAATTTTAACAGGTTTTAGGTCTACCCATTAAGTCCATTTAGATAATTCTTTTGTCAGGTGTCAGCAGAATTCCTCCCACCCATGCCTTTTTGGCATTCTTCATTTTATAATTACATGCCATTCTCTTTAAACTTCAGGCATCAGCTGTGTATTCTTGATGCATATGTTTCATCCTCAATGTAATAATTAGGCAGCGTCTCTCTTCTTGTTTCTTTTTTCTTTTTTTTTTCTTTTTTTCTTTTCCTGAGTGCTACAGTCCAGTCTTTCCATGGTCAGTGGAAAGATGTGTGGTCAGATGTGGTCAGATGTGTGGAAAGTTGTGGTCAGATGATGCACTCCTCCACAGAAGGTTTCAACTCTAATAGTTTGCATATATTGTGTCTTGAATAAAAGCATAATTTTATCTTCCTTCCTTCCTTCCTTCCTTCCTTCCTTCCTTCCTTCCTTCCTTCCTTCCTTCCCTTTTAAATGTTAAAATAATGCTCTCTCTTCACATAGCCACTCATAGACAGAGTTCTGTTTGAACTGGATCATAAAGAGAACCTTGAAGAATAAGGGTTGTTGTCTGATGAGTGTGACATGGTGTGCTGATATCTTTTCTCATTAAGACAACTATTAATATCAGCTGGGTCATGTAGTTTGATATGGAAGTGATGTGTCTTTGTACTTGTGCTGAATATTCACATTCAATGGAACAGCTGAAACAGAGAAAGTTGAAAATCAATGGCGTAAAGGATTGTTGCTGTGGTGACATTATTAAAAATGGCAGATATTTTTGGCACTCACTTTTTTACTCCTTTTCATGTTTTTACTGTGCAGAGGAGGAACCTTGTTCCACTGGTAATAACTAGAGGTGTTGGATAACAGAGGCTATAGAAATTAATTCTGACATAGTACCTAGTGAGTTATCTATCTATGATCGGTTCATACTCCTGCCATCTACTCTTTCCTGTTTCAGTCACCTGATCTCAGATAAATGTTGTTAGTGCCAAGTGAAATTTGAAAAGCCATTAAAGAATCTAATAATCTATTGTGCGTTAACCCCGGCTAAGCCCCACACAGCTGCTCGCTCACTCCCTGCTGGTGGGATGGGGCAGAGAATTGGAAGGGTAAAAGTGAGAAAACTTATGGGTTGAGATAAAGACAGTTTAATAGGTAAAGCAAAAGCTGCACACGCAAACAAAGCAAACCAAGGAATTCATTCACTACTTCCCATCAGCAGGCAGGTGTTTAGCCATTTCCAGGAAAGCAGGGCTTCACATGCATAACGGTTACTTAGGGAGACAAACACCATAACTTCAAAATGCCCTGCCCCCCCCCCCCCCACTTCTCCTTTCTTTCCTCAGCTTTTATGGCTGAGCATGACACCATATGATATGGAATATCCCTTTGGTCAGTTGGGATCAGCTGTCCCAGCTGTGTCCCCTCCCAACTTCTTGTGCACCCCCAGCCCACTCACTGGTGGGGTAGTGTGAGAAGCAGAAAAGACCTTGACTCTGTGTAAGCACTGCTCAGGAACAGCTAAAGCATTCCTGTGTTAGCACTGTTTTCAGCACAAATCCAAAGCATAGCACCATACAAGCCAACAGGAAGAAAACTAACCCTATCCCAGCCAAAACCAGTACACCAACCATCCCAGTATAATTTTTTATTTTGCTCTTTCTCACTCCAAATTATTCTGCAATAGTGAACAAACTCTTTCATTGTTGAAAGCATTATGAAGCATTATATTATGAATATATAAAGAGTATGAAGCATTTTATTTTTCCCCTTGGCCTTTGATTTCCTTAAGTTTGTGTTCAAAAGGCCCTGCTTTCTGTTGCTTGTAATTTTAATAAATTTTAACTGTTTTATCTGGATTTTTTTACTCTGTATGCTTGCCATGGTTAAAAAAAAAAAGGAATTATATACTATCCTAATATATGTCCATTCATGCACACACAGACATAGGCACACACACATGTGTACTCACATATCACCTGCATACCTGTTGTTTCTTTTAGAGGATTGTAGGAGCACTGTATTTCTGACAATGGAGCCATAGCTTAATTCACCTTTTTGGGGGACTGTCTGCGCCCTTAGGTGATGAAAAGAACATTCTTGGAACTGAATAAAGAGCACAGATGGCCAGTAAAAGCGTACAAACATTCTTTCCACCCATTTGCTAATAGGCTACCTCGATTCTGCTTTGTTTTCTTACATGTGCTATATTCTTTTACCTTTTGTGTAGAAAAAAAAGATATCTATTACATTTATATCAGTGTTTTTAAGAATAATAAACTTATTTTTGCTCATCTTTTGCTAATTTCAGTCTTTTTAAATTTTTGTTGTTGTTGTATGTTCTAGTATTAATGAAGAGAACAATAAATCTATACTTGGTTTACATAAGGATGCATAATTTGCTGTTCTCAATACTAAGCAAATTTCTCATTCGTTTCAAAATTTCCTGGTACATTAATCACATTTATACTGCTGAGATACAAAAAAATATTTGCAGATAAAAGAGAAACACATTGTATAGCAATATTGTTATATGCATAGATAAAATAAATTAATCAAACTGTTGCCTTGCTCTTCAGTAATCTATGTCTGCAGCCATTTCCTTAATTATATATCTTAAGTACTGATTAGTTTGTATATATACACTTGTATTAGGACATATTTAAGTACTACTTTTAATTTCTAATCAGTTCCATACAGATAACAAAAAGAAAAACAATTAAGGTTTTGGATTATAGTGATAATTTTCATGGAGATAATTGTGTAAAAGAAAACACATTTCAGCCCTTTAGCATTATCTAACAGTGACTGTTCCCAGTGCTGCATGCTATGATTAGAACCTGAAATTAAAATGTAATGCACTTTTCCTCAAAATGAGTTTAAATTAGTAATTTTATTTAGGAAATAGAGTATTAGTAAACAGAAGATTTTAGCAAAAGGTCTTAAGGAAATCAAGAATTAAGGACACCATGTTACTTTAGATATAAAAGTTAAACCCTAGATATAATAGTTAAAAACTAGAAGGATACTTACATGTAACACATTCCTAAAGAAGGTGAATAATTTCTGAAAATAATTTAATAATTCTAATTCTTACTGTTCTCTACATTTTGTTTCTTAAAGCAAATTTCTGGAGCAGTTGCATAACTTGATGTACAAGGTACATGGGAATAGGTATTTGTAATCTTCTTCTAAGGATTAAATAAGATTATATTTTATGCTAAGCGGTTCACACACCCACTGGAAAGTTTTCTGGAGATTATAAATTTAAAAGGAATTAAAACTGCAGATACTATGCAGGTATTATACTGTAAACAGTATGGTAGTTTTCATATTCCAGTGAGTTATTTAACATCCTGTTCCTGGGATTTATTACAAATAATTGCATTTTCCCATTAAAAAGAACTAGTTAGTCAAAGTATCCTTTTTTGTTTAATACTCTACTACACCATTTCTAGTACTAGTATCTTAATCTCTCTGCATTCTGGTTTTCTTATCATTCTTCCACTATTGTGTTTTTCTTAAATTTTGTGTATCTGTTACCTTACAACTATGTATGTAATTGTAATGTGTTTGCATTTATTAATAGTATATGTGTAAAGTATTGCATTACTGTTCCTCAGGGTTCAATTCTAGGGCCAGTTCTGTTAAGTATTTTTATCAAAGATCTGGATGCAGGAGTTGAATGCATCATTAGCAAGTTTGTTTACAATACCAAACTGGGATGTGCTGTTGACTCTCTTGAGGGACAAGAGGCCTTGAAGAGGGATATGGATAGATTGGATCATTGGCCTATGATTAAAGGGATGAAATTTAACGAGTCCAAATGCCGAATCCTGAACCTGGGATGGAGTAATGCTGGGCACAAGTATAAACTCAGAGACGAGTGGCTGGAGATGAGCCCTGCAGAAAGGGATCTGAGGGTGCTGGTCAACAGTAGGCTCAATATGAGGCAACTGTGTGCCCTGGCAGCCAAGAGGGCAAACTGCACCCTGGGGTGCATCACACACAGCATAACCAGCTGGTCAAAAGAGGTGATTTTCCTGCTGTATTTAGTGTTGATGCGGCCTCACCTTGAATACTGCGTGCAGTTCTGGACCCTACAATTTCAGCATGATGTTGAGGTACTTGATTGTGTCCAGAGGAGGGCAACAAAGCTGGTGAAAGGGCTGGAAGGAACGTCCTATGAGGAGCGGTTGAGGACACCACAGTTTGTCTAGTTTGGAGAGAAGTAGACTGAGGGATGACCTCATTGCTCTCTACAGCCTCCTGAGGAGGGGAAGTGGAGAGAGAGGTGCTGATCTCTTCTCCCTGGTATCCAGTGATAGGACACATGGGAATGGTTCAAAGCTGCGCCAGGGGAGGTTTAGAGTGGACATGAGGAAGCATTTCTTTACCGAGAGCGTGGTCAAACACTGGAACAGGCTTCCTACAGAGGTGGTCAATGCCCCAAGCCTGTCAATGTTTAAGAGGCATTTGAACAATGCCCTTAATAACATGCTTGAACTTTTGGTCAGCCCTGAATTGGTCAAGCAGTTGGACTAGATGATCGTTGTAGGTCCCTTTCCAAATGAAAAATTCTAGTCTAGTCCAGTCTAGTCTAGACTAGTCTATAATCAATAATAATGAAATAATAAGTTTTCTTGGAACAGAAATCTTAATACGGTTATATTCATGTTTCAACGCTTTACAATCAGCACATCAGTCTATCTTGGTCAGCAGTTAAAAAGCATCTGCAGCATGCTTGTTCTCTTTTCTTTGTCTTGTAAACTCTCTTTTTTTGAATTCTTTGGCATTTAGGGTTGGTCAGGCAGAAGCACACTACATATCTGTTCTCAGGACATAGTTCGGTGTAAGTACAGAGGTCTAGAGAAGTTATCTATTGAAGTTAATCTATTGAAGTTATCTTCAATAACTTCCTTTGCTGTGAAGAACTGAATCATCCTCGGCTTATCACTCTACTTTTCTTTACCAGAAAGATATACGTACAAAAATAACTAAAATGTGCTCTAGCACTTGGAAATCACAAAGCAAGAACTTTTCAGGTATATTAAGCAGTAAGTCTCTACTGATTCTACGCAAACCTCTTTTCCAATGGATGCTTTAGCTGAATTTGCAATGCACAGGAATGAGAATAAGAGACATCTTGCATAGTATAAATCAGGGCTATACCTCTCCTAATGTGTAGGTAAGAATGCATGTTTTTACTGGAAATTTTGCCAGTTATGTGTGTTTACTTTTAAATTCTTTGTGATTTAAATAAAAATAAAATATATGCAAGACAGTCTTTTTTTTCTTTAATAATCTACATATTTAAAGTAGGGCTCTTGGATAATGGAGCATTACCAATAAAATGATTGAAAATATTTTTTATAAAAATAATTTTATAAATCAAGGTTTTATGCAAAGCATGCAATCTACACATGTTGCTTTTTTTAAATGTGTTCTCAAAGATTTGTGATTTTGATGTTTTGCTGTTACTGATGTTTTGTTGTTGTTGATGTTTATCATATTTGTAGAGAGTATTTCACCACAAAATCTACTGAAATACCTTTTATACTCTATTTATACGATAATTTCACTTACCAATCAAGCAGAACTTGGCAGTTGTTTACCAAGAATGTAATGCCAATATTATGGCTGTATAGTTCAGATGAGAAGAACTGTAGTGAACATAACTGACATAAGTAGAGGGAATTTCAAAAAGGAAAATAAATTAATCCCAATGAAGTTTCACTGGATTTTTTAGATAATGTAGAACACATTAGAGGTGCAACAAAATTTGTATTACTAGATTTGCATCACCTACTTTCATGTAGTGAACAGCAAAGGGGAAAGTTAGGTAAAAAAACTCTCAAAAAAATAAACAAAAAAGGACACACATGAGGAAAAGTAACTGAAGAAATCTTTGAGGAAATACAAATGTTACTCTTTCAGTTAGAGAAACTCATTTTTATAGTTTTCACCTTAACTAAAATCCCAGGGAAATCACTGAATTTTGCATAGAGATACATGTCCTATGGACTGCTATACACGCTGGGCAACGACTACAATGATTTCAAACACTAATGAATTCATTTATTAAAGTAAACAGGTATTAGCCAAATCATGCAGCATGATCAGTAGGGGGCATATCTAGAAAACTGAATACCATAGTATTGAACCAAATCAAAGGAAGCAGCTGTTTCTGTAAGATATGCAGTTAAGCTGTCTATATGAGCAACTGAATTAACACAGTATGTAAAGCCCTGAATTTGAAGAAAGCAAAAGAAATGTTGATTTGGACGATACAGCTCAGCCAATAAAGCACACCCAAATTAAATGAACAAATTATACAGCTACACCTGGGAAATGCACATGGACAAGACTTGTATAACATATAACATTACAAACAAAGCAACATAAAACAGTCACCTGAAATGTCTAGTACATTTAATGAAAGCATTCCTTGAGAGTCCATGACTCCAATAGAGTCATATTATACAGTATCTTTCATCTTTCATCTATCATCTTTCTATTGTTTGAATTTTTTCATTTTGTATTAAAATAATAATAATTTATAAAACGAATTACTTAGTTTTTGCTCAGGCAAACTTAACTGATTTTGATGTTGATGTTCATTTGAACAAGTAATTGTCTGCAAGATCATCGCTACAGTAGGCTTTTAAGTCATAGAGGCAGAATTATAATTTTATATATATATATTTTCCAAGTCCTTAAATATGCATTTAAGACAGATTTTATATTTCAAGTTTTGGTCCCCACTATAAAGCATCAAAACTCAAACAAACAAACAAAAAGTCTCTACTTCTTCCTGCGCAAGAGTTTGAATATTCTACTGATAACTGTACATCTTTGCCTTACAAGTACACAGATACCAAGTTATACACACAGAACACTTGAAATCAGGAAATATTGCTTTCTTGCTTTGTAATTTTACATTTTTTTCTAGTTCAGTATCCTTATAGTATAAGAAGTTTTCCACCATTTGAAATGAACACATACAAAATAATTATTGAGATAAGTAACTGTCACTAAGATAAATAGGATATTCTGCAGTAAGACTACTCAAAATGTTTATTAAAATTTCATAATTAGAGTTTGCTAGTACAGTGTGTTTCTCAAATGTGTATTAGAATGCACATTCAAATGCATTCACCTCAAGTTTCATAAATGAAGCTTGTTCTCATCATTTACTCTTTGTCAGAGTGAAAGTTATGACATAGAATAATCCTGTTCAGAAAGTTTTTACAGAATGAGGTCAGAGGTTATTAAAGCCTCAAAAAATTACTTCAGAGAGAAGTGTTGTCATCTTCTGTTATTTAGGCAAGGTGAAGAGGGTAACAATTTTTATGGGAATCAATCCACTTGTGATCTGAATTGCCTTTTGATAATGTCTGTCTTTTATCCCTGGTCTGTACAGAGTGTTCATACCCCAATTTAGGAATCCTAGACAAATGCTTAAAAGTTAGATTAAAACTAACTATGTTTAACATGCATTATCAGAACTACGAACTGAGGAAGGTTTAGATTTTAGATTGGATTTTCATTATTATGTCACTTTCATTCCTCTCTTCACCTTGTTGGCATTTATCTTCCAAAAGAAAGGTAGGCTGAGTTACAGATTTTTATGAATGCATTTCTCTTGAGCAGGCAAATGGACTAGATTATCATTACATGTTACAGTTAGAAAAATCTGGAAAAGCATAGTTGAAAATTATTTTCACAAACTCAGTTTGCATTTGAGCTCCTAATGAGATCTGAGAAACAACCCAAACTTGAAGGAATGATGATCAATAGCCTGCCCTTCTATATAGCTCTGCATCCCAAGAAATGCACTTTGTACTTTTTCAAATAGCTTAGATTATCAAGATTAATTCTTAGTACAGTTTTTAGGAGGGCATGGAAAGGGGATGAGGTAAATAAATAACTTGAAAAAAACTGAGACTAAGAATCTTTGTTACATAGCTTTGCATTAGGCATTTTGAAATCAAAAAGCATAACCAGCATGTATGTATATTTTGCTGTTTCCCATCTCACATGAAGGGTTTTGACTCTTATATGATGGCAATTACCATATAATAACCAGAATAATTTTAACTCTTACAAAAGCCTCATATCAACATAGGCTAAAAGCTGTTTATCATAAACCTTATTAAAATAAAAATGCCCATATAGGGAAAAGTTTTTACTTCTGGATTATCTTACATCTCTTCATTATTGATAGAAAAATCTTTGTGATTGAGTCTATGTTTGTATGTAAGTATGAATATCTCCTTTCTTTTGAGAAAGATCATACCAAATTTCCTCATTGTTGATTATAGTTATCAGGTATTCCTTCAACAAACTGTTTTATTTAGAAATGTCTGACAATCATGTCCTTTAGATTTTGTCCTTATACTTAAAATTATTTTTTTGCACTTTATAATTCAGCGTATATGGTAATTATATTTCCTACCATGTCAGAAAATATTTACAGCAGTGCAAGAGAAAAAACATAAATTCTGTTTTCCTTCAGTATGTTCCTCTGACAAATGATCAGGCTAGAAGTGTATTTTGAGGACACAAAAAATGAGAAAAGAGGTGATCCATTTTTATACTTTGTATAAATTAATCTAGGAGCAAAAAGGAGTAGGATGCTAAAAATATATATATATATCCTGGCAGAAAAAACCTTAGCATTTTGAATTTGCAGGATTATAGATATGATCTTTCATAAGATTTTGTCATTGGCAACTTTGGGTCTATAAGTGAAATAAAGCATATAATATAGGTTCATTTGTGCTATGTCATGTTTTGAAGTTCATAAAAATTGAACTGAAACCTCAGGACTTCAAGGTGCCTTGACTGCATTTAACTCTAGAGCAAAAGCTGCAGTGGGATGTCCCATAGCATTAGAAGTATCAACAGCAATTGAATAGCCGTTGAATGGCGCAAGGTCTGACTGGAGACCAATAATTAGCAGTGTACCCCAGGGGTCAATCCTGGGTCCAATCCTGTTTAACACCTTCACTAGTCATCTGGACAATGGGGCAGGGTATACCCTTAGCAAGTTTGCTGCTGAAACAAAACTGGGAGGGTGGCTGATAAACCAGGGGGTTGTGCTGCCATCCAGAAGCATGTTGACAGGCTGTAGAGATGGGCCAACAGGAACCTCAAAAAGTTCAAGGAGCATTGTAAAGTCCTGCACCTGGGGAGGAACAAACCATGCACCAGTATATGCTGGAGGCCACCCAGCTGGAAAGCAGCTTTGCAAAAAAGGACCTGAAAGTCCCAGTGGACCAAGTGGAGCATGAGCCAGTGACAACTAACTGGTTCAGCAATGTCAGCCTTGCAGCAAAGACTAATGGTATCTTGTGTTGCACTGGGAGGAGTAATGCCAGCAGGTCAAGGGAAGTGATCTTGCCCTTTTATTCAGCACTGATGAGGACATATCTGGAGTGCTGTGTCCAGGTCTGGGCTCCTCAGTACAAGAGAGACATGGACATACTGGAGAGAAGTCCACTAAAACCATTAAGGTGGTTAAGTGATTGGAGCCTCTCTCCTATGAGGAAAGGCTGAGAGAGCTGGGACTGTTCAGCCTGGAGAAGAGAAGGCTTAAAGGGGATCTCTTCAATGTGTATAAATACCTCAGGGGAGAGTGCAAAGAAGATGGAGCCAGTTTTTTTTCAGTTGTTCCCTGTGACAGGACCAGAAGCAATAAGCACAACCTGAAACACGGCAGGTTCTGTCAGAACATCAGGAAACACTTTTTTACTGTGAGGGTGACTGAGCACTGGAAAAGGTTGCCCAGAGACAATGTGGAACCTCCATTCTTGGAGATGCTGAAAAGCCATTTGGACATGGTTCTGAGCAATCTGTTGTAGGTGGCCCTGCTTGAGCAAGGATGTTGGACCAGATGACCTCCAGAGGTCCCTTCCAACATCAACCATTCTGTGATTCTGTGAATAGCTGAATCAGTAAGCATCCCTTTGACACATTATCTTAGTGAGTCACCTTTTCCTGTTCTTCTTGGCCTTGCTGGTTCCAGAGGACATGTTATCTTGGCTGCACAGCTATGCCCATTATTTGAATTTGAAAAATAAAATTTTCCTTAGAAATTGTAGTAAAGGTTACTCTTCTGATTCTGTGGCATTTTATCTTCACATAGCGGTAATTTTAGCTAACATAAAATTGAAGCTTATTTTGCGTAACATTGTAAGTTGAAATTTTAAATTTTCATTAAAATTTTAATTCTAAATGCATTTGTACTCTAAAAAAATATCCCCAGATACTGAAGCTGAGAGTCAAAAGGAGTATTAGAATTTTCTTATGATTCAGTTATTTTAGAAAGTGTGTCAGAACCCCATATCAGTCATGAAAAATCCAAGAAGGAAAAATTCTGAATAGATATCTAGTATTCAGATGTGGCTGATCAGAATCAGAAAAAAAGAGCAGCAAAGAAAGGAATATGAGGAAAAAATGAAGTCTCTAGGCAGATGTCTTTGTTTATTACTGTGCTGAATGTAGCTGCAAACAAAGGGAGTAAAATCAGGCAGGCAGGGGAACATCCTAAATGGCCAAAGAAGAAAGAGTATGGGCAACCCCCATCCCACTCCACCCCGCCACCCCCGCCCCCCCCCCCCCCAAAAAAAAAAGCCAACCCAGAAAAGGAATATAAGGGAAAAAACCCAAGAACAAGTTCTTCCAAAGAGTAAGAATTATCTGTCATGTTTCCAGTATGGAAACTGGAAATTATTTCTGAAGGACCAAATGTTGGCAGAACTGAAAGATGTCTACGGTACTCCATTCAGCACAGCACACAAGACAGGCTTCAAAAATAATTTCCAGTACTCATTGAAGATGGATGATTATTGCTGGAGAATCTATACCAAGAAGAATGGAAACTGTGTTCTGGAAGTGCTAATCTGACACCTACATTGTTTACTGACCTTTTCTACCAGAGAGACAAGATGTAACTATAACTTTTGAGAGGCTTGTAAAGTCAGCTGATACTGATCCACTATTGATGGTCCACATTGGTCCAAATACGTTAATGCTACCTGAAAATATGGCTTTAATAGGATCCAAGGGAGAGGCCAGCAACCGGGAAAGACAGCAACAAAGCAGAAAGACATATTTTTCAGCTCAAAGAACCTTTATATTTATTTTCAATATGCCTAAATAAAATAAAGATTGAGGTTAAAATAAAATTACAAATCCTTCATCTTCTTTTCCACAGCATAAATACATGTACACAGGCAGATGAAAGAAAAAAAAAATTGTATTTATACATGTGTTTGACACTTTGGTGTCTTAAGTGAAGACACATGGAACACGTGGCTCCACAAATAAGAAAACTTGCGTGTCCAGAAACTTCAGATGACAAACTGTTCTTTGCATATGCATGTATCATTCTGAATTATCAGCGAACTTTTTGGTCTTATATTTCATGAATATAAATTTAAAAGGTGTGCTAAAGAATGCTGTAATTTACTAGTATTATATTAACCCTTAGTTACTGACTTAAGAATATCTGTTCTAGGTCAAGTAACCTGTCTCCAAATCAAGACCTCCGGAAAGAATAACACCTGAGGCTACTGAGGGGGTTTTATGCATAATCGTTCACAGGACCAAAAATGCAAAGCAAAGTATTAAAAATCCCCAAAATATATTCGATGATCCATTCATTTTTAATTGCAAATTCACATCTGTTCTGTAATCAATAAGGTCTGTAACCGATAAAACTGATTAACTGACATTTTATTACATTTGGTCAGCCAGCTCTTTTGTTAATTTCTATAAGAGATCAAGGAAAGGATCTCTTCCCCTACAGCATTGCCTCAGTAGCTTAACTTGGCAGAAAATTCATGAAATCAGCAAAAGCAAAAAGAACATAGTAGCATTTGGGAATGTAGAAAATGTTGCTTAACTAGCATCATTGCTGTGGCTGCCTGCAGGCTAGTTTAATTAGGCTACAATTCATATGCAAGAAAGAAGTTTTGTACTTGTCAAATGACCAAATCTATGTATAAAACCTAAGGAGGATTGTCTGTTCCCAGGAATGAACCATACTGAAATTAACTGGGATTTGTTAGCTGAGACACTTATTTGGAAAAAATTAACCATGAAATATATAATAAAATACATATATGTATACTCAGATACTAGACAATTTTAAAGAATACATCTTAGTTTGCTGGATGTAACTATGAATTTTTTATTAGAGTCATATACTGATTTTTCCACCAAGTCATGCAGCCATATTTGTATGGGTGGAAAAGCATAGTTAAGAATTTCAATTTTAAAAAGCATATGCTTTTTTTAACGAAAAATTATCAGAATAAGTTTATTATAAAGAATTGGGCATAAAGCTGCTAGAAGTATGTTTCTTTTTTTTCCCCTTCTAATTTCTATTATTTAAAAATTTTACTGATGGAATTTTTGGTTATCTGCTTTAGTAGCATCACGGGACTTTTTTAAGCCACTCAAATTTACTCCAATTTTTATTTGCTTGGCCATAATCTTTAAAGAAAAGAGGTTTAGTTAAATAGATATATATCTGTTGAACAGGGAGGATTTTTTTTCCTTTCTTTAAATCGGTGTATTACTGAAATTAAAACTGTTGAATTAAAATATGCTTATTAAACAAAGAAAGACCAGAAGTTATAATTAATTTTCTGAACATATATTTTTAGGCTTATTGCCACAGTGTCTGCATTTGAAATATTTGCCTAATATTTCTGATCACCATATGTTTAAGTGCTCAGAAAAAATTATCAAAATGGGGAATGATTCCAGAATAATTACTAGGCAATTTTCATGTTTCAGAAGCAATATATCAAATAAGAAATATTTCTCAAGAGCCATAATTTAAGATAAGAAATACACTTGCAAGTAAGTAATGAAAACAAGCCAGATTTTGTTGGTTTTTTGTTGGTTTTTTTACTCTGTGGAACAATAGGGACTGGGAAACAGTTACGTTTACCAGAATACTAATAGCTGATGGTCATTTACATTAATACTTCAGGACTTCAAGAGTGCAATTTTCTCAGAAAACTGCCTCCTGAAATTATTTTAATGAATGAGGATTATTACCAATTTTCCACTTCACTTCCCATAAATAAGAACCAGTGCTGATATTCCATATTGTAAAGCAAAGAATGACACGTTAATTCTTAAAGTTTTTTCTAGTATGGAATAATATGGTGCATGTTGTCGCTCCCCCTCTCCAAGTTTTGCAACATTTTCCAATGAAATACAAATCTAGTCATCAGTTAAAATGCATGGAATATATATATACATAAAGAAAATATTAAATTTCATATGGAGTCTTCCATTGCTGATGTTTTAAAGAAGAAAATAAATCCTGCTTCATTTTTCAAAACTTGACATGAAGTGCTTAGCCTGAAGAAGTGGATGAAAATAAAGCTCCAAGGAGGGCACCTAGGTTTCTCTAAAGCAGTTACATTTCTTGAGCTCTAGGCTATTCTTTATTCAGCATGTTTTTTTCTTGTGTCCCTGTTCTCAGGCATCTGACTTGTGAATAATTAGGTGCATAATTAATATATCACTTAGAATCTATGCTATTTATGACTATATATATATGTAGAATTTGCCATGGATTTCAACAGGATGGTACAGTAGAACAGGAATTTGGACATACATCGCTTAATTTTCTGCTAGTTCAAATGAAAGTTTATATTCTATTCTGTGAGATTCAAGAGCAAAATCAGTGATGCCAAATAGTGTATATAAACAGATATAGTAGTAATAAATGTAACACATATATATGCACATATAGTGTTATATTAAAAAAACTAAACATTCCCAATACAAAATTAGAGACGTTTTAAAGCTTGAAACACAGGGGATTTAATTTACTTATCTTCTAATTGATGACATGTATGTTTAGCTTCTGTTAATGATATTAGTAACAGTTAGTCACAATTATCGTCCTTGTTCAACAACTCTGACAGGGGTTTTGTTTGTTAGTTTGTTTGTTTAGGGTTTTTGGGGTTTTTTTTGGTTTTTTCCCCCCAATGAGTATATATGGTGCAATTCTAACCTTACATTCCTTCCTCTTCTACTCAACCAAAGAAGAGAATTAATATGCAAAAAAATACATAACAGATTTTGAAATTTGAGGTGCTATAAGTGGAGAGGGGAAAAAAAAGACAGAAAGGACAACTGATTATATAAGTTTTAAATCCTCAAAGAGAAATCAAAATATTTTCTGATGAAGTAAAAATTAACCTTTTAAAATTGTTAGCCACACAGACAGCCAAATTCCAAGGTGAATGATGCACCTTTTAATCCATTAGTAATGTCTTCACATTCCTTTTACTACTAAAATTTAAATTATTTTAGAAGACCTTGCCAAGCCACTCTCCATCATTTATCAACAGTCCTGGTTAACAGGGGAGGTCCCAGATGGCTGGAGGCTTGCCAACATGATGCCCATCTACAAGAAGGGCCAGAAGGAGGATCCGGGGAACTACAGGCCTGTCAACCTGAACTCTGTGTCGGGGAAGATTATGGAGAGGTTGATCTTGAGGGTGCTCACAGGGCACGTGCAGGACAACCAAGGGATCAGGCCCAGCCAGCATGGGCTCATGAAAGGCAGGTCCTGCTTGACCAACCTGATCTCCTTCTATGACCAGGTGACCCGCCTAGTGGATGAGGGGAAGGCTGTTGACGTTGTCTACCTGGACTTTAGTAAAGCCTTTGACACTGTCTCCCACAGTATTCTCCTGGAGAAGCTGGCGACTCGTGGCTTAGACAGGTGTACTCTTCACTGGGTAAAAAACTGGCTGGATGGCTGAGCCCAGAGAGTTGTGGTGAATGGGGTGAAATCCAGCTGGCAGCCAGTCACAAGCGGTGTCCCCCAGGGCTCAGTTTTGGGGCCGGTCATGTTTAATATCTTTATCGATGATCTAGATGAGGGGACTGAGTGCTACCCTAGCAAGTTTGCAGACGACACCAAGTTGGGTGGGAGTGTTGATCTGCTTGAGGGTAGGAAGGCTCTGCAGAGGGATCTGGACAGGTTGGATCGATGGGCCGAGGCCAACTGTATGAGGTTTCACAAGGCCAAGTGCCGGGTCCTGCACTTTGGTCACAACAACCCCATGCAACGCTACAGGCTTGGGGAAGAGTGGCTGGAAAGCTGCCTGGCGGAAAATGACCTGGGGGTGTTGGTTGACAGCTGGCTGAAGATGAGCCAGCAGTGTGCCCAGGTGGCCAAGAAGGCCAACGGCATTCTGGCCTGTATCATCAACAGTGTGGCCAGCAGGAGTAGGGAATTGATCATGCCCCTGTACTCGGTGCTGGTGAGGCCGCACCTCTAATACTGTGTTCAGTTTTGGGCCCCTCCCTACAAGAAGGACATTGAGGTGCTGGAGTGTGTCCAGAGAAGGGCAACAAAGCTGGTGAGGGGTCTGGAGCACAAGCCTTAAGAGGAGCGGTTCAGGGAACTGGGGTTGTTGTTTAGTCTGGAGAAGAGGAGGCTGAGGGGAGACCTTATCACTCTCTACAACTACCTGAAAGGGGTTTGTGGTGAGGTGGGTGCTGGTCTTTTCTCCCAAGTGACAAGTGATAGGACAAGAGGAAATGGCCTCAAGGTGTGCCAGGGGAGGTTTAGGCTGGATATTAGGAAAAATTTCTTTACTGAGAGAGTGGTGAGACACTGGAACAGGCTGCCCAGGGAAGTGGTGGAGTCGCCATCACTGGAGGTGTTCGAGGAACATGTGGACATGGCATTGTGGGAAAGGGTTTAGTGGGCATGGTGGTGTTGGTTGATGGTTGGACTTGATGATCTCACAGGTCTTTTCCAACCTTAATGATTCCGTGAGTCTGTAATCTAGCTTTAATCCTCAGAGATTTCTAAACTGCTTCTCAGACTAGTTGTATATGGAAATCACCCACCTTTGAAATGTTTTTCCTCAGTGGAATTAAGTAGAACACTGTGCTATGAACATGATATATGACAAAATGTTTTTAAGGGTGTAAACCATAACCATTGCCCTAAGCTACGGAGAAAACACAAGGTTTTTTACTCCTAACAGGATTGCCAACTCTATGGGAAAAGACTAGCATATCTGGCAAAAGAGACCTACTATTCTACTTAGTTACTCTTCAGCCTGAGGATAGTAGTCAAACAAAATGTTTTGGCAAGCAAATATTCTACTTTCTAGGCAGATTTCTCACCAAATAACTTCCAGGACCTTTGTAGTAGCAGTTTCTTCATTGTTGCTGATAAATAATTGGCAGATACCTTGAGGTGTCTCTCTCCTGTGGAGTAAATTTTAACAATGTAAAGTTATTCCAATTACTGTGATGCATTTTGTCCTTATTTGTATCAATAAATTAGGCTCTGTTATTTTAAATAGTGTTATGGCAGCCTTCCCAGAGGAGATGTCTGTCAGCAGGAGTAAAATCTGCCTTGGACATTCAGAAAAAAAAATAAAAAAAAAAGAATTGGAGCAGCTAACTAAAGTCAATTAACAGCAGTCTATGACTATTAAAAAAAAAAGTTTAAAAAAAAGAATCAAATCTGGTATTTACTTAACCTTCTTTTATAACTTTTATAACTTTTATTTCCTATATTGCTTCAGAAAAAATATCATGGTGTTTGAAATGCTGTTTTCTAGCCTATTAATGTTTGGTGCACATTTGAAAAGAACACGGTTCTATTAAAAAGCTTGAAGAAATAAACCATATGCAAATGAAATATTAAAATACTTTGAAAAATGCTCAGTTATTTATAAATTTTTTCCATAGTGTTTCTACCTACAGCAACAGTGAAAACCCATCTGCATAAGCAGTGGGTTTTTTTACATATTTTGTAATCTCATTTGTTTAATTAGGAACCATGCAGAGATTTTGAAATATACCCTTTAGCTGATAGTTATTGAAGTGGATTGAGGAAAATATTTCTGACTTCTACTCTTTGCTGAAGAATCCATGCCTGAGATTAAGTATACCCATAATCCTTGAAACACTGCACAACAAAAAGTTCCATGTCACAAAACACTCACAGATGATTTCCAAAAATTCCTAATTCCAATATAACACCCATAACAATTACAAAAGAAATTTAAAAAATTTAAAAGCTATCTAAGGAAATCATATGGAATTGCAAAATAACCACAAAGACTATGTTGTAGTATAACGATACTAATACTAATACTACTAATAAAGGCTATTCTGGTTTGAATAGTTTCTAATAGTGTTTGTCCAATCAATGAAAAGTCTTTAAGCAGATTAATAAAAGTTTGTAAAACCATATTTGGCGTTTCGCTTCACACAGCAAAAGACAGGGTACAAAAGTTGTTAGAAGGACAGCAGTTTTCCTCACAGGCAACAATTGGTGTCCACTCTCCCTCTCTCTCTCAGTTCAAAATTTAATAAATATCCTCAGAGTGATTTCACTTTTCTTTCTGCTGAATCAGGCAACTGAAATTGATTCAGCAAAGAAATATTGAATGAAGATTTATTTTTTCAATACTAGATGAAGTACTCGTAAACAAAACTGATTTAATTGAAGAAACAGAAAAAACAATCTGAAATGGATAAGTATTTCAAGGACCTTTTATGCTGCCTTCCTGTACATCTAAAAAGAAAAGAAGTGATTGTTTCATTTTTGCATGTGTTGATAGTTATTTTTTATGGAATGGGATTTTAATAATGTTACTGAAGACTGAAACAGGGCAACAAAAGAAGCCTGTACCCTTACACCCATGGCTAAATCAAATCATTATTGACTGAATAACGTAAAACTTTTTTCCTTACATCAGTGTTCGTCAGTGAAGTTTCAAACTGACTACAACATGTCGACATATCTACAGTGAATAAAAAGATCATAAGTGGCATAAGTGAAAAAAAAAAGAAAGCAAAAGGTGAAGAAGGAAAAGCTATGGCTACTGTAGTTGGAAGAGTAGAGGTCTGGAAGTATTAAAATTGGTGAAATGCTTTGCTTAGAAATGAAATATCATGGTTAAAGAATATTAAAAGTACAAAAATATGTTTCAATAGTTCCAAAAAGTCATTCTTTTAAAAAAATGAAAGCATTTTAGGAAAGACAAATGAAATATTAATAACTTTCAAATATATGATTTTTTTTTGTTTCCCAAAGCAAAACATTTTCTTCAATCAAAAATGAAAATGTTTCCTATATTCTCTTCCAAACATGAAAAATACCATTTCTGTTTTTATTCTTTTGTTTCAGTTCAGCAATTTAAATCATGAAAGAAAAACAGTCACAATGTTTTACTGATAATTTCATAGTATTTTAATAAGAAATTTCATGTTTGAAGTAGAGCCAGGCAAATAGATGAATTAATTGATAGGAATATTACATATCGATTGATATCTTAGCATGCTGATTGTTGGACAAGTATGCTACCACATGCACTATTCAGATATTGTCTCCCATTTGTTCAAAACAGGGCTTCTATTGAAACATGCCATCATTCCTTTCTTGTCTATCCTATAAAACTTTTCCAACGGAAGCCACAGTCTATATTGATAGGCAAGAAGTGAGTGTGCATCTGTTGCCATCAGTAGGGATATTTAACAATAGGGAATAGTGTGCACTGTCTCCATCTGAGCCTATCCAATAATCAGTCTTTACTACACCATCATTTGGTTTTTTAGACTGTCATTTATCACTTCACTGACTGCAAGTAATCTTTTTTCTTTTTCTCCTTCATTTTTATTGTATTGTATCATATTTTTAAATATTTTAATTGCAGAGCATTTCTGAGACTTGGTGTTAGTTCAATAATACACTGGTTGTAGGACAATGGGATAAGAACCTCTCTAAAAGAAATTCCTGAATCAATTTTGAGTACAATGTCAGCACAGCTGTGAAAATACTACATTTTCAAGAAATCGAGTTTTGTAGCAATAGTAGTGACATACATAGTCTGTGTAAATAAAAAACAAAAACAAAACCCCCTTGAAAATGTCTGTAGGACATCCAACTAAACATTTTGCGTAACAACAACATTATCTGAGAACAATTCATTAACACGAATGAATAGGTAACATAGAAAAAATATTATAGCATGTCTGGCAAGAACTTTTACAAAAGGAACAGAAACAATTTTGTTCTTCTGCATACGAAGACTGAAGAATGTCTTAGATACTTGATGGAATTTCTGTCTCTGAAGTAAGCTTGTTAACACCTCATTGCTTGGAATAGGAACTGTACTTTCTCCTGTAATGAAAGGTTATACTAAAACGCAGTTTGAGAGAAAAAGCAAGAAATCTTTTTCTTCAATAAACCCTGCAGATCTGGGATAAACATTAATAGATTTGTACATCATAAGGTGAGTAGAAACCACATAATCATTCAATTCAAGTATTTTCTCTGTAAACAGACCTTACAGTTACCTCAGAAGATAATTTACAGGATGTACTTCAGAAAGATATAAGGACTTATTTTAGTCTTCAGGTCATGATGATCCCACAGTCTCAGCTGGAAAGCTCTTCTGTCTTTAATCCTCTCACAGTTACAGCTAGGAAGTCATATCTCATTTCTGATTAAAATTTCTCTGTTCCAGCTGCAGCTTTTGAAACTTGTTATGACATTGTCAGAGAAGTGTAGAACTTTTTGCAATGCAACTTTACTGAATCTCATTTAAATCTTATCTAACAAGCTTCTCAAGCTCAGCTGATGTAACTTCATATTGCAATGGCTTCATGCTGGTTTTTATGTCCCATGTTTGGACACTCTGTGGCATTTTGACTTCTTGAAGTATAGAAACAACATCCTGCAATATCATTTCAACCTTTAATAAAATTTTGAATGACACTGGATTGAGAATTCAGAAGTCATTTCTAGTGAAAGTCTATTTTATGAACTACTACAAATTGAGATATTTGAAATATTTTTTTGTTTTTAAGACTGTGGCAAGAAACAAAACCAAATGAGGTGGAGAAGCCCAAACCATACCGACAAAAGCTTTTTAAATCTACCTTTCCCACAATTAAATTAAAATGTTTTAATTAGATCTAGCTTCTACAGAACAATTTAACCGACTTACTTATTTTTAACAACAGATTACTTGTTGTAGTTCTGGTTTAACCACCCTAATATTTTGTCCAAGACAGAAGAAATGTAATCCCAAGTGGTATGCTTTCCTGCTCTTAAAAATATCAGAATTGGGTTGGAAGTCCTTGAATCTTTATAAACTGTGTGACTTTTCAAGATTTGTTAAAAGTTTTAACATTAGTGACAAAAATTCCACAGCTAGGTCTATTAGGGATCTTGGACAAAGACTATTCAAGATGATTGATTTAAAAATGGACAATTTTAGCAAATGTTATTATCATCAGCTACATTTGTGCATAAGCCTGAAGATAATACATTCCTTACAAGGACAACTAAAATTACATGCTAAATTTTTGCCATCACTCTTAGAGGGAACAGAATAAATCCCAGTCTTGTAAAGCTTATATTAAAGTACAATTCTGCTGACAAATAATGGTCAGTGAGATAAGATTCTGATTTTTTTCTACAGCAGTGTTTATCTTAAGTCTGCTGTGAAATTGCTAACTACGTAAGAACCCCCCATCTATCACTGTTTTAAAACAAAGTAAAATTCAAAATATGTTCTCTGAGCTTTTGCCTGTTTTACACATTCTGTCTCCAAGTGATTCTCATCATGGTCTGTGCTTTGTGAGAGCAGTTATTTCTGCTCTAGTCAAGATGATGGGCCTTTCCCAGGTATTACTGAGGTTAGTCTATAAAATTTCTCTTTCTAAAAAGATTGGTACAAATTCCATTCCATCATTGTATGACTTTGTGGGGACAACTACTTGGAAGCAAAATTCATTTTTTTACCCATTCCAAATACAAGAAAAAAGCATGCAAATATTGCACTCTTTTCGAAATACAAACAGACAGGATGATGCATTTTAAAGCCTATATTTTATCTATTTTAAGTTGTAGTTTTTTACGTAATATCCTCCAGAAAACACAGTATGCTTAGTTTAAAAGTTCAACTGAGATTACATAGCTTTTGGTTTAAATAAATAAATAAATAAATAGAAGTAGCAGCTTTCTGAGGAGTATATGTACAGGCCAGATGACAAGTAGTTCAGTCTCATTAGTTTTCTCCTCATTATTCCTGTAGATTTCAATCTCATAGGAAAAAGTCCAGTGTCCAACACCCTACTTCTGAAAATGGTCTATGAACTGGGTGGATGAGAGGCTTAAATGCTTTTCTTGGACCACTGAATCAGTTCAACAGCTCAAATAATTTTTATCTTTCATAACCATTTTATTACCTCCCCTTTCATTCCATCTTTTCCCCTCATTTTCTCACAGGCACTAATCACAATCCCACACTTAAAATCTCCAAGCCAACCTCTTGTCCTTTCTTTCTCCAAAAAGCACGAAAGACTCATTTCCTGTTGTAAATTCCCTTTTCCCTGTTAAGGGGATCAAATCTGGGGAGACACCGATTACAATCAATATTTCTTGGAACACCTTTTATTAATTAAGCTGTTGTTATTAAGAGCAGATAACTGTACAACACATTCATAGATCCCTTCCCATAGTACACTCAGGCACAAATAGATGCATACACAAAATTGCTAATTGTTACTTGGTTGGAAGCAACAGCTGGCAGGCCAGCCCTAGCTGTTTACACAAAAGCAGAGGGTCACGGTGTGGCTGCTGGGTTGGTTTTCAGAAAGTCCTTCAAGAAGGTCCTTCTTCCATCAGGTGTTTGTATAATCCTGAAGTACTTGTCTGCATATACCAGCCACCAGCTTCTTCGATGTGGTCTGAATTACACAAACCCATTGTTGATGCTGGTGTTTACTGGTGGCCTTGGATAGAGGCAACAAACTATTGATGTTCTGAGTTCACCTCAGAACATGTTCTTGTGGACTCAGCAGGATTGCTAGTCTCCAGAGCTCATCAGGTATTAGATACTTTCACACACTACCTCTCAACATCTATTTTTCCACTCTTCGGCTTACTATTTTCTGGTAGCTATTTTTCCATCTGCATCTATTGGCACCTCTAGAACCCATTCACAAAAACTTACACAGAAGGGACTTTTATGATGTCCACCCACAGCCCACCAATACTAATGTTTTGGACAAATTTCCAGATGTTATACCCAAGAGTTTCTCTTACACTGAGCATTGTCATGTGGGAAATATCTTCTTCCTCCCCCAGCGCTACATAAGCTGCATTCATAATGACTCATAATCCTGTGTATGTTTATCACGCCATCAGCCTTTATCTACCATTCTTTTAACTGCCTCTTGCCCTTGGCAACTGTTTTTTTTCATAAAGCTGTGGACTTCAATTAATTTTTGCAGCTCCTATTAGAAAAACAAAAAAGAAAAAAAACCTGCTCTGGTTTTTTTGCAAAAGCTGTGAGGGGCTGCTTTTCTCCCTGGCAGGAAAAGGAAGGCAAGGAGAAAGAAAAACCTTCAGTCCCAGCAAGACATAGGAGTTCTTACTTGGCCACCGAAAATTTTTATTTCATTGCTACTTAACTATAGTACCAGCAAAAACCCCATTCATATTACTTGTGAAAATTAATGAATACATGACAATATTCCAGGCACCGGTGTTGCACTTGGCTAACTATATGTGACAGTAGTTCTTAACTACCAGTGATGATCTGTCTGTAGTTTTGGCTTCTGTAGCAGCATTTAAAATCTCAGTCTGTCATTGGGGAAGACCTGTTTTGGAGGTTGTATTATAAATACAGGTTTCCTAGGGATCATGTGAGTATGAAATACCTGGAGACAATCTTTAGAGTATATATTAATATATACTTATTTAGTGCCATATATTTACATCTGGAAAATATTTTTTGTATCTATGTTTTCAGCCATGGTTTATTTGCCTCATGCCCCCAGTTACCATGTATACAGTAGGATCCCCAGCTATATCTCATTATCCACTGTACACTGAAGTATTTTCAGTCGCATAATTTGCCACTAATATCAACGAATGAAAAAGACTGTGACTATCGTCTTAAAACAGATTCAATATTGTTATACATCTAGGACAGCATTATCATGTAAAGAATGCGCTATATCAGAAACTGAAGGTTTGCTTTGAAGGTACATCTCCCTGACAACTTAGTAAGTCCCCTGAGTGGTGTTAAGAATTATTCCTCAGGGAGGTATTCAGTTTATTATAGGAATTCTCAATTTGTTTTTAGTGTTGATTTTGCCTTTAAAAAAAAATAAAAATAATAATTAAAAAAAAAAGTTATTTTCATGACTTCCAGAATTTTGTCAGGACTACATTGATTACTTCACCTTCCACTTGAACACTGGGTGCATAATTTACCTCTGCTAGCAACTTTATAAACCTGTTGAGGGTAAAGGCAGACACCTTTATTCTCTTCCAGGTTTGCACCAGGCAGATAATTGTCCTGGTTGTTATAATGAAAAATGCAAAGAAGAAATGCACTGTCTGTTCTAGAAACACACTAATATTTCGTGTTTCTAGTATTTCTCACAGTCACCCCTATTTTTGTAAACAGTCACAGAAATACTTTGAACATATATTCTGTCTTATGTCAAAAGATTTTTAGTTGCTGTTTCCAAGGTTTCTTTATAAATTGAAGGAAAAATCTATTGCTCGCTTTGTTCCACCTGCTAAGGAGACTGACTTTTAATTTAAAATTAAATTTTTTGGGGGGTATGTATTGTTTTAATAGTCTGAAATTTAGTGTAAATTTGACAGAGAACAGCTTTTAGCCCATTGTGCTCTGCAGTTAAGAGGGACATACTGAAAATATCAACACAGAAATTCAGCATGCTGTAAATCTTTCATTTGTATTATGTTTAGCTATTGAAGAAGCAAACTACAATTTTTACATGCCACGAGCTGCACAGATTTTAGCTATCTCCAAGATCAAGCTTTGTCCTAGATAAATTCATTTTTCCTTCAGTCATCAGAGTTATTTATCTCTGAAATAGACAACTTTTTTAATTCAGCACTCAGCAGTACTGTGGAAATATTGATCTGCAATCAACTGCTGACACAGTTAGTTTGCTTAAGCTGCATGTTTACTGAACTGCAAACACAGCAGTATTAAAGGCATGTATAAGAATTGTTTCTACCACACAAAAAAAACCATAGAAAACACTTCATCTAAATGGTTATGCCTGTATTTTATTCTAACTTTTATTTTAACCAAAGGCAGTTATGAAGTAAATTGTTTAATTTTTCCCTTTTTTCTCCCTCTTTTTTTTTGATAGTGAGTATAATGCTATGACAAATTTTCCTCCACTAATCTCATTTTAACTTTCCTTTAAGTAGGATAAGCTGATTAATAAAATTGAAATTCCTCTGAAGAGTTATTCCCATTGTCTTGAAGAGATATTTCACAGGCGCTCTTTTTGTTAAGAATCCTAATTTGCAGAACTTTTAAAAAACTTCTGATAATTAAGGTTTGGGGAACCGGCCAAGTCCCTTGTCGTCAACAAGGTCTGCACTACTTTATTTGACATATTAAATTATTAAAGACCATATTTAGATTTAATAGGTACATCTTCATAAAAAGTTAGTAGAAGATGTTACTGTTTATTCTAGAGATGAATTAAATGTGATCACAAGTGGAGGTCCATAAAATGTGGAAATATTCTCTATAACTCAGAAGGGATTAAACCCAAAATAGTTCTGTAGAAATGGTGCTAAAATGTACAGTCTTTATAGAGAAAACAATACAATCCCATTAAATGAACACACAAATGAAAAATGCTATTTTTTGAACTTTTACTATCAGTGGCAGTGAATGTCAAATGCATTTCAAAATTTGTCATCAAAGCAGATAAGCCTACTTTGTAATTTAACTGGGTAAACACAATATGAATAGCCAAAGACAGTAAAAGGGCTGACTTTCAAAGATGTGACTAATAATTGAATATCATATTCCCCAAAGTCAAGTTTGCAAATGACCTATTATTGCTCTCATCAAGGATCTCTGCACAGTGGATGATTCTGTTAATTGTTTCTACATATACAGATGATCCCAAATTGTTTTCTGTATACAAAACTAACTTGAGTTACAATTCAAATATTTTTCTCACATGCAGAGATAAATCTTTCTATATATTAAGCTGGTTTTTTTGTCAAGCTGCTTGCTCAGTAACTACCTGTTAAAAGTAACTGTGCATAAGAACATCATTTCAGCACACACAGCTGCACAAATGACATGTTACTTGATGATTTGGCTAATTCAAGTAGAGTATTAGAATTAATGTTGCAGTGACAGAATATGTAAAGGGAGAGGACCTTCCATGTACGTTTAGGCTCTGCAGGGAGGACAGTGCCAAGGGAACACACTGTACTCCCACTGGAGGGGTAGCAATCAGCCTGCACTGCTGTCCTTGCTTCCCAAGGGCTGTGCACTTCTACCACTTCACTATCTAATACAAGCCATACATTAAAGATGAAATTAACTCCATAGTAACTACCGAATGACATAAAAAGTCACTGAATGTTACACTGAATGCAATTACTCTTTTCTCCTGGGTTAAAATTCAGTAGGTTTGTCTAAATATGGCTGTGTTGGGTGTAGGTATCAAGGTGTTGGTAGTGAGGTGGGGCTGCAGGGGTGGTAGCAAGTTGGGGGGCCAGGGCTTCCCTGTGCTGGACACAGATGATTCCAGCTGGCTCCAATGGACCCACTGCAGAGCATGGCTGGGCCCCTCAGCCAAGCTGGTGGTGCCTTGGGGAAAACATATTTAAGAACGCATATAGCAGTTGAGAGAGAGGACCGAAAAAAAAAAGTGAGAGAACCAGCCCTGCAGACATCAAGGTCAGAGAAGAAGGAGGGAGAGGAGATGTTCCAGGCACTGGAGCAGATATCCACACTGCAGCCCATGCTGGAGCAGGCGGATATGCCCTGAAGGAACCTGCAGCTCATAGAGAGGTCAATAAATTAATTTTCAACAAGTTGAGTCTGGTTTGCCCATGACGGTAATTAATAAGTGATATCCCCATCTTTATCTTGACCCACGAGTCTTTCATCCTATTTTCTCTCCCTGTTCCGTGGCGGAGAGGGAGTGAGAGAGCAGCTTAGTAGGTGTCTGGCATCTGGCCAAGGTCAACCCACCACAATGCCTTTAATTGGTGACAGGGTATTTGCAAGGTAAGACAGACACAGCACAGTTCATGGGAAACATGTACCAGCAGGTTAAAGTAAAGCAGGATATCCTAGGGCATCTCTAAAGGCAAAAGGAGTCTATCTTTTTATATGAATACATTTTGCTTTTAGTTACTAGAAAAGAGAGTCAGTCTGAGATTAAGCTGCCTACATGCAAGCTAAATGTGAACACTAGCTTTATTGCCAATACCATCAGTAAAAACAGGAGAGTCCTTCTGTTCACTTCCACGAGAGAACTAATTTAGTTTCCCACACACAGACACCTAACATGACTTAGATAGTGCCTTGGGTGTCCCTCTTGAGATCTCAGCTGCTGCTCTAGAAATGCACAGGTTTCTCATTAGTCCTACATTATATGTACGAGCCCTCTGTGAATGCTTTCTGTAATGTTGCATACTATAAGAAGCCTATGTGTGCGAAACTGAGGCAACCTTGCCTGTGTTTTTACACCAAATACTAGAAGCTTGCAACCTTATTTAACACAGCTATGCCTTATCTTGGCATTACAAATGCCAATTTTGTTCAATTATTCATAACTTCAGGAATTCACACTTTCATCTGCTGGTACTGAAAGTTTGATTTTATTACTGAAGGTGCTTAAGTTTGTAGGACACCTGACTACACTAATTAAAACTGCTATTATCTGGGAAGTGTTTTAACATATATGTGTGTTTGTGTATTTGCAATGAGGAACTAGCCACTGTAATGAATGCAAACTGACTTTAAAATAATGAATATTGCAAATACCTTATTAAGAAGTATTTACACTCACTCTGTGGGATATTAGTAAAAATTGAACATCATAAATACATGATTGTTCAAGAAGTCTACATAAAGGTTCTAGTTTTTCTAGTCATCTTAGTTAGTTGTTTTACCATTAATATCGTAAAAGTGACAGTAGTCAGTAATACCAGTCCCAAAAAATGGAAATACAGGCATCATAGTGAACAAATAAAAGTATACCCTTATATTTCCTGAAGTTAAGGGGGCTTAGTTATTTCTAAATTAAAACCAACCAAACAAACAACAAAACCTAAAACAATGACGCATACTGTTGGATTTGGTACCGGGATATTGCTACTATAATCTCAGAGAAACTAATATGTACATTTTTTATTAATTTTCTTCAACAATATTCTTTAGCTTCCATCTCAGAGTCACTAACTATAAAATATAATTGCATCACTTTCTATTTCATGAAATATTTTTAACACCTGTGGTTATCAGTGAATACAAACCAGGAATATTAGACCCTAAAAGGCCTTTATGTTATGGAGGAGAAGTAACTTGATGACTCTCTTAAGCAGTGCCCACCAAAAAACCTAAAAAACGTTACTGCGTAAAATGCTACTTAAATAGAATTTCAGTAGCTAAATCCAAGATTGCGATTCCAGAAAATGACTGCTTAAGAATGTACGTGTCCATTGTAGATAATTTTATTAAACTTTGTACTCTAGTTTTTGTAGTTTTTCATGACTAGCAATATCACAAAGTTGACAGATCTAAGCTTTCAAGCCGTTTCACAAACCTCAGGCTGTTTGGTCATTCACAAATCAGGCACACACTGCACTGACAGGCCCAAGCTGATCTGATTTTTCAAGAACATCTGACATGCACATATCATCCATATAAGAAAAACCCAGCAACCCCAAGGCTGTTATCATGCAAAATGACAGCCAGAGAGGAAGGTGGTTCACATTAAATAACAGCCTAATGCCTAGAGTAGAATGGAAACTGAGGATCATTTCTAACCTTGGCAAGAAAAGTTAAAATTTGCCACTTGTGATGGAAGGGTCTATCCACCAGGCTCGAATACAAAAGCTACAGAGCCAAGAAGGAAACTTGAAAACAAGGAGAAGAGAATATAACTGTATGATGTCTTGAAGTTTTAAACCTTCACCAGCCAGTAGGAGTCACAGTCCAAGGTACCTAATTATCACCATGCATTTTGTTAATGAACAATGATAACCAGTTCTTATTAATGTATTCCTCTCTGAGAAACCCTTTAAAAAGCAGTCTTCAGTCAAATTAATATTTCATTCTCTATACAGAATGTAACACCCTCATCAGGACTAATCTAATTAATAAAAAAAAGAAAAAAAAAAGAAAAAAAATGGCCTGAACCAGAAAAATTAGTACAGTCCTTTTCTGAGATATGAGATTAGTATTCATCTTCAGGTGAATATGAGCTTAGATGATCTGCTTCCCAGAGGACTAGTCTATTAGCATGCCACTGAATATAGGGCATATGGTGGAAACACAGTATCGACTTGTTGTTTATTCAGCACATATCAAAAAGCAGCCCAAAACAGCAAGGTGAAGAGATACTTCAGCTATCACCTACAAAGCAAAGCATTCATCATGCTTCAATACCAAGTCTATAATTTTTAGATAGGCAAATCCCTGACAGAACCACATTCTGTGCTCTCATAAAATTACAGTGCATGGACATTTAATTGTTTTAAAGAAACAAAATGGTCAATCTTGGAATGTGGCTGCTGTGATTAATACTAACTTAGCCAGGGCATATAAAGGTGCCAGTATTCTTAATAATGTCCCAGGAATAGGAGGCAAAATACTTGTTCTGAAGATGTACATAAATACTGTTTATCAGTATTATGACTAGACACGCATAAAAATAAACAGAGGGTATTTAAAATGTTCTTAAATCATCCACTTTGCAGATTAAAACCCTGCTTTTTAATCATAATATCAATTAAAGTAGACATAATAAATCTTGAGATGGTGTAAGGCAGTACTGATAAATACATCCAATTTCCTGGTAGCACATCTACACTGTCATTATGTAACATACCACAGGAAATAATGTACATCAGATCAAATGGAACAAAGGGATACCCACATAAAAAATTAAAACCAAATTGTCCAGTCAACATATTTTTGGATAATAAGTATTCATTCCTCTTGAAAATGAATCTTCATTAAAAAAATTGGCCTGCATGCTCATGAATTAGTAGTCATGAGTAAGCAACAGAGATGCCTTTGTTCAAATCTTGACAAGATTCTTCCCTTCTTATGACTTATATGCTCTTGCACTTCACTCTAGATGATATGACTCTAGCATTATAACTAGTACAATTTCTACAGGACAATAACATTTATTTTTAGAAAAATAAGAGCTTAATGTAAATCTTAAGTCATTATTTGCTTTAAAAATCTGCATTTAACCACCTACTGATAAATTAAAGATCAGTCATTCCAAAAACTCTGTAATTCTTCCAAAAATGTAACTGGTAAACTGTTCCAGAGTATCTTTTCAGACATACATACTGCTGTGAGCTTTGTCCTTGAACTGGAGTTATTTTCTGTGTAATAACTCATTTCCACAGGGTAGTTTATTATTTATTTATTTATTAGGTTTTTTATGCTGCTGACTTGAAAGAGAATAATGTTTACCTTAGAAAGGAAAAATTATCTACATACACTTTCTGAACATCCCCAGTGAGATCTGGCACTACTTGTCCCAGTAATAGTCTAGCTTTCTAGTCTTTCCTCCTGTTTAAAAGATTTGTACAAAAACAAGCTAGGAAAAAAAATAGTACCTTGTGATTTTTGTCACTACAACTAATTAATACAACTCAGAAGTAACATATGAAAAACCTTTTTTTTTACTTTGTGATTATTACTTAAAATTGAAAAGATAGTAAATTATATTTAAATAACAAAATTACTCTTAACAATCTATATTATTTCTGTGGCCTTCTGACAAGTCCTGGTCTAGCAAAATACTTATTCATCTGCTTCATTTACACTCCTGTGCTGGTTTTGGCTGGGATAGAGTTAACTTTCTTCCTAGCAGCTAGTATGTGGCTGTGTTTTGGATTTGGGCTGGAAACAGTGTTGATAAAGCAGGGATGTTTTAGTTACTGCTGAGCAGGGCTCACACAGAGCCAAAGCCTTTTCTGCTCCTCACACCACCCCACCAGCGAATAGGCTGGGGGTGCACAAGAAGTTGGGAGGGGACACAGCTGGGACAGCTGACCCCAACTGACCAAAGGGATATTCTATACCATATGACATCATGCTCAGCATATAAAGCTGGGGGAAGAAGAAGGAAAGGGGGGACATTCGGAGTGATGGCATTTCTCTTTCTAAGCAACCGTTAAGCATGATGGAGCCCTGCTTTCCTGGAGATGGCTGAACACCTACCTGCCGATGGGAAGTGGTGAATGAATTCCTTGTTTTGCTTTGCTTCCTTGTTCGACTTTGTTTTACCTATTAAACTGTCTTTATCTCAACCCATGAGTTTTCTCACTTTTACTCTTCCAATTCTTTCCCCCACCCCACCTGGAGGTAGTGAGTGAGTGGCTGTGTGGTGCTTAGTTGCCAGCTGGGACTAAACCATGACAGTCCTTTTTGGTACCAACGTGGTGCTCAAACCCATGACCCTGGGATTAAGAGTCCCATGCTCTCAGAAAGGGACTCTACCCCAGGCAAAACCAGCAGAACTCCTGAACAATGATATTAGATATGATGTACATAAATTTAGCCTGTGCTTGAGAAATTCATTGTATAAAATATTCTGTCATCAACAAAGCAGACATAATACATTAAATACATTGTGTGTTCTGAATTATTAGCTGGGGGGTGTCACTTATTACCTTTTGAAGACTAATCTATATTAAACATTAATCATAATCTCTTCTGTTTAGCACATCTGATCTTTTACCTCTCAACAGTGGGCTAATGCATTGCTACCAAAAAAATCAGTCCAGGCTAAAATTATTTTCACTCTAGGTAGCATACTTCTGCCAATATTGTGGCATACAATACACATTGCTGTGTACTGCTTTTATAATCTATGACCACACAGCAGTGGTCATAATATTCTCAGGTATGTGAATGCAAATAGCAGCAGAATTTGTTAAAGCATAGTAACTCTGAAAACAAATAAACAAAAAAACTTCCTATTAAGAAAGTTCTGTTTATGCATTTATGTAGAGAACTGGTGAATCTCAGTAAAGATGCAAACTGCAGCCACATTCATCAATCATTAAAAAAAAAACCCACACGAAGACCTGTACATAACTACTCAGGGGAGCTTTCCACCAGATTTCAACTGCTTGGCTGTACAACAGAAAGGCTAGGCTGCCTGTGCCTTCTCAGCAAACAGCATTCTTTTTCTGACAGTAGGATGTCTTGTGAGAAAACAGCCAGATTTATACTGATGTGCTAATCTTAGCAAGGGTTGATTTCCTTCTTTTCTGTGTCTTCCTGTCAATATATAATCTCTTTTGTAAAATGTTGCAGGTGACTATGTCATTCTAAAGAGAAGATTCACCTCCATTAAATGGTTAATAAAATTATGCAGATTCTGATTTTTCATTTCCAGACAGGTTTTTTTATTCATCCAAGTTTGCAATTTCCTATAAAAATGGTAGCATGTTGTATTAAAAGGACACTAAAATAATTAACTGGAGATGTTCTGATATAACTCGACTCTTAATTTATGCTACAGTGCTGGAGAGTTTAATTAAATCCTATGCTGGAAGGCAATATCTCATAAAGTAGTAGCAGAGGTGAAGTAAGAGAGGTATCAAATGAATGCCTAAAAGAGCAGCAAAGACAGCAAGAGATCCAAGGAGTGCCTGGCACACCTTCCTTAGTACAAAGGAAGGCTTTATTTCCAGTTGTTGACCCATGCTGGACCTGTAGTGAAGAGACTGTGCAAAGCTGACAAGCTGTCCTGGTCACCATAGTGTCTTCATACCATTCAGTGAACACAAATAATTTCTAAAAAAACAATGAGTGTGTTTTTATATTGTATTTGGGTTCCACAGTTTATAGTTGCCACTTTGAACTTATTTGAACTTTATCTGAACAAAGGTTATCTGAGTTAATAATTTTCACAGTTTATTATGACACTTTGGCAACAAACTCATTTCATCTCAGCTCCACAATCAAGTCAAGAAATAATAAACCCAGAAACATGATCAGGTATATTAAAAATGCAGATTTTAAATGGACTAAAAGGTCAGGTCTATATAATAAGATATTCACTGTCAAGCCAAAGACTAGTGGAGCAGTTGAAAATTACTAAGCATTCTTCAAGTTAAAATAATGGTAGGATTTCAGATAGTGGAAGTAAACAAAAAGAGATCATTACAAATGAAGACAGCTTTCGATGGCTGGGAACAACTGACTGGTATGAACAACTTAAAAGGAAAATAGAAAAAATGGCAGAAAAGCCAAATTAAACTGAAACATCAAATGACTTTAATTATGAGTAGAGAATGGTAATAAAGTTGAAAGCATTTAGTGAATAATGAGATGACAAACAATATACACAGACTTGAAGTGAACACTGTTACCCAGATGAAAAGTATCACTCTCAAGATAAGAAGATACTGCAACATGATCAGAACACCAACAAATGCAGGCAGGATAAAAGCTGTACAATATATGTAATTCTCAATAGTTTGAGGCTCACTGTGTTCTAGCTCAGTCCTAGAAATATCTAGCATGCTGTATATTTTTTCGAATAAGCTACAAACCTAGCTCAAACCCAAGTGTATCCAGATTTTTCCCAAGACCTCCATCTTCAAAACTATTTTTACAGTGGAAGATGTTGATTTTGTTGCATGCTTCCATGTATCAAATGTAAGTCCTGTATAAACCTTCCTTTAGCTCTATTTGCATCGAGTCTTCATTTTTCATCATGAAACTTGAACACTGGATGAGAAGAAATCAGCTATGATGGCTAGACATTGTCATACATTCCACTTGGATAACAGAAAAAGTAGAACCTAAGATTTCTGGTCACAGAAGCTAGAGACCTATATCTACTCTTTCTCTAGATTTACAAGGATTATTAACAAGTCTTGCTCAGTTTGCTGCTTGATTTTGAGCTGATCAAGAGACAAAGCTTACAGCTGGCTAATGGAAAAATGGAATTGATATCAGCAATGATGTACTTTAACTAACTTGCTAGACCTTGACTGTTGTTCTCTGTTACAAACATAGCCAAGACCTTGGGCTACAGTGAACTGTTTCACAGTACAGAGACCAGCTGGACTGAAATGGCCTGTATCCATACTATTCAACTCTCCCATCTTTCCAAAATGGTGGGCTCCATCAAACAACTCATTGAAAATGGTCATTGCCTCATGCTAGCTTCTGAATTGTGCTTAAAAGTTGTTTTGGAGCTGTGATTTGATCTGGGCCAAAATGTGTAGGAATCATTCTAATGGTATAAAAATATAGATCTTTGAGTTCAAGCACCTTAGGAATGAAATTTTGGGACAATTTCCTGTCCAGCTGCAAGTAAAAAAGTTTCTGGTCCTTGCTACAGATTGCAGAGGAGTGTTAGTTCATATTCATGTGCATACTCTTGAAAATTTAGCTATAACACTGCTTATTATGCCCTTATGGTGGTGGTGCAGAAGGCATGCCTTAAGAATTCCTTAATTTCTGAAAAAGAATAGTAAAGTACTTGTCAAAGCACTTGTTTGAGGACCTGTCACTCTGAAAATTATGCTTGAAGCAAATCCATTTTAGGATAAAAATAAGGAATAGTTTGTCTACAGAGTCCAAGTGAAAGCACAATGAAAAACAATTTAGAAAAAAGTGTATAGAAATAAAAATACTTTATCCGTTCATCCATCCATCCACCCACCTACATTCAGATTAACAGGTTTCTTATGCTATTTCATTTAGCTTTGAAGCTGTCAAAGGTCTCATGCCAGCACAGGGCTGAGCATCCAGTTTTTTTAACATCACTTTTACAGCGCAAGAGGCTAATTTGGGTGCATTCTTCCACATGTACCACATGCAAAAGTTTTCCTTTGATTCTGTTCTTATCAAGTTTTCATTCTACCTCCAAAAATGTCCTGATCTACAGCTTAAATATGGACATAGATTTATGTGAAGTATTTTTTGCCCTTTCTACACTTTGGAATCAATAATTTTGGTGCATAAGCCTTTGCTAACACCCACCCATCCACTCACTGCATTTCCCCCCCTTCAGTGAGATGGGGGAAGAAAATAAGAAAAATGGAATGAGAAAGCCCATGGGAAACAAAAAGACAAATATTTCAACAATGTCTTTCCTCCTACCTGTCCCATACTCAAATTCACTCCTTCACTTCAGACTCATCTACCCCTGCCCTGAGTGGCACAAGGACGATAGGAAGTGTGGGTTATGGTCAGTACATAATGATTTACTCTGTTGTTCCTTACCGCTCCCTCTTTTGACCTGCTCCAGCATGGGCACTTTACAGGCCACAGTTCCTTCAGGAACAGCCATCTGCTGTGGCCTGGGATTCTCCATGGGTGACAGTGTGGATATCTGCTCCAGCATGGTCCTCCATGGACTGCAGGGGATATCTTTTCTGTTATGGAGTACCTTCTCCTCTTCTAACCTTAGTGTTCCCTCTCCTGCTTCTCTCTCATTTTTTTTCCTTTCTTTTTTCCTTCCTTCTCTGCTTGTCCATCATCTTTTGCCCTTTGTTGAATGTATTTCCACAGAGGCATCACCGGTTTGGCTGAGGGGCTCAGCTGTGCCCTTTCATGAGTCCATTGGAGCTGGCTGGAACCAACTATCCCTGGCACTATCCCCTGGCCTCTCCTCACAGAAGCCACCCCTGCAGCTCCCCACTGCCAGCACTTGGGCACCTCCCCCCATTACAGTAACATCCTTTGAACACACATATTTGGAATCCTCTCATAATAGTAAAGAGCTTTTAAAGAACTTTTATCCTAATTTTGTGACACTAATATTGGGGTTTTTTTGTATCTGTCAAGATGAGGTCAAAGTTTCAGACTTTCTATATATAAGGTTAAAAAGTTTATAAACTCAGCTCTTCAACCTAAATGTCTGTGCATTTGTGTGGGATGGGTGTATATGGGGTTAATACATGCAACTTCTGATTAACTACTGTTTGTATCCATACGATAATCATTGTCTTTTGGGTGACTTTGGTGATTGGTCCTCAGCACTGATTATGAAGAATTAGTCACTACTCTCTATCATTCACTCATTAAGACTATCCCTGTGAATCACTTTTCTCAAAATAATTGTAATGACAGATGATATACATGCCCTTTCCTGTCTGTGGCTTGCCATATGAAATTGTGCAAATCACTTAAAATCCCATGATCTGCCTCTTCAACAACAGGCACATCAGGTCAATGTGCCTGCCCCCTATTCAGTTCAAGCATTCATTTTAATACTCACAGTCTTCCATATGACTGAAGAAAACTCTCTGAGGAATAGATTGCCTTTTCTGACTATAGGTCCCAAGACTGCAATATTCCTCTATGACACTGCAGAACTAGATTTGTGCTCTTATAAACTGATCTTACATTAGCAGGTGCTGCTAAACTATGCAAATTACTTTGTATATTTTAAAAAAAAGTCTTTCTGTATTTTTTTTTATATATGCTATTGACTTTCACATATTGGACTTATATTTTTGCAAGGTATATTTTTTATGAGTTTTGCAGAGAAAGAAGAAGGCTTGAGGTATGCAAGACTTTTTTTTTTAATATCTGGTTAAGGACTCAAATGTTGTGGTCTCTCTCTCCAACAGATGTTGATGTTTGCATTGAAATACCTTGGACGCAGGGATTTCCTTGTAAGACTGGTGGAAGTTATGGATATTACCTTTTTCATATTTTTCCCTTCTTCAAAAAATGCCTTTCTGTTGTGAAGTCAGAATCATCTTTACAATGATCACAGGTGCTTGTCATGGGAGGTTATAATGAGAGTAGGCAAAAGTAGGTAATGCAGTTTGGGAATTAAAACACAGCAACTAGAGGTTGAGAAAGCAGAGGAGGTGAGTTAAAACTAAAGCACAGTAATTTTTTAACTTGCCAAAATGAAATGCAAGTCTTACAATTTGATGGTTTGCTGCTTATCCTTATAAAAATTGTAATTGCCTTAAACCATTGCAGCAAAACTTTTCTAGTTTGTGAGGTTTCAGAACATTATCTCAGGAACTCTGTATTGATTTCACATTGAAAATAATGTAAATTGGCTCAAAATTCAGTATATCCTGTCTCCTTCATCTACAGGTTCTCTTACAGAGATTATTCCTATAGAGATAGATAAAAATAGTTCCAATATCATAAAGCCATCATGGGTCATAAGACTACACAGAGGCCTTTTTTTTTTTTAGAAATTATATTCTATGAATTACAACTCTGGAATGAAATCAGAAATCAGTTCAACCTGTATTTATTGACTATAAGTCTGTGCTAGACACCTACCCCCAGAATTTAGGAAGTGTGGCTGAAAAACTGCTATCTGCTCTGTGATACAAATATATTATGCACTATAAAAACTACTACTGTTAAACCATTTGTAAGTGCAAAAAAAGGAATGGCAAGATATATTTTGGATATGAATGGTTTCTTTTTTGGGGTGGGAAACATTACTTTGGGAATGAGCAATCCAAAGTGGAATGGATTGTTGAAACACATGCGTCATACTTTAGTTTATACTCTTGCATGAAATTGTATTTAAAGATTTCTTCTTAAGTAAATTCATGCCATGCCAAAGTCCAATCAAGTCTTGGGAAAAATTCTCTGGGCTTAATTATTCTCATGGTAATTTTTTTTCTCCCTTACATCCAGCCGCAGCTCCCCTTGTTCTTTTTAAAAAGAACTTTCTTCAAACAGTATTCCAAGTTCCTTTTCAGTTTGAGTACTCTGGATGCATTTAATGATTATGTAAAATCCTAGAGTCTCATGTTATGATAAAGGCTAAACAATAAAACAATATTACTCCCTTTGTTTCTTAGACAAAACTTTGCTTATTTATGTAAATTTAAAAAAAAAAAAAAAAAAAGTTATAGAACTTACTTGCATGGGTCAAACAAACCAGGCAAGGAAAATTCACCCCCAGCATTGCCTCCACACTTTCTCTCCAAATATTTTCTCTCTGAGCAAAGCCATCGCATCAGGAGCATCTTAAGTATAAAGTAATACATTAACTAAGACTGAATGAGATTTTTTAAGCCATCAAGTTTTGATCTTCTGCGTAATTTAGCTTCTAAGAATTAATTCTAGTTTCAAATACATCAAAGTATTCCGTCTCTGACTAAAGCTGTTGAAGATGGGGAGTCCCTTACAAGGTCTTGTAAAGTGTTTCAGTGTTTTAAGCTATCGGAGAACTCTGCATAGCATTTTCTGTTGAACGATACAAACATCTTTTTTAGACCATTTTCAGCCTTTTAGCTGTTCTACTTTACACTTTTACTCCTCAGGCAAATTTCTCATTGTCTGAAATTAAATCATCTCATACAACTATTGTCTTTTGATTAAAAAGATTGAACTCCTACAGTCTTTCTCACAAGCCTGTAATATTTTTTAACTTTTAGTTGAATACATTTCCCATCCTTATTTCCTTGTGAAATGCAGAAGTGGATTCAGAGATGATTACACCAGGGATAAATGTATAAGTTAAAGAACATCCCAATTATGTCTATTATGTTTGTTTGTTTGTGAGTTTCTCTTTTTGTGTAGTCAAAAATCACATTGACTCTCCTTTTAAAAAATATTTATCATAACTCATATTAACCTATTATCTATTACAATGTCTTATCCAATAAAGTCTCCATTCCTCCATTCTTGATGTACAACTATATTTTGATACATTGCAATCTACAGTGGAAAGCTTTCCATGCATTCCAGATTACTCTGAATATCTGTCTTTCTCTTAATTACTCATTCATCTATTTTTGTATAATATTTTGTCTACTTGTGCTTGCTTACTGTAATATACTCATCATTCTCCAAATAAACTATATTAAAATAGAACATTGTTAGATACAGAATTTGCTTAAACATCTAGAAGTACCATTGATGTCGATAATGTGTTAGCCTGTCCTTAAGATAATAATTTATTATCTGAAAGGTAAGTTTAAAACAGTCCAATTAACTTAATGCATAATAAGACAGAAATAACACACTTCTGTGCAGTACTTTAGGTGCCTTAGCTTTATATTGTCAAGGGCCTTTTATATGCAACTCTGGAGGCTGTTTTCCCCTCACAACTCAGAAAGCTGCTATGGCTGTGTTTCTCAGTATGTGGCTGTGTTTTTCTCTTGATGTTCACATGTTGGTGCCCTTACGCAGCTTTTTTTCTTGGCTTTGCACCCACAAGTCCCAATATTGGTTGTTACGGTGGGTTCTCATGTCACCAGTATGAGAATCAACACTTCACTCTCTCCTTGTCCTACCCTTTGGTGGTAGCTGTTTGTTACTATTAGAGGACCCAATAACAACATATTAAGCAGGAACAACTCTAGCAAGTATGAGCAGGTTCTGATGAAAACTACGTAGTTACTATTTGAAATGTGTTATGAGGGAACAGCTGCTGCACGGTAGAGGATGTTCAGTAGGGGATACTTGTCTGGGGACAAGTATTGGGTTGGCCAAGGGAGAGTGTTTTCTTTTTCTCTTTCCTCTATCTCTCTTCTCTTTTACTTTTCCACAACAGTAACTTCCACCATTAGAGTGGATATATGTCATCACCTACAGACTCTGTTTTGTGCATGTGAACTTGTGTCAACAACCACTGTGCAACAGATAAACTTTCCAAAATAAAGAATAAGCATATGATCCTAGCAGACTAGGAACAGAAAGTATGGCAAATATGACAAAACTAAAGCAATCTGTTTCATATTAGTTCCCATGCAAATGAACATGAAAATAAATGACTGAGAGGGACAAAAAGAAAAAAAGTCACTTCTGTTGTGGCACAAGTGAGCAACTTGGATGACAATTTTTATTGTGCTGAGATACCAAAGACCATGGAAAAAGAACAGTGACACTGTCCCTTATGCTCTGTGCAAAGAAGTATTTGTAAACAAAGATAGTTATTTCATTAATTTGTTTACTGCTTGTTCCACATTTGAGTACAATCCAACATTAGTATTCTTCATGGGGTACATCTACATTCAAATTCTGAATGCATTTACTACAAGTAGGGCATCAACAACCTCAAGAGGATGAGGTCATAGACTTTCTTGTGTCCACACTGCTAGCCACATAACATAGTATTTGACCTTGTGTCTCCACCAGGATTACATATTTCCCTATTGTTACTAAGACAAAAGTGCTATTTTTCAGTACGTATTTAATTAGGTAAAAACATCTGGAAACATGTGAGGAGTGTTTTATGAAGCACCAAAGTGGCACTTTTTTATCATAATGTTGAGAGTTTATGTCCCAGATTCTGAAGCATGACAGCATGCAGATGGTTTTGAGGTTTCAAAGGTTTTGTGGGAATAATCAATCCGAACGTAATTCAATTTCATTCACTCCACTTTTTGGTAGTAGTGCATGAAGTAAGATATTGCCTGGACTATGCATGCAAGATCATGGGGAGACCTACTTGGACCAGTCCATGCAGAATTAGGCAGGAAGCTAGTAATGAGGGACAGGAAAAGTCAGACTTCTAATGGCCAAGCTCTCTCCATGACAAATGCATTTAGCGGTACAGACATTCCTGTAAATTCTAATCTAGAAAGTCACAGGAAAGTAAAATAGATCATACAAAACAAACATGGGAAGGAGAGATGCTAATAGCAGAAGTGTTCTTCCAGAATACAAAAGGGAAGGTGAGAGGAACAAAAGGTAGGGAAGGAAAAATATGTCAGAACTGGGAGAGAGCTCTGCAAATCCACATTGCCTGAGATGGGAGAGAGCACTGCTACAGCCAATGTTAATGGAAAAGGTAAGAGAGTACTATGCCATCTTGGAGTATCTCTACTGTATTGGGAATCTTGGGGAAGACATTGTATTTGAGGAGTTCATGATCTTGAGCAAGGCCTGACTGCCATTTTGGGCCCAGTGCTAGGGTCTGAGATACCCATGTTAGCATGAGTGACCACTCTATAACACCATGTACATAACAATAAGGGGAAACTTGCTGGAAGGCTCTGGATATGTACCATTCCTGGCTACGTTTCCTAGATATGTGTAGCTAGATCTGGTCTGGTGGGCTTTAAGGAGGAGACAGCACTCCTACCTTTCGAAAAAAGATGGACAGCTTTGTTTGGTACAGCAGATATAAAGAGCCACAGTACTGAAGAGGGCAGGGTGGGTGAACCTCTTCACGAATGGGATCTGCACAGCGTGCAGTGGATGTCCAACAGGGATCCATCGAATGTTGCATGAAGGTGGAGTTCCCAGCATGTGAAGGTGTGTAACATTTGGTCGCTATCTGTATTTGTCTTCATATTTCTATTGTATTATTATTAAAGCAGTTATGTCACACCTTTTGCCTCTTTGCCTTTCTTACTGAGATCCAGAAAGAACCCTGCACCCCTTCCAGTGCAGAACATCTACTAAGGAATAAAATACAAGTTTTCTTTCATAAGACCAAATTGAGTTGCCTTCTGTATTTGTTCAAACACCATTGATGAGCAACTTTTAGCAGTTCACACAATCCTGTTCACCAGAAGAATGAAATTTAAGTATCAAAATAAGATACACAAGTTTGACCAGAATGTTTGGAAAAGGGAATAGAATTGAGAACAGGTTTGTTTAGAAGGAAGGTAAACTAGGCAAGAATAACAGATCTCAAATGGCATAATCTGCCATCTGGGTTTGGGTAAATTTCAGATACTACAGATGGAATATGTCAGTCCTTAAATAAGGTCCACTGAAGTCAAATACACTTCTTTAAGATCAAAGATTAATGATCATGAATAAAGTAGGTCTTTAAATACAGTTTGGCAGAGCAACCTGCCATTGATAACAGAAAGATACTGAACTTGACTCACTGCTTCTTTGCAGCTGTGTTGTTGTTTACACCTATGTAAATGATAATAGAAATCACAGGTATTTAAAGATACAGTCCAAAGTTCAAGATGGTGGACAAGTAAACTAGATGAGTCCTGAATTACAAAGAAATTGTAAATTCAGTTGTGACAAACCTGAGGCTCTAGATCTTAGCAGATTGAAATATTTCTTGGAAAGTTATAAAGAGAGAAACAGACTAATGATTTAATCAGTACAGTATAATCGATGAATACAATATGTGAGAAAGAGTCATTCTTTATACAGTAGTTTAGATTCTCTAGTAGTTATTTATGTTGCTGTAAACTTTTGAGTCCACAGAACTTTGGTAACTTCAGTTGCCATAGAAAAAATGTGTTATTTGAAACTTTGTAAGATTATAGTATCTACTAGTAACATAAAAGATGTTGTACCTTCTGACCTGAAGACTATTTTTGACTTTCTTTTCAAATTCAAGCATTTTTTCTAAAACCAATTATCTATGCTCTTCAGTTTTGAGATTAGAACATCCATAAAGAGGGCATAAGGGCCAAAATGATTGACATGAAATGTGAACACTCTTCTTGTAGGATACTGAAGCATTTTCATAGGTTTTTTTACCTTTTCATTTACTGTCATGATACTGACTTTTCTAGGCAATAGTGCATATTATTGCAGAAAATAACGTTGCTCTGAAGTATGTAAAATATATTGTATACTGGTGTTTCTTACTATCCTCTAATATTTTTATAATTGCAGTTATATATGTAAAGGGAAAAAGACAAAGAAAATGTAAGAAATTAATCTGAAAAGAAAGGATAGATTTCTACCCATAAAAGCTGTAATATACAATACATTGTAAACATTGTGTCTATAGTATACTTCCACTACCCAAAAGGAATATACTAGTAAATGAGGCATCCAATGAAACCTATTGTGGGGCCATTCAAACTATGAATAAGATGCTGTCACATCATACGCCTGGACATGCATTTGTCATGTGCCAAGGCACTACCCATTATAACACAGAAAACATGATTGAACATATGCACTTACATTCATGGAGCCTTCAGGAAGAAGGATAGGAATGTGCCTGTTTTGGTGGTTTCTTCTCTGTCCATAATTTGTAATTTGTTCCCCTTAGTTTCAGGTGCTGAACTGGGATATAGGAGGAGAAGTCTAGTTTCAGGTTGGCTTTTACTTTTAGTATAGCATTCAACGAACTCTTAATCTATTTGTATGCTAATTCATTCATCTATAAAATGTGTTCAGCAGTGACCTACACTCATAAGAGAGTTAAAAAAATATAGTGAAATTTTTAGGTAATCACGGTCTTCAGGGACTGAACGATGTAATTTCGATCATAATGGAGTTCTAACAGGAATTCGATAAAAGTAAAATGTCCTCTGCTAATACAGCTGTTACCTAACAGTCTTTCAGAAAGTGTGAAAATGGAATCCTGGGCAATCTTAAGGTGGGAGGAAATGCATTCAACAGCCTGTCCAAAATTAACATTAATATAAAAATAAAAAAAATCATGCTTTCAAAAAAGGATAAAGGAAAAGTCACTTTGGCTAATATATGCAATTAGTGTCTCTGTGTTTAAACTGGAAGGGATATTTTACTTACCACAGGACCACAACAGACAGCTAGAGAGAATACAGTTCATTTAGTTACTAAGAGTTCATCTTATTAAAAGACTGAGATGGAAGGTTTCAGAAATCTTTGAGTTATTTATAAGTGTAGCAACAAAGGCAGTGTAAGAGCTGAGAGTGATAGCCTTGCACCAATTTAGAATTCACTGAAATAAATATACAGAATGGACTGGTAAATAAAGTAGTTATTGGATTACGTTCTTATTTTGTTTAGTTTCATTTCCATCTTTGCAGAAAAAAAGAAAGATAAAAGAGCAAATCTCCTCGATGACATCCTGAAAATATATAATATTTCAATGTTTTTTACAGCTTCTAGTTACTTAAAAAAAGCTAAACTATATGGGATCTTGTTTGCTCCATGAAGTTTAAAAGGAACACTACTGGCAAATTTTATCATTCATACATGTAAAAAATTAAATTTAATTTCTTCTATAAAGGATTTCATACCCTGCAGGAAGTATTTCAGTGTATCACAATAACATCCTGAAGACCTGACATTTTTTTCTTTGTCAATAAGAAAAATGTTGGTTAACACTTAATGCTTTAATATATTCATTGTTGTCCTATGTCTAGCAGGGTTTTTTCCTCTAATATAATATAAAGTGTTCCTTTAATCTTCTTTAACTACAAGACACTTGGAAATTTTCCTTTTGAAAAATATTTTCCTGCAGAATAAAAGCCAGTAGCAGTCACCACCACTAGGAAATTCTGACTTTGTATGTTAGATTGCTTTTTAAATTGCAAGTACTTGACAAGGTTTCAAAAATATAGCTATTAAATATAATATAAAGCTTAGCAATGTGAAATTTGAAAACTGGCAATGTTTTTCTACATCATGATGCTAATTTAGTAGTAGTAGTAGTAGTATTGAGGCAAAGTGTTTGGGGTTTTTTTGTTTGTTTTTTTCCCCAAAGATTAACTATACTTTTGAAGTATATTGACTTCCAAAATACTTTGAAGAGAAAATGTGAAACAACCATTAAGAAAGAGTCTAATTCCTTGATCTTCTTGCTGTAACCTTTATGGCATGTATCTTGAGACTCATGATCAAAAGGCTATCGATAAAACTGAAGTGGATGATAGGAACCAAAAATTCAGTATAAGAGGGATTTAATAAGTATATATTACAGATGTCAGCAAGACAGACAGATTTCTGGTCAAGACTATTTATTATTCTGTTTATTACTGTATAGCAGTTATGGCATCATCTGTCAACCTATAGAGGTATTTAGTTAAGATCCCAGATCAGATTCTTTTATGACTTCTATGCCCTAGTATGTCAAGAGTAAAGCTTAAGCTGTAGCAAATGTTATTAGATCCTAAACTAAGATAAAATTTTGAAAAGCACTTGAATCAGACTTTCTTTGAAATTATTGCACTGGTAGAGGTGTTTCTCACTTCCTCAACATCTTCTGGTGCATTATTTCCATATGTCTGCAGGTGCATTTTTGTCCTTGCTTTGATATTGAATAAAAAATACAATTATACACACACTTTCAGTTACAGTAATCTAATATTTGCACAATAATATACATCGTACCCATTTGTTGCAACCTGTAGATTATGACATAGACAGCAGCTCTATTCCAGGCCTTAACTGAGGTTTCCTGTAGCTGCCATGGAATTCTAGGTTTAGCTGTTTTCAAAGCCTTTAATAAGAACTTGTTTTTCTTATTATTTTGGAGTGAAAACATAAATTTGAAAGAATATCAAAAGTGAGAAATTATTCTGAAAATTATATCCAACTGGTTCTAATAAATCTTCCATTCCACAAGACATTGGCATGTCAACATTTGTTTTGTGTTCTAGAATAGGAATAATGAACAGTAAAACTTTTTGGAGTGATTATTAGTATAATTGTCTGAAAACAAATTTAAAACAAGAAAGACAGTTGTTCAAAGACATAGTACTGAATTTTTGAAGAACCGGAAATATTTTTGATGAATATGTAAAAACAATGATGAAAACACAAGCAAAAAAAGCCCAGCATGTCTAAAAGATAAAAGTATGTCCTTCTTATATTTAAAATTATACATTTATTTCATATCTTACGGATGGAACTGTAAATTATCATTTCCTATAAAGAAGAGTGTGTGATCATATACTATATTAAACACTTCCAAAAAACTAACCAGAGATAATTTTTGTAGGAGACCTAAAGGAGCTGGATGAGGAGCTTTGCAGTAATACTTGTAGATGGAGATTCCCCAAAATTTTTGAAGTTCAAAGCAAATTACATATATACTTTACAAAATCAGTAGAAGGTAAGTTTATTCAGATTGCATAAAAGTCTCCTAACATACTTGGTCAAAGAAGTTGGCAAATGAAGAATTGATGATAACTGGTAAAAAGATTGTCTTATGTAAGCATCCTAATTTAGTCATAACATCCACTAGACAGAGAACAATCTGAAGACCACACAAAATAGAAAAGAATATAAATTGAAGGTTAACTGCCTGTTGTAGACAAGATAAAGCTCCTGACTGGATAGAAGATATGACTGCTGCATAGGATTTAGGAACTTCTAATGAGTGACTGGTATGGGTAACAGAGAAAAACAGAAAAAAGGTTCTGACCTAATACCATCAAAGACCAGTACCAGGATTGAAACCCAATACCAAACCGCAAACTCCCTTTATTGTGCTCAAAACATTTTTTATGGGCATAGAGGAAGCACACCTTATATACAGCAAAAAACAAAATAGACATGTATTTTATAAGATAAAATCAAATTATATAATAGGAGTATAATTGAAATACTAAGAGTGTAATTATTATTAGTTACAGAATCACAGAATAGTTGAGGTTGAAAGGGACTTCTGGTCCAACAACCCTTGCTCAAGCAGGACCACCCTAGAGCTGATTGCCCAGAACTGTGTCCAGATGGCTTTTGAATATCTCCAAGGATGGAGACTCCACAATCTGCCTGGGCAACCTGTTCCAGTGCTCAGTCACCCTCACAGTAAAAGAGCATTTCCTGATGTTCAGAAGGGTCCTGCTGTGTTTCAGGTTGTGCTTATTTTCTCTTGTCCTGTCACTGGGAACAGCTGAAAAGAACCTGGCTCCATCTTCTTTGCACCCTCCCCCCAGTTATTTATACATATTGATGAGATCTCCCAGAGCCTTCTCTTCTCCAGGCTGAACAGTCCCAGCTCTCTCAGCCTTTCCTCACAAGAAAACAGAAAGATCAGTAAGTGGCAAATAAAGAGGAGGACAGGTTACTGCTAAGGAGTGATTTGGGTTGCCTAATTAGAAATATTTAGTCAATGAACCGTATTTTAATACAATCAAGTGAAAGCTCTGTCCAAGAACACAATGAAAACTATCCTATATAAAACAAAGGGAACCAAAAAATTTGGTGGTAGCCATAGGTTATGTCCTCAAGAAAACCTCCGAGTTATGATTATTGTATCTAAGGTTACATCTATAAACTCCTGAATAGATAAAATAGGTATGATGGGAAGAATAGATGTGTGGCAAGCAGGTCGAGGGAGGTTATCTTCCCCCTCTACTCTGCCCTGCTGAGGCCGCATCTGGGGTACTGTGTCCAGTTCTGGGCTCCCTGGTTCAAGAAGGACAGGGAACTGCTGGAGAGGGTACAGCAAAGGGCTACAAAGATGATTAGGGGACTGGAACATCTTTCTTATGAGGAAAGGCTGAGGGACTTGGGTCTTTTTAGTCTGGAGAAGAGAAGACTGAGGGGGGATCTTATTAATGCTTCTAAATACTTAAGGGGTGGGTGCCAGGAGGATAGGGCCAGTCTTTTTTCAGTGGTGCAAAGCGACAGGACGAGAGGTAATGGGCACAAACTTGGTCATAGGAAGTTCCTTCTAAACATGAGGAGGAAGTTCTTTACTTTGAGGGTGGCAGAGCACTGGCACAAGCTGCCCAGAGAGGTTGTGGAGTCTCCTTCTCTGGAGATATTCAAAACTCACCTAGATGCATTCCTGTGTAACCTGCTCTAGGTGAACCTGCTCTGGCCTGGCGGGGGGGTTGAACTAGGTGATGTCCAGAGGTCCCTTACAACCCCTGTCATTCTGTGATTCTGTGATTCTGCAACTGACAGAAATATTATACCTTTATAGATAGTATTAATGTGAATCACTATTTGTTAACTAGGAATCTTCCATTTTTACTCCATCAGTTTCTGCATACACAAGAATGTATTTTCAATTAAATCTATTTAAAATTGAGTGTAATTAAAAGATTGATTTGCAAATTATATGTTCTAGTTGTCCCAATAACAGCTAAATATGCAACTGCAAGACTATAATGAAGTGGCCAATAGAAGAGGTTATCTTCTTACTAAAATGAAATCAAAATACATTTTGTAGGAGCAAATCATCTTGTGGTTTATTTTGACACAATGTTTAACTGAGTTGGGTTGACAAACCAGGTATCAGTTGCCTTTCTGGCCGAAATAAGTGTTTGACCAATCTGATTGTAACTTACAGATTTCAAGTCAAATAGTGTCTAGCAGCAGATGCAGCTGATAAATTTGCCAGCCTAAAATTTGCAACAAGCGTGTTGTGGCTGCTTAGAAATCAAACTGTTGTTTGAAGAAAAGGATGAACCAACAGAAATCCCCCTGTCTCTTTTAACATTCACCATTTACCTCCATTAGGAACATCAACAAATGGAGACCTACGTACAAAGCATTCTCAGAACTTTGCTTTTCCTTTATCTTGCAGTGATCCCGGCTGGAAGACCACTGTATGTCGAGTGATGAACAGCGCTGTTAATCTGAGCAGGCCCAGGCCCGTGCTGTGCTGCGCTGCATGTACAGCGTGGCCTTCAAATCTGTGTTGCACAAATCCCTTTGCTGCAGGATAACCTCAGCCAGGTCATTGTAACAGAGGAACGCGCAGGCAGCGCCCACTTGGTACCGGAGACTATGCCACCTGCACGTCCTTGCCTTTATCTAACAGTGCCGCAAGAAGTTCTCCTGAGAACACCATTTCTGCTCTGACTATAGAGATGATAAAAGAGTTGTTTCCTTGTAAGAAAATCCTATCACAACTTGAATGACTAAAGGGGAGAATCTCTGCTATGGACTGGGTCGGCATGGTATGCTGCACAATGAGTCCTGTGTGATGCTATACGGCTCGGGGCTTCCAGCATCTAAACGAATGTAGGACTATCTGTACTTCTGTGGAGTGTCAACTCTAATAAATAGCATTTTAAATGATACCTTACAAAGCCTGAGTGTCTTTCTACTAGGAACATAACGAACCAACACCTCCTGCCAGATGTCTCCGTATGGAGCAGGGGAGAGGAAAGGGAAGGAGCGATCAGGCGATGTGTCAGTCAAGAGCTCCCAGGGAGGAGTGCTGCAAATGCCTGCTGAAGTCACACCGCTCGTAAACTGAGATTATACTGGACTACAGTTTGCGCCAGAGTTTAATATTAGCTCTACTAATACTGGAAAGTCTTACTTTCCAGTCAAAAATAAAAAAAGGGGAAGAAGAAAAAAGAAGAGGGTTTGGTTTGGTTTGGTTTGGTTTCTGACCAAGTGCAGGAAAGAAGTTTTATTCCTAAAGGAAAATTCTCAGGAGTGGGAATGAATGTGAGGATTGTATGTCTGAATCATCCTATTAATTCCCTAAATCCCACAGCATGTGGGGTTCGGATAATGTTTTTGGCTAGGAAACTTTTTTTTTTAAATAATTTATTTTTAAGAAGGAAAAAAAAGAAAAACAAAAGAAGTGATTTAGAGCTCCTCCCTTTCTAAAACACAGTTGCACCCAGAAAGACCAGTTTTGTTTTTAAACAAAGTTAGCAAATTGCCCTTAAACTGGTCAATTCCAGTAATCAGCATCAGAGTAATGACAGTCACTCAATTGGTTTCCCCTTTGCCAGACCAAAAATAGCCATTCAGCTAAATTCTTCCCAAAAGGGTTTATTTGAGCTAAAGTGAGTGCAGTTAGCTTGCAGACACATCTTTCTTACCATTGGAAAACACACACCTCTATACATAACATTCTTTCAACACCCCTCTCTCTATTTATTCAGAGATACCACTAGACATATCATAGGTTCCAGGAAATGTATCTACAAAATAACCAAAAGCATGTCCTCCCTCAAGTTGCGCCAGGGGAGGTTTAGACTGGATATTAGGAAAAATTTCTTTACTGAGAGAGTGGTCAAGCATTGGAACAGGCTGCCCAGGGGCAGACAGAATCACTACAGTTGGAAAAGACCTGTAAGATCATCAAGTTCAACCATCAACCAACACCACCATGCCCATTAAACCATGTCCCACAATGCCTCATCCACACGTTCCTTGAACACCTCCAGGGATGGTGACTCCACCACTTCCCTGGGCAGCTTATTATATAGCTTAACTATGGATAAAGTTCTGAAGCTGACAATATATGCATCTCAGAATTTTTTTTACATAGCAGACATTACTCTGTCAGTATTAAACTTTTCTGTTTTCTCCCTACAAAGAGCCTTTTTAGCAAAATAGGTTTTGCAGACAGGTATCAGAGACCTGGAAGAACAAAGGATAATGAGTTATTTAAATAGATGGAGCCAGAACCTGTGACTGTTTTTTTTTTTCCTGGAATCTGTGATGATGTTAAAGTAAAGGGGAAAGTGTGATTTGGGAGGTTAATTTCAAACCCCAGCTCTTGCAATTTCTTATTTCATTAACAGAATTTATATCCCCAGGCCTGAATATAACTTAATTTTTTATTTCTCTAACATTCATTTTATTTCCTTCATATATGTCCTTACCAGGTTTTTTGCTTTACCAAAACCACACTGAATTTATCTAGTCCTAAAAAAAAGGATAATTATGGAAAACAGATACTAGGGCAACACTTTAGGAATAATGATTTTGCATAACAAATCAGAAGAAACACTGAGGTGTGATTTGGCTGAGAAGTCTCCAGTTCCTATAATACAGGTTTTTGTTAACTTGTACACATCATAATGGCATGCTAAGCTCATTTCATTTTCACCGTGAGGCTGTCTTCCCCACTAGAGTTCAAATGCAAGGCAAGTCCCTTTCAAACGAAAACAATTTTGTATCTCACAGGGGTTTTTTTCAAACAAAGCTTTTAAAGAAGATGGACCCACCACTGGCCAAGGCTGATCTGTGATAACGTATTTAAGAAGGGGAAAAAACAAATGCGCAATTGCAGCCAGAGAGAGGGGTGAGAATATGTGAGAGAAACACCTCTGCAGACACCAAAGTCAGTGAAGAATGAGGTGAAGGAGGTGCTCCAGGCACCAGAGCAGAGATTCCCCTGCAGCCTGTGGTGAAGACCATGGTGAGGCAGGTTGTCCCCCGGCAGCCCATGGAGGTTAACAGTGGAGCAGATATCCACTGGCAGCCTGTGGAGGACCCCACACTGGAGTAGGTGGATGCCCGAAGGAGGCTGTGGCCCCATGGGAAGCCCGCGCTAGAGCAAGCTCCTGGCAGGACCTGTGGACCCGCGGAGAGAGGAGGCCGCATTGGAGAAAGTTTGCTGGAAGGACTTGTGACCCCACGGGGGACCCACGCTGGAGCAGTCTGTTCCTGAAGGACTGCACTCTGTGGAAATGACCCACGCTAGAGCAGTTCATGAAGAACTGCATCCTGTGGAACGGACTCATGTTGGAGAAGTTCATGGAGGACTGTGTCCCATGGGAGGGACCCCATTCTGGGGCAGAGGAAGAGTGTGTGAGGAGGAAGGAGCAGCAGAAACAACGCGTGATGAGCTGACCACAACCCCCATTCCCCATCTCTCTGTGCCAGTGGTGGGGGAGGAGGTAGAGAATATTGGCAGCAAAGTTAAGCCCGGGAAGAAGGGAGGGGTGGGGGAGGTGTTTTTAAGATTTGGTTTTATTTCTCATTATCCTGCTCTGATTTGATTGGTAATAAATTAAATTAATTTTCCTCAAGTAGAGTGTGTTTTTCCCATGACAGTAATTGGCAAGTGATCTCTCCCTGTCCTTATCTCAACCCAGGAGCCTTTTGTTATATTTTCTCTCCCCTGTCCAGCTGAGGAGGGAGAGTGATAGAGCAGCTTTGGTGGGCACTTTGGTGGGCGCCCAGCCAGGGTCAACCCAGCACAAGAGGGTATCAGTGTCTTTTTGTACCTAACAAAACCAAAATATAACAATGAAAAAAAAAACATTCTTGTAGAATTTTTATTAATTGTTTCTGTTTTGCTTCCCTCTTACCCTTACAACCCATTGGCTTAGGAATTCCATCTTCACAAGATGTTAAACACATAGGTCACAAAAGATCTTGAGAGAAGTGGTGCCAAAAAACTAAGAAATGTATGTGGAGTTTGGGGAATAGTGATTTTTTCATATCTGTATTCCTCACCTCTGGACCAGCACATTGTTTTCCTCCACTGTATGTTTGCACAGCTAATCAGGCAATCTGTTTGTACATTTTTGCTCAAGATTTCTTTCTTTTCAAGTAAAATTAAAAACAACCACAATGCTGAGAGGAGGGCATAAATGTTCCCAAGATGAATTTCAAAGTTGCTGAGTTCTTAATTTTCTTTAATGTACAGTCTAGTACAGAAAGTTAAAAATTTTCCCCTAGACTGTATCATTTGCTCACATAACAAAAATTGTCTTTCATGTGTATTTACACAATTATTCTCAATGTAGGTTAGAAAACTGTGAAACTAATGTGGTTAGTAAAGCCCCAAGTATCTAATTGTTATTAGTTTTACTTGTTTTTTTTTAAATTCCTTTAAGTCTCAAAATCCAACTTTATATAGAAGACTGAAGAACCAGCAGCATATTTTCCTTTTTCCATTTCAGTTCACATACCCACTTATCAGTGTTGAGCCCAATAGTCCATATGTTACCTTCTACCTGAGCTCCAGGAGATACTGGTAGCCATTATTTTGACTTTTACTCAGACGGGTGATCTTTGTTGATGCACTGTGTGCAGGTGCCCAGGCGCTGGCAGTGGGGAGCTGCAGGGCGGCCTCTGTGAGGAGAGGCGGGGGCTGCCTGGTGCTGGACACAGCCGGTTCCAGCCGGCTCCAACCGACCCACCGCAGGGCACGGCTGAGCCCCTCAGCCAAAATGGTGGCGCCTCAGGAAAAGAGGTTTAAGAAAGGGAAAAAAAATCAGACAGTCAGCAGAGAAGGGGACAAAAAAAAATGCAAAACAGCAGAGGAAACACCAAGGTCAGAAGAGGAAGAGGAGGTGCTCCATGGTGGAGCAGATATCCACACTGCAGCCTGTGGAGGACCCCACACCTGAGCAGATGGATATTCCTGAAGGCGCTACGGCCTGCAGAGAGCCCGTGCTGGAGCAGAGGATGAGCGTGAAAAGGAAAGAGCAGCAGAGAAAAAATGGTATGTCCTAACCATACCCTCCCCAACACACACACAGACACATAGACACACAGACACACACACACAGAGTGCACCACTAGTTGCCTCATCAAAAGGACTGAGTGTGACACGCGGAGACAAACTTCACAACTCACACAGAGTTATAAAGCAGGCATGTTTATTGCGGCGCCGGGTGCAAGGGGATTTCTCCTCAAAGCTTGCACACCGGGTTAAAATCATGACAGGTATTTAAAACAATTAACAAAGTTAGTTACGCCTACTGGCTCTACCCCTTAATAACTATTGTTTAATACTTTTCTTACTTCATCTTAAAGTTACAGTTCTCTTTTAATTCACCATGCATGCTCAGAGACTAGGGGGCTTAATTGGGTTGGGGCTTTTCTAGCTAGGAGGTGTGTTTTTTAGTATTAAAATGAGATTATAATGAGACAACTCTAGGGCACTATTTTGGCAGTCTTTTCTATTTTTCTACATTTCGTCCTTGTGCTAATCATTATTGCTAGTGCTAACTAGAGAGTCAGTGAAGACAGTCTTTATCTCTAATATGTCCAAGTGCCAAGCGCAGTTGTTACAAAGTATCTTCTTTACATTCTTCTTTCTTACTTTTAACCCTTGTTTTTCAAGATGCCCTGTAACAAGTGTAACCTGAGGAGGTAACAAAGAGTGGGGAGGAAAGCAGTATGGAGTGATGGAGCAAAGCTGGTCACAAGCCCTGGTTCTCATGGGAGACTTTGATCATCACTGCATTTCCTGGAAAGGAATATAAGCAATCTTGGAGATTCCTGGAGAATGTCAAAGAAAATTGTTTGACACTGATGATTAACAAGTCGAATAAATGAGAACTTTGCCACTTTTGAATAAGAAAAAAAATGTTGGGGATCTTAAGGTTGATGACAGACTTCACTGCAGCAACCAAAAGCTGGTAGTGTTTTAGCTACTGAGATAAGTCAGCTGAACAAAAAACAGAATTACAAACTTGGGCTTGAAGAATGCAGGTTTCATTTTGTTCATGAATCTGGTTGGCATTTCCTATGAGAATCTTCCATGAAGAGTAAAGAAGTTAAGGAGAGATCCTGGACAAACTCCTTCAGGCACCAGACTGGTCCATACCACTGGGCAGAAGGTCAAGCTGGTGAAACAGGACTCCAGGTTGGCTGAACTGAGCTCAAATGCAAAAAATGAAGTGTACAGGAGGTGTAAGTGAGGATGGGATATCCAGAAGGAATACTGAAACATCGCCTGAGTATGCAGGGGTGGAAACAGGAAAAGCAAAGCTCAAGCAGAGTTGAAAGTAACAAGGGAAGCATGAGGATCTCTTTCTGCTATGTCAGCAACAAAAAGAGAACTAAGAAAAATTGAGGCCTGCTATGAATCAATCAGATTGGGTTGAAAGAACAGTTTAGAAGTCCTTTGTGATTGTTAGATCTGCACTTAAGCATTTGAAAAAATCAACAAAAAGATAGTATTTTATAAATTCAAATAGTCAGAATTTCTGAGGAGTCTGAGGATAGGTTAATAGTTTGTGATATGACTTACAGAATTGGGAATAGTATTCAGAGCCTGATTTATGTTTTAAATTTGCTGATATTCTTCCTTGTCTCAAGTCTGTTAATTTCTACTTCTGCTACCTGTAAATATTCATCTAATATAGAAATCCCAAAGCTATTAGTCAGACTGAATGATTAAAAAAAATAATTAAATAAAAAAAAATCTTGATTCAGTTATTTTGAGAATTTCATTTTGAACATAAACACTGAGATAAATTTTAAAATTCCACTTCCTAGAACTTCACAAAACTAAGTCTTTTACTATCAAATTTTGTTTCTTTAGTCTCTGAGATTTAAAATACTTTCCAAAAAGTATCACTTTCCTTACAAAAATAGTTTTAGAGACCACAGTCATTATAATAATGGATGTAAATTGGATCAGTCTTTCCTGAAGTTTTTCTCAAATAATGCATACTCTTTCCAAAAGGGTATTGACGTATTTCAGTCCCAAGCTTTGTATTGTGAATTCATTTCCAGTTCATTCAATTTCCATTAATTTGCTGTGCTCATGAACAAGGTCTATGCCCTATGCTGTATGCTTTTTCCTGGCTTGTTCTCTCTTTCTCTCATTTTGGCTGCCTGTAATACATCTATTGTTTTAGGCTTGTTCTGACACTCGGCTTTATCTAGCAGCAAGAATGCTGTCTTCAGAGATAGATTCTCTGCCTCTTTCACAGAGTCTTTTCATTCGAAATTCAACAGTCAAGAATATCTTCCAAGAATACAAGTACTATTTCTCTTTATCCAACTATTCATTGTGGGAATCTTGATTTGGGGATTTTCTCAGACTACTGTCAAAATAGTCTTGAAAGGTCTTCACAGAGAAAGTTTTTATCTTGAAACTGTTAGGTGCTCTTTTGTCGCCTTCCAGAATGTGTTCCTATCTCCTGTAGTAACAGCTGTGATCTAAATGTTGCCAAAGGATGCTTACGACTTGATTCCTTATTCTGTATTTCCCCACTTCAGGGTATCTTCTGATGTGTGCTGCTTCTTTTCTTTGTCATTTCTTCTCTTTTTACTGATGGGAGGCTGTTTCACAAATAATCTCATAAAGGGAAAATAGGTAGCTACAGCTGGGTGAGTATAAACAAGCAATTTTGTACTACTATAAAGTTCTTTTACTGGTGAAAAAAAATAAATAGATCTAAAAGAAGGCAATCTTTCCTACACAGAGGACAAGCGTTATAGCCAGATGAGAAAGGCAGTCAGTAAAAGGAGGGGAAGTAGACTGACAGAAGTTTAAAGCATGAATTATGGTAAAATTGCATACTTAGTCTCCAACATTATTGGCTCTTAAAATACACAGCTGCCTTAATGAACTAATAAAGAGAGTTAATACATACACTCTGCAAAATGCTTCGGAGCCTATTTCAACTCCTTTTGTCACAGTCTAGGATATTCCACCAACATTTAGAGAGAAATACAGGGTGTGTGGAATTAAATAGTGAGAATGTGGCCCAAACCATTTTATATGCCAATCTGTTGAACTGAAATGGAATAATAAAATATCTGAACCCTTTGGTAGGAGCAGGGAATCTTTCTCCTAAGATAAATCTTCCAAGTTTTTGAAGTTTGAACTTCACTTCTTTTTCAACATTGTTGCAACAGAACATACATATATATATTAATATATGTGTGTGTATACAGACACACACACACATATATATAAATTGGGGAATTAGAGATCATCGTGATGTGAGAGTTTAGAAGACTGATAAATAGGGCCAGTTTTAACTCTTCTTACAGTTCTGAACAATTACCTTTAGCATGATCTCTCTGTTCACCTTCAGTATCTAACCACAACTCTAGAAATGTCCTAAACGCATATGGAAAATATCTCCACTTTTGCTGTTGCCGAGATTTTCCCTCTTGCCTACACAGAGATCCTACAGGAAAAATAACAGCATTTATTTTTTCTTTTTTAAGTCCTTCTCCTTACAGACCAGCTCTGCAGCTCATTTGCTATATCTAGATAAGGGGTATCCCCTGGGAAGAAAATTAAAAGTTCTGCTCATAATACAGATGGAATTGCCATGAACCATCTCTCCATTTAATTCTGGACCAGTACTGTATGCGGGAGTCAGGAGCAGGAGAAAAAACTGTAGGAGGAATAACATCTCTTCTGCTAGTACCTTAAGCTTTCACTCCCAACCAAGTTTCAGCTCCTTGGTGACTTGTACTCCCTTTTCTTCCAAAGTAACATTTTGTTTTTTCTGTCATGGGTTACACAGAGGAGTTCACAACCTATGGTGGATTTTGGACATTTTTTATTTAACAACCAGTATGATTAAAGCTTTTAACCTAATTGATTTTTTTACACATTTACTCACTCCCGCACAGTCACCTTCACTCAGTCTCAACTTCCCTCGTGGTCAGGGACATTGTTAGTCTGTGAAAGTTGGGCAGAAAGTCATGTTTGTTTTGTGCTGTGCAGCTGATCACAGTTACAAGTCTTGGGTATACCTGTCTTGGTCCTTAAGGATCCTCATGCATTTGTATATAAATTTCCAAGGACCTTTTGTCTCAGTTCAGTAGCTCTCTTTTTCCAGACCAGACCTCATTTTTCAATTTAAAAGTTTATAAGCAGAAGCACAATGTGGAGTTGTTTCCCCATTGGTTGTCTAGGTCCCCCTCCAAATAGGTTGTTCTACCCCACGCATGGTGCGTGATTATCTTCCTAAGTGGTTGTTCCTTCCAGCCCAGTTCATCTCTGTGGAAGCAGCACCCCGTATAAAGGTCAAGCTCCAGACATCTGTCATCTGTATTGTTTCCAAAACTCGCTCTTGGACTGGAACTGTCCACACAGTGTATACAGAGATAGTTATCATCTCCTCATGGTGCAGTATGAAACTACCCTGAAAAATATAGGACTCCTCCACTTCAACTGAATTGTCATACTTACTTGCAGTATAGATTATTTCTCTGTTTGTACAGAAGATACCTGGGAAAGCTGGCTTCAATCTGTTTTGTCAAACAGGTCTTCAGTCCTGCTCCAGCAGTCTCTGGAGCTCATGTCTCACAACTAAGACTGGTTTTATTTTGTTTTACTGCTGGGAGTTTTCACCATTCTAACTCTTATCCTTCCTAGACAATCTATGTAGCTTTTACTTCTTTTACGCATCAATGAACAAAAGTTGTTTGTTAATGTTACAGACTTCCTATGGCATTGAATTTCTGCTAAGTGGAACAAAAGCAAATACATAATTTAAGTTATTCTATCTAGAGGCCGCAGAACACACATCCAGTGAGGATCCTTTTCATCTCACCCAAAACTCTACAGAGGACAAGCATGAGAGAGTCTTTGACTTAGCTACACTAGAAGTTTTAGTTTATGTTAGCAAACATCTTACATTCTCATATGCTTCATATCTCATCTTAAACAATTTTTAAAAGGAAGTTTATTAAGAAGTTTCCAAATTTCCATGGTAAAGTGATATTCTCCTCAATTTTCAAGTGATAAACAGTTAAATCAGTATAATACTGATTCCAGAGTCAAGATGGAAGTTATAAAGGATGGAACAAGGCACTTAAAAATTGGTTTGGTTTTCCCCCCCTTCTTTTTTAATTTAACTGTTCTCATTATCATACTAAAAACAGTAATAAGGAGAGATAAGGAGGGGTGATACTGTGAAATAAAGCTATGAGGAAAACTACACTATAACAAAATCTATCATATTATTTTACCTGACATTTTTATGATCTTGATGGAACTGAAAAGTAAAACTGAAGACATGCTGTAACCATGGAAAAGGAGTTTAAATGATCTTAACTATAAATGCAGAAATATTACATCACAGCGCTGCTTCAGTGAACAATATGACTGAGGCATTCTAAAAGCCCTAACCAAGAAACTGGTTAATTTAACCTAATTTGCTGATCATTACCATAGAAAGTACATATCTACAGAACATAATAAAGCAAAAAATAGTTTAAAAAAGAGGTCATTTATAATGATATCATCAAATTTACATAAAAGTAGAATATGGACTATACAACTGAAGAATGCTCATTTATAACCCAGCACACTGTTACAGCCCTGTATGTGAATGAGTGAAGAAATAAACTACAGACTGGGAAGTGTAAGGAAATGAAGACTTGTATCATATGTCTTATTAAATAAATCAGATCACATGAATAACTCTTTCCTTAGGTCACAAATGGAAATTATAATACTCAGATACCTCTGCTGCCACTCTTACTACTCTGGCAATATGGGATAACAAATAGCTTTGTCATATATGATGTCCTAATTTTGATCATATTTCAGAAAGGGAAATTGTATTTTTATGGATCTTAGATATAGATTTGCATTGACAAGATATAGATAATAATATATCTAAGATCCATTAAAATAGAACTTTAAACTGAACATATATACCTACCCATATATTGATTAAGGATTACCTTAAGAACGCTTTTAAGAATGACTCTCCACTGCTTGTGCTCTCTGCTTGTTTGTTTTTAACATCTAACTGATATAAATATAGAACAATATCACAGCATAGTTTTTCTGGGTTTGCATCAATTAAAAGGGAGTGGAATGTAACTGGTTTTTTGCTTGTTTTACTCTTTTTCTTTACTTTTTTTTGTTGTTCTTTTTGCCTTTGAATAGTGAGATAAAAGAAAGCGTTAACTAATAGTCAATATAGTGATAATATTAGGGCTAAAATAGTTCTTTGGAACAAAACTTTACTTATTTTACATACACACATTTTGATCAACTTTTAATCATAACGTCCCATTGAATCCTGTCCCTTTTGAGTTCAATGCATAAAAAGACTTCACATGTGATTGGGTCATAGTTGTGTATTTCTAAAACTTTTTATGCAACCACTCAGATTTGGCTTTACACTAGAACTTGTATTCTGAAACAGTAGAACAGTACAGAATACACAATAATAGACCCTCATTTCTGCAAGTGACTGAACATGAGGAAATGGTTGACTGATTTTTATAGGCAAAAGGAAGTTCAAATACTGACAATTCCCTCCTCATTTCATCCCATACAAAATATATCTAGCCTTCAAAAACAACTCAGGCAAAGTAGACAGCATTCTGGATAGAGGAAGCAACATACAGAGGACAGAGGATTTATATCCCTACCTGCTTCCTCAGTATTTAAAGTGCTCACCTGAAAATATAGAATTTCTTTGTTCTCAGTATTTTCAACAGGAACGTGGTTGTGATAGTTTATTGAGTGTCTGAGATCGCTGTTAAAAGAATTTACTCTATTTTTCCCCCAGACTTTAGTGGAAGGCACTTTTTGGATTGATGTGAAATGTGAGAAACAAGAAAAAAACTTTTGTTTTTTTGCAACTTTTATTGTAGTTTGCATTAAAAAGTTGATAATCAGCTAAACTGATATACAGACTACATTACCATGTGAAACTGGATTGTTTATGCTTTGACACTAATTTCTTGGTAGAATCCATTGAAGGAAGAGATGTGCACGACTGTGGTTTTTCCTTGGTTTCTGAACAAGAGACTGTGGAGCACGGACCCAGCAAAGACCCAGAGGTCATCTTCAGGTTCCTCCTGGGGACTGTAGATGTGGTGACTTAAAATGTGTTTGTTTGAAAGGCCTTCATGAATGATCAGAATGACCTTTATGATTCTATAGTCATATCACCTTGTTTAGGCCCCAGTAACTTTGGTCCTTCACTTGGCAATGAGTACACAGTATTTTTGGAGTTTGGAGACTAACTTCTACTCTACAAGACTGCCTACTACATCAGTCTCGTTAATGGCAAAACAACTAATTTCAGGAAGATAAAAACCTGCCAGGAAGTCTGTCAGGAAAGGCTCTGAGTAACAGACAATTGTCACTCATTGTTCTGCAAGGGAGAGGTACAGGGTTCTTTCTGGATCTCAGTAAGAAAGGTACAGCAGCAAATGGTCTAACAAAACTGCTTTAATAACAATAGTAATAACATGACAGAAAATTGGAAAAGAAATATAGATAGCAAGCAAATCTTACACCCCTTCAGGTGCTGCGAATCCCACTCTCATGCAGCATCAGATGGACCCCAGATGAATAGCCACAGCATGCTGTGCAGATCCCATCTATAAAGAAGTTCACCTCCACACATGGTACTGTGGCTCTTTATATGTAGTGTAACAAACAGAGCTATACACCTTCTTTGACAAGTCATTTTCTTAATGCTCACCAGAGCAGATCTAGCTATATGTATCTAGGATCGTTATCCAGGAATGGTAGATATCCAGAGCCTTCCAGCAAGTTCCCCCTTATTGTTATATACCTGGGGTTATATATGGTCACTCATGCTAACATATGGGTATCTCAAGCCTTAGCACAAGGCCCAAAATGGCAGTCAGGGCTTGGTCAAGATCACAAACTCCTCAAATACAATGTCTTCTACAAGGATCTCAATACAGTCATGCTCTACAAGTAATATTCTAAATAAATATTTATTTCTATGGGAGTTAGAAATTATTTTTAGAGAAGCTTTTATAGAAGTCTGTTTTCAATACATTTGTGTTGACAAATCAGTAACACAAAGCTGAAGGTGGGGATTCACCTGAATATCCGTTAAGCAGTATATGAATTGTGCTAGGAATCACAAGTTTTGTACTATTAGGGAAAAAAAAAGAAAAGAAAAAAAAGAAGAAATAGAAAAGAACAAAGTGGAATTTAGGCAGAGGAGCTTAATACATAGTCCAGGCAGACCAAGCTCTGTCATCTAGCAGAAAATCATTAGCTATTGTTACAGGTTTGAGGTCATGGATTGTAGCCCAGATATTTAGCTTCCTGCAAGTAATAAAAAAGGCATTAGGCTAGCAGTTTTTAACAGAGCTAACTTTGGTCCAAGAAATTTTGAATACTTTTACAATATAGGGCACTTGAAAGTTAACATGTTTCCATCTGTTTTGTTACGGTAGTGTGCTTAAGGTGGGCATAAGTTGTATTGAGTTTATTTGCATTTGCAGAATGTTTTTCTGTACAAGACTGAACAAGCATTCCATCTAGGTCTGCACTGAAGAAAGAGCAGTGAGATTGCTATACTGACAGTAGCTGAAGTTCAAGGCTAAAGCTGTCTGCATTCAGTGTTTTTTAAGTGAAAAAGCATGTAATAATAATTTACAGAATTGCACACACAAGCACCACTAAACATGCTAGGGATTTGCATCACTAGAAAAGTTTTCAGTGCTCTCCCAGAGCAAGCTGGAGTGACTGGGTCTAGAAGAATGTAGACAATAAGCAAATATCCTCTGGCACAATACAGAATCGACGTGTTTGTGAAGTGAACATGACATGTATGGTTAAACAAGCTCACATAGCCACAACACAGAAAAAGAAGTGGTAGGTTAGGATCTGTAGAGGGGTTGGCAGTCTCTCATAACACTTCAAAGGAAGGCCCATTAAAAATCCCTTCAATTTTTTAGAAATGTTTATTGGTACATATCAAACACAGGATACAATATAAGCTTCATAATGCTTAAGGCTGTTTTAAGCGACAAATATGTACCACATAAAGCTCAGATTTCCAAAACGCATGGAATCAGAGAAAAAGGGCACTTGGAGTGTAAGGGGTGGCAAACCTGCAGAAAAGTGACCTCATAGACTATATCTTTACTTTGCTGATTCCTGCTCCTTTACAGCACTGGGAGGACAGACTGATTCAAAGACTGAGCTGAATTCTCTGTGCTGCAAAAAACAAATCTCCACTCAGCCAACCTGGAAGTTTCTGGGTACTGCTGTGCATTGTTGTAAAAATGCATTCAATCTTACCTTTATGAAGTCAAACTTAATACTATTAACATAGCAGACTTCCATATAAACACTTTCTTTGCGTGTTTAGAATTATTTGAGCATCCAGATCACTGTTTCAAAAAATAATAACAATAATAATTATGATGATGATAAAGTAGTAACTGTCATCTGAAAAACTTTGCAGTCATCTATGTGGCAACTACTCTTTCTAGTCCCCTTTTATTTATTTGTCCCACCTGTATTTCACATACATATTCACTTACATCATAAAATATAAAGGCCTTCTTATAAATCATATTTCTAAGAGTTTCTACATATTCTCTGGTGTCTTTCTTTTCCTTCTTCATCTTGTGTTTGCATAGTGTAATCTTGCCCTCAGAAGACAGCCATATGGAAATTAAAATTATGAAATGCATATGTAACTTAAATTATATTTAACACTTCCCTAATAATTGTCTGTCAGACAGTATATGCTTTGAAATTCCAGTAAATCTGGCAATGTAAAAGCTCAGAATATATACCAGATTTGTAATCAATTGGAGATACAGTAATAGACTGGAATTATTAGAACTGGTACTTCTGTTTACCTGAAGGAAAACTTTTTTTTTTTTTTTTAAAGGGATTTTGAATTAATTCAAGCTTGGATTTCCTTCTTTGTTCTTACTGGTTTTGCCATTCATTTTGAACTACTTTTGTGATTCTCTATTTTATCTGATCTTATAAAGCATTGCACAGACTAGTTATGTGAAGAATGCTATACAAATGAGATGTTGTTGCACAAAAGAACAATATTTCATGCCTATTTATAACAGAAATTCTTGATAAGTAGTTTGTTTCTCCCACCATAAACCTCTTAAAAAGTACAGTAATGCAGTAATGTGTTCTGAAAAGGTGCTGTTTAGTGTTATTCAAGAAATATACAGCTAGAAAAGAAATTAATTCTGTGAAGTGATGCATTGATGTTTCTTTTTGTAGAATTATAATTCTATATGCTTATTCTTAGTCATACATTTTTTCTAAAAGCTATGATGATTAAGATACAACAACTGACAAAACCTATGGTAAGTTTTTTCATGACAATATGTAAAAATATTAGAGCTAAATAAGTTGAAAAAAAAATTATGTATATTCTTAAGGACGTTAATGTTTTAAGGGATATTCATCTAAACAAAAAAATTACAGAACATTTTATTTTACAGTATGAACTTGGTACAGTAGATGGACAAGACAATTGTAAGAGTATAATTTGCTTTACAAATAGCCAAGAAACTACCTTTAGCTGAACAGGAAATTAAAATTATATTACACATGATTATTTAGAAAATAAAATAATAAGAGAACTATAGGAAACAAAAAGCTAATAAATGTAAAAATATTACAACCTTTTAGTTTTAATGGTTGGCCGGTATTTAAAGGCATACAAGATGTTTCTAAGGAGGAAGGTGTCTTCTTTAGATCTCTGCTTCACTGAGGGTTGTAGGAGAAAGGACAGGAGGGAGCTTTGTAGGTGCTACCTTCTGCCCAGCCTCCAGTGTGCTCATGAAGCTTTCTCTTTTGGATGGCTTTCTCACAGCCTTTCCTGTAACACCACATCATGTATGGCTCCCTTCCCGCCTGTCCCTGACTGAGATGCAAAATAAACTGCCAGAGTTTGCTGTCAGACTTTGAAGAAATTCCCCAAACTTCCTCCTATGACAGCCCTACCATAAATAGGAACGATCTGGTAAGTATTTGTTATTACTAGGCAGCTGGACATTTTAGTCATCCTTTGCTCATCCTTTATTTTAATAGCCTTAATTTTTTACAATTGTGCTTAACTTACATATCATTACAAGCTCTACTCAACCTGAGTATTGTCAAAGCTGAAGATTTTATGATTGGTCTTCTAAATTAAACTTTCTGCTTTGATTTGATCTAATACATACATTTTTCTACCCCCAGTTCCAATCATAAAAATGGAAGTTTTAAGCATTCTCATCTTTATCTGGAAATGTTTAAAAATTAGATCTGAATATTGTGGCTTAGTTCACTAACAGCAAGAAAGACAATCAAATGTATCAGATGTACAACTCTAAATAGCTATTTTATGCCAATGCATTTTTGCTTTAAATAATATTTCCTATTTTTAATCTTTTTATTTTAGATCTGTGTTGTAAAGTTTATCTCTAGCATTTACAATTTATATGTAATACCAACTCAGAGAGTAATACTTTGTTTTCTCTTGAATTCAGTTTTATCACTCCAAGAATGGGTAGGGCAGATTAGAAAAAAAAAGTAAAAAAAAATGTGCCAGTCCTCACCTTTCAAAACTAACACAAATATTATACGGCTCAAGCTACAATACACACAATATTCTAAAATGATAAAATCTCTAGGCTGACCCCAAAAGCCATAAACTCTTCTACCATAGACACCCAACTATTTAACCTTCTTTCCCTACTTGCCTCTTCCTCAGAATAATGGTTCTTCCACGAACATGATTGCAAATACTGTCTGCACTTCTTGCTGCACACAAATTAGGATGTGTCTCTCCTCAATGAGCTGCATTCTGGCCTTTTGACCTCATACAGCTTCCAGGTAGCTTATTCAGTGTACTGGCATACCTCGTTATCTTGACATGCTCCACATTCACATGCTATTTCTTTAGGTGCACTTCAGTCTTGAACTCACCTTTGACTGACTTTCAGGTTGTCGATTTCTACCTATTGTTTAACTGCTTAACCCTTAGTTTTCCACACAGTTAACTTCAGGTGCAATTTTGCTCCAGGAATCTATTCCCATATAAACAGATATTGCACAAAGAGAAGTCTAACCTTATTTAGTGAATGCCCTTTGAAGTGTCATTTTGTCCTCAGCTGTCAGTCTTCCTGAACACAGTTAACTCTCAGTTAAACATTCTATCTTCTGAGGAGAAAAATATTTATTATATTCAAAACCAGAAGTCTGCAGCACATATAGAAAATTAATTCACAGAATCAATCTTAGAATTTTTCTTTTTTTTCCCTTAACATTTTCTATGAATTTATCCAGTGTAGAAGGAAATGGGAAATCTAAAGAAGCAAAGACTTTGAAATACAGTGAGGAATAAATCTTCACTGGAAGTTTTCTGTGCATGAATGTGAAGCATAGAAGTAAAACTGTCCAGCCACAGATTCACTAGGTAATATATCCATTCTCAAACAACAATACAATAGTATGCAAAGTACTTTCAGACAGTTAATGAAAACAAATCCTGCCAGCCAGCATGGGGACTTTATTTGAGCCAAGTAACATTTAGTTGCTGCAGGCAGCTTCTAGTCAGAGGAGTTAGCATCTGGGAATATAAGCTTCAGGTCCCTGAAGGAAGATGCAGTGAGACGTAACAGCAGCAGAGATCAGAGCGCCTGGTTTCTGGTTTGGGGTGGGAAGTGAAGGTGTGCCATTAGAAGTGATACAGACTTATGTTAGCCCAGGTAGTAACAGCCAAAGCTGCATGTGGTGGCACCAGAGCTTGGCAAAGGATGTCAGAATTCATACAGAGCCTTGGAACCTTTTTAACCCTCTCCCCCACCCACTCTCCAAGAGGTTTGAGGCTTGAAATGCATTCATCTCTGTAATATTATTATCAGAAGTGAAGGAAAAAGGATTCAGAAGAACACTGATCCATTTGCTAGCCATTGATCACTCCTTATTATTTCAATAAAATGAAGGAACATAAAATGAGAAGCACTAGAATTGGCACACAAAATGGTTTAAAGCTCATAAAGCATCTCCCCACAAATGTTACATTAAATGTTTTCTTGTTTACATTAACTACATGCCTTAGAGTGTTCTGCTAATTTATTCTTTCAAAGACTTTAGACCAAAATGTTCAAATTATTTTGAACACAGAATAAGTAACTGTCACTTGTATAAAAGGTAGTACAAAACTTTCATCTTCCTTCCTCACAGCATGCTGAAAAAACTTGCATCAAAACACAACTACTGCCAAAATAAATTGAGAGCAAATACATGCACACTACTGCAGTCTCATTAAAAGTTCCTAAAAAGATCTGTGTCTAAGAGAGGAGCTGCCTTTATCCTGAAGGCAAAATAGTTCCTACATTTTCTTGACTTTGCCTCTTTCTTTCAACTTCATTTCTAAATCCACTTGCCTGAAATACAAAAGAGAAAAAGTTATCTTAATCTGGGATTAAAAAAAAAAAAAAAGTGTGGGTCTGCAGTAAGTAAGCACAAAAAAGAAGATAAAGAAGATGGAGGTAAAACAGATGAAAATGTAATTTTATAATTAAATTTTCAGATAATTAATAAGTAATTTCTACTTCAATAATTAAAGTAATTAAATGACAAATCAATAGTATTTAATTATTGATGTACCAAATAAAAAACATTACATTGCTGAACAGGTCTCTCTTTGGATCTGCAAGGAAGAGCAACACAGTATAACCTCATGGTGGAAAAAGAAAGGCTCCTGCACATGTTGCACCACACTTAAGGTGCTTTAAACTTGGCAGTGTTAAGGGTCCTCCACCTGCAACTCGGCAGCCTGCCATTCATTTGCAACCTTGTGATCTCTCATTTCCACACCCTGAGGCTGCTGTACCCAGCATTACCCTGGTGTCCCAAGTACTCTTACCCTCATGGCCTGGCACTGGCAGAGTGTGAATTATTATCATGCTGGATTTCTTACAGAAAACAGAAATTGCCACTGATGTTAAATCACACTGTTGTTTCCCTATCTCCTCACACTTTTGCTAGTAGCTTTTGTCTATAACTCTGCACTAAGATCCCTTCAATGTACACCTTTTAGCCCATTGTATTGCAAGTACATGGCAAGGTTTTGGTAGTGGAGGAGCTGCAGGGGTGGCACAAGTTGAGTTGGTTTTGGCCATGATGGTAACTGGTAACAGTCTCCCTATCTTTATCTTGACCCACAAGTTTTTAATTCTATTTTCTCCCCCCTGTCCTGTTCAGGAGGGGGAGTGAGTGAGCAGCTGGATGGCATCTGGCTGCTGCTAAAGTTAACCCACCACACCTATAAAATCATATTACAAGAAAGCCTAGAGATAACAAAAAACTAATAGTCTTTTTAATATTTGTTATTACCCAGTAATATACCTACACAGAATTTAATGACCAGTTAGTTAGTGCGCAGTATCCAGCCCTAATTAGGTAAACTCCAACCAATGCCAACAGAATCATAAACAGAGACTACCGATGGGGATCTTGAGTGGGTTTCAATGAAAAGTGTAATTGTACTAGCGAGAAAGCATCATCACTATGTGCTGTGCTGGACAGGATGCCCAGAGAAGGAGACTTGTCTGAGGTGCCCATTGTTCTTCATGGCTGGCCACTGAAGAGAATTTTTCCCTTGTCTTTCTGTTCCCTTTATTTATTTTTTTTGTTTGCTTGTTTGTTTTTTTTGCTCAGCCTTGAATGCCTGAAACTGATGCATGCCATTAGCTGTAGACCCCACAAAGGAATCTCTGCACTTGTAAGCCACTCTCAGTTTTGTCCTCCACACTGTAAGTAACTGAGTCTTGTTGTTTCTGCAAAGATGAATAGGGAATGGAATAAGAAAACTGTGATGTAATGCTCCTCCATAAATTATTTGCAGTTAAAAGTATGTTAATCTTGAACTGGCAGTCAGGAGTCAGAGAATGAGTAAAGAAACCAGTTTTTACTTGAAGATTAGTTTAGACAATAAATATAAGGATGATTTTTTTTTTTTTCCTTACAGTTGTGGTCTGAGTTGAACAAAGACCTTGAATTTCATGTTGAAAAATACAATGGTTCACACTTAACTTCAGTTTCAGTGTATGGAAGAGTGTTAACAGATTAAAAAAACCCAATCAAACAAACAAAAAACCCCAACCAAAATCCACTCCATCCACATTTTAATCTTTCACAGAATATTTGAGTGACTGTTCTAGTCAACAACTATATTAAAAATATATGCTGTTTGTAACAACACATGTGGGAAATAAAACTACAGATAAAAGGAGAAAATATTTAACAATGGAAAGCATTAATCTCTTGAAAAGTGAACAAGCCACTGTGATGACTAGGTAAAAAATCCACAAGGAATACTATGCCAAAGTAGTCGTGATATAATAATACCAAAAGGATACCTTTTGATTATTGTAAAAATGAGTTTGAAAAATGCAATATAAAGATATTAATTAAGCAAGAATGTGGTCTATAGGCATGTTTTTTACCAATGAAGTAAAAATAGGAGGTGTTTTGAGATCTGAATCATAAAAGAAAAGCTGGCTAGGAAATGATAGGTCTAATCCAAAAACCTGGCAGTATTCATAAATATTAAATTATAAGAAACAAAGTTTTCAGCCTTATCTGATAATCAGTTTTGTATCTAGAGTAGAAAACAGTAACTTGTACAGTAAAGATTCCTTTCACTGTAAGGCAAATTAAGCAAGGTACAAATCCAAGAATACTTAACTAAAAATTCCAATTGCAAGCCTTCATGTGTTGTTGCAATGATCCTTTTCATGTGCCTACATGAGTGTTATTGGTCAAGTTGGATTTGGTGGCACCTAAGGGAAATATTTTCCCATTGTTAGAACTAGCCGATGAAGAATGCAAAGTCTTTGTCATGTTACAATAGAAATGTTATGTCGCTTCAACACCTGCAATGGACACCCATATAGATCACATTTGCTTCCAGTCCAGATCATGTTAAATGTGACCTGATGCAGAAAATAAGATCAGTGTTTCATGGTTCCATGTTAGCTCCCATTTTTTTCTATTCATGATTAATTATACCATCAAATAAAGTAGTTAGCTACTAATGAATTAAACTAATGCTATTAATTATTATAATTTAGCTGCATATAGTTGTATGGTGTAACCATAATTTTATACAGATAATAGTTATTAGTAACAAGCAAGTAGTAATTTTGTGTGGAATGAAATATATATGACCTTAGCATAATTATATAGTGTCGAGGAAGACAGAGTTCTCAAAAGTAGGTGTACTGGATGTGGGTATAATATAATAAGAAAAGGAGCACATGGTGATACAGGAGGACTAAGGCTATAAAAAAATCACCAAATATCAATTACTGATATTAAACGAAATGCAGACTTGCAATTTATGTAAGTCACTGAATATATGATTAATTCAGATGTGGTATGAAACATAGAAGATGAAAGCAAAGCATAGAATGTGTTAGCAAACATAAAAAGTGACCACAAGCAGATCCTAGATTATGGAGAAAGAAACCGTAAATGTAAATGTCATACACTTCTCTTGACAAAGAAAAAGAGACCCCATCATCACCATTATACTTCTCCTGGCACAGAACTTGGGACACCAAGTTTCCCATAGTATTTAGTCATAACACTGTACCAGCCTGGTCCTGACTGAATAGAAATCATCCAGATACACTGTCAGTCTGGAGCTTTTAGTAGAAGTGTACTGGTATGGGAGCTAAAGACCAGGTAAGTGTACGCCACAGAATCAAAAATGCTATTAGCTGTCTATGTGTAGACAACTGAGTGAGTCCAAGGGGTTCTCTTTAGGGAGAGCTGAACTGCTCCCCGGATTTCATTGCTGTATTCTCCAGGCACTCAATTCAGTTTCCCAAACATGAGTGTCTAGTATCACTTGAGGTGCACCAGGGTATCTCTTCTGGTCTCCAACTGTTGTTACAGAAAGGCATGGATCTCCCATAAGTCCTATATCATGCCTCTAAGCCCTGTGTGGATGCCTTGAATAACTTTGGGTATCTTAAGACAAGGTTAATATGTAGGCAAGATAATTTAGGGATTCAAACTGGACCCAAGTCTCATCCTCAGTGTCCAGAACAGTAGCATCAATGAAAGTATAATACGTTTACACATTCTCAGCTTACAGATTATAATAATTGTTTGGGGAAAGTACAGTTCGCTAGCAAACAGTTGATTAATTGAGAACAAGGTTCTAAACCATTTTTTTTCTTTTTTAATATTTCCTATGAAAATATCTTCAAATCCCTTTATGTTACAATTCTTTTATTTGTTGTGAAGTGGGAAGTTAAACTAAATCTTTCATTCACATCTAATACCACTTCTGAAGTCCTGAAGTCAGTAAAAGCTTTGCTCTGCCACACATATTTTCATACAAAAGTTTAAACATTAAAATGCTACATTATCTTTATTTTGAACTTCTGTTGTACAGTAAGAAGGACAGATATCAAAGGAAGCTGTATAAATTAAGTATTCGTTTATGCAATAAGAAGCTAAAGACCTTGCAAGATTTTGTTCCTGAGGAAAACTTTGCTATCAAAAGTGGCTAGTACTTTCAAGCGGCCACTATAAGAGCAAAAGAAAAGCAATTCAAAATAAGGCAGGAACTGGAATTTCTGAAATTACAACAAAGGGTTTAAAAGCAGAAGGATTTAAAAAGTCTATTTGACTAATACGCTAAACATGTTCATTTAAAAATAATAATAAAAAGAAATCTCAGTTCAAGAAAACTGAAAAAATATCCTAAGTGCTTCTGTCCTTCAGAGGGTTTTTTCTGTTTGTTTTTTTTTTTAGCAGTGATGATGCAGAGTAAAATCAATACGGTTACCAGGACAGTAGCTGAAGGACATGGAAAGCTGATATTTAAAGAAGATAGTGGGAGTTAATTTCTAGGTATTATTTCTGTTTCTAGGATGGATTTGCTATAATATTAAGCAAATACATTAGGGCCAGACTGCAGTCTTATTGACAAAGCTGCTGTACAGCTTTGAATAAGCATCCAAATTAACAAAGATATACGTGAAAAAGGAACGGAAAAGAAAAAGTCTCAGAGGCTTTGAAGGAGCAATCATCAGTAGTATGTGTTCTTGTTGGAATAGGAATGCTAACGAGTATTTACTTCCTCCTGCATTTTTTCTTTTAAATACTTGTTCATAACCTATGCAATCATGGTAAACATTCATTGTTTATTTGTCTTCAGGTTTAAAAAGATCTGTAAGTGCCTGAAGTACATTTTAGATAAGCCCAAGTTAAGAACTGGGATGTTGTCAGGTCATTTTTGTTGGCACAAACTATGTAAGCAGTTATATCTCATTTGTATATTTTTTACATTAAAAATATGTATGCAATTCTGTCCGACATTACCATATAAGCAGAAGAGGCTTCTCCTTGCTTAGACTTTCCACCATTTCTCTCAAAATAGTATATGCAAAGAATCATTGTATTTGTTTCTACCAGTTAACATAATTGCTTGTTCTGCTTTCAAGTGTTTAATTTCTTTTCCCAATTCACTGTCTCTGTCACAAACACATATCCTTTCATTCACATTTGGTCTCATGAAAAGTTTTTGCCCAAATCTTTGCTTAGTAATTACCCAAGGGCCTAATACATTGGAAGAATGTTTCCTTTATTCCCATGTCACAATTCATGAAAATATTCCTTCCATTCATGCCCAAAACTACCTGTTAACTGACCCATTGCCTTTATCCAGTTGCGTGACTTATGGTAGCCACTAACACTTTCCATTAGGCATTCCATTTGCAGCTGATCATAATGAAAAGAAAAGGTGAATATTCAGAAAAAATATTTAGATAAAATACTTGGAAGAAAATGGTACATTGTTAGATGTGTAATTTATTTTTTCTTAACAAAAACTGATTTCATTTTCTACCTCACTTGAGCTCTGTTTTCGAAGTAGCTAACTAGAAGCACTGAAATGAGATATCCTGTCTGTGGATTTTTTTAAATCTTTTCTTCATCAACAGTCAAAGTGCTTCTGCATATATAGCAGCAACTGCTTTGTCAGCTAAACTTACATAGATCTCTAGGCAAAATGATGCCTGAATTTGCTGTCTTATGGTTATACTCTTGGAGGACACTCTAAATTTTTTTACTGTTTCACTCTGTACTTATAGAACCTCTAGCAATGTTCTCTTCAGAACTACCAACCTTCATAACGCCTGTATGTTTCAGCAGCTGTGTAAAAAAAAAAACTTATAAGTGCTCCAGGAAGTAGTTTTGCTAATTCAGTATTTGGCAATTTGTTCTGAGTCGATACTCAAATACTTCTTAGTGTGATATTCCAGCTTTTTAGCATTGTGATCATTTTAAGTGACATGTGAAAACAAACTGGTTTTACTTAATAGATATAAATTAAATAGTTTTAGTTGTTGTTTTTGTTTTTAACGCAACACTTTTGTATAGTTTCAGTTTCAGTAGGAAGAAAAATAATTTACTTTCAGTCCTAAATTGTTGGGAGTGACTGTGTTGAAAAGAAGGTTAAGAACATCTTTAAGCAACTAGTAACGTGCTTTCTACTTGATTTGGTGTATGCCTTTAGCTTGCTAAGAAGCCATCATTACTACCATACTTACGTGATGAACTATACGTAATTGCGAAATCACAGCATCTTAGCTTTTCCAACAATCTGGAAGGCTGTTCAAGAATTCTGAAGTCCAATATACATTCATGGAAAGCATGACATATAATGACAATCTTTCCCCCATTCAAATAGGCAACTAAAGGCTCGGTTCACAAGCATCATCTGTGCTCGTATCCCCAAAATAACTTGTGAACAGACACATAGAAGAACTTGGTCCTGGAGGCTCAGAATCTTCACAGCTATCTCTTACATGCCTACCTATGGATCTGAACTTCATGTATCTAAACTGAACCTAGAGCAAACGAGAAGAGCTAGTTTACTCAGAATATGATTCATAACATCCAGTAGCTGCTGTGAGGAAACATCTAAAACCTCAATAATTTTTACCTCATTCCCTGATTATTGGGAATAATCCATGATTATCTTCCTACTTACATCCAAATAGCAACAATAAAACTTCTCTTTGTCATAATCTCTGTTTCAAGTTCAGTTGTCACAACCAATATGAGTTTAGTACAGTGTAACATAGAAGTCATCTCAGTCAGTAGAGAACTGGCATTTTATATGACCTAACATAGTTATCTGTTACCTGTCCAAAAGCTGGTTCTGCTTCTATCATTTTAAACCAGACAGAGTCCTATATGAATAGTCTTGAAACCATCTTTTACTGATACATTTTAACGTAGGTTTTAGTGGGTTATGTTCCCTCATGTGCTGACTTGTGAAATACAAACAGTCTGTTCTTCCTTGATCAAAAGGAAACTGCTTCTTGATCCCTAGCCAGAAGGTTTCTCTTCAGAACATGGCTTTCTTTTCAAAATGTCTTTACAGTTTATATGGATATATTTCAGTGTGCACCTCATGTTCCTAGCAGACAGGTTAGACTACTTCAATTGAGGAAAAAGACAGAAAAAAAGAAAGAAATGGATTTAAAAGAAGACCTTAACAGATTTGCGGTCCTTGATTGCTATGATGTTTATCCTTGAACATTTCTGTAACTGTAATACAGCCACATATTTGCACGCATATTGAGTGAAGCTTCACATAAGCAATGAAGAATGTTTTGGGGAGGTATAAAAAATTCTCTAGAGATGAAAAGCCAAATTAAGTTAGCTTGCTATCCAGTAGATAACCATCAGATACCTTAACCAGGAGAAGATATCGCATAGTGTTAACAGTCTCATTTTGAAACTGTCCAAAGGTATGACTATGTCCATCTACAAAACTAAAAGGTAAAAGACACCAGAAGATCTTTTAACAATTAAGTTTATTGTCCATGACTGGAATTACCTATCCTGGAATCATGTTTCCACTGTTACATTCCCCTCCTATCTCCCAGGTCAATTCACTCAGAAAGTGATTTCCATAGATGACAAACATGCAGGTAAATTTTACTGTTTTCAAGGATGGTAATAAACAGATCATCCACTAAAACAGTTGTTGAACACTATCTGAAGACACTATAAATCAAGGTGAAGAAATGGTGAAAAAATTCTGAGATATTGACTTAGATCTAACTGACAACAATGTTTCCCCATTCTTCCATTTACTTCCTAGCTATCATACCAGTGTTGGTACATTCCTTCTGCAGTTGCTGTTTCAGCAATTTCCATTTATTTAGTCAAACATCAGTTTTCAGACTGTGATTCTTGCAATGTCAAGGAAATATTTCTATATCTTTTCTCCACAGAGTTTAAGAACAAACTGATTTTGAATATTAAGGTATTTTAAAAAAAGAAAAAAAGCCCTGCTTTTGAACGAATTCACTCCATTGCCTCATTGGCTTTCCCTTTCTGTATCACATTGTTAATTTCCTGACAGCAGCTCTTTCCATCTTTCCTATGTAGTTTGAAAAATACTGAAAACATCAAATCATACTGCAGTACTGTTGTTTATATTTGGCAGAAAGCAATTCGAAAGACTCCTCAGTTTTTTAAATGTCACACGACAATAGAAAAGACCAGCAGAAAACTGATAGCCTTAGGAACCAGGTTCAAAAGTAAATCGATCTTCTCTGCATCCCTCCCTTTGTTTCTTTAAATGTTGGCAGCACAGTTGCATTCTTGGCAAATTTACGTATCTCTCTAATTGTCCTTTATTTCCAAGAATGAGGAAACTGTAAAACTGGTTATAGATTTATTTTTTCCCTTTCAGCATGAACAATAAAGCTTAAAGATCTGTGAGATTTGGCTGCCTTCACTCCTTGTTTCTCTTATCTTACAAATGGTAAATTAGAGAATAGGAAGAAAAAGAAAAGGAAATATTTTCAAGTAAAGAGAACCAGAATGAAGTATATCTAGCTGGTGTAAGCTGTGGTTCTACAAGGCTGAGCTAAGGAAAAGTGAGAAAATGAGAACATTTCAGCCCAAATTTTTATCCACTATCAACTGGAGTACATCTGCTGAAACCAATTGAATAATAATATCAATGTAGGTCAAAAGCCAAAAACTATACCTAGTAACTGTTTCCAGAATAAATTCTAGAATGGAATAGAATCAAAGAAGAATCTGAAACAGAAAATGAAGTTCATACAGCAATATCCTCTAACTCTGGATTTTATGCTCCAGGTGTTCACTTAACATTTAATAGGATATCAACATTCCTACATGTTGTGTAGACCAATTTTACATCTGTCAAGTCCCTACATGTGTTCATTAACTATTTGACATTAGTCAGCTGAGGCATGAAAATGCAAATTTTGGAAGCAATATTTTCTGGATGGCAGAAAGAACCCTGGCAAAAATGTTTTGGGAATGAGTTCAGCATTACAAGCCCAAGACCTCATATCACCAGTCAGGTGGGGAAAAAAGTAAAACTGGAGCTAAAATAAATATGTCTGATACAAAAATTCTGTAAAGGGCTAGATCAAGTTCCCTTTGAAGTCAAGATTTAAAAGACTAAATGGAACTGGGGCTTTAGAGGCATATTGAAAGCATCCTTCCAGCATCTCTTATGATACAATTATTAAATTTAATTAATTTATTTTTTCTAAAACTGCAGATATTAACCAATAGAAGCAGCAGAACTTAGGGTGATATGTGGTTTTATGCATTGTATGTTGGCTGCTCATGCCTGCTAATTTTATTTTGTTCATTTTATAAGTGAAATAAAATACCCTCCCACCAAAACCCTGAGGTATTTCCTGCACAGACTGAGGGACATACTCCATGGGGCTTGGTTTATGAATCAAGATGTTCTGAGCTATCTGTGAGAAGCAGAAAGCATGGGCTGCTCCATGAGGGGAAGGGACCTGGGAGCTGAGGGTGGTGTGATGCTGACAGGGCAGCAACTCATCAGCAGTCACGAAGAATAAGGCCCAGCACAGCATACCTTTGGTGTAGCTCAGGCAAGGATTATGGGCCTGGGCCTAGATGCAACACATAGGTCAATAGGCAGAAGTTGCACACATAGAGGCCCAGGGAAGGCATCTGACAGCTCTCCTGTAGTATATCACTTTCTACTTCTCACTGTTCTTTCTGGAAATTTATCTGTATTTACAGGGGTCTGATCCAAGGTCACACAGCTGCACTATATCATAGCTGGCTTTCAATACAAGCAGCCAAACCCTGGGGAAGAGGTTGCAAGAATTATGGAAAAAGACAGTTATAGGCTAGTCAGGTCAGCTAGAGCATCTTGGTGTACTCAGGAGTCTGACAGATAACTTTTTTGTTATCCAAAAAACAGGAAGTTATGTATTTTTCCTCAATGTTGCTTCAAGTAGATCCTTAGACAAACATAAGAAAAAATATACTGAAGTTTTGATTTATTCAGTTACTTCAGAAAATTTTAACCTCAAGAAACTAGCTCAAATTTTATGCTAGGATTTCTTGCATACCTAATTTCCCTACAGTTGCCAATATTTTCATAGCAGAATATTTCAGCACAAATACATTTCTCCAGGAAGAGGATTTTTTTCATATCTTTTACCTGATTCTCAGGTTACCTCACTATTCCCATCTTCATCTGTATGTTGGATGTCTGCATTATTACCAAGGCTCAGAGGTACACTCTGTGCTGGTCTTGAGTCTGTCATTCACTGCACAACCAGTACACAATGTTCTTATCTAGAACATTTAACTCCTAGAGTACTGAGAAAGTATCACTTGGTCTTCAACAGAAGTCTTGTGGAGAAGTCCTATTTAGCTTTAGAATTTCAAGAGAAAATTATGTGCAAGTCTTGTCTAAAACCAGAATTAATCACATTTTAGTTTTCTAAACTAAAATACTGTCAGTTCAATCATTTACTTAGTCTCAGTTATCAAAACCATGTTCCATACACAGCAAACGAGCACAAGTTTGTATTTTAATGTGACTGATCAGATGCTATAAACAGAAAACCTGAACAATAAACTATGTAAATGAGTTGATTGCATAATATTAAGTAACAGATTTAAAGACTGGTAATGTTTGCATATATGTAACTTGTCTTTAAAAAAACAAATTTTTGTTCTGTGAAAGACCTCCATTGCAATTATATTAAGCTGGGCTCTGCATGTATCTAAAAAGTAAGAATAGACAATGAACATCATAATCTGTGTGGAGTATCCAGAGATCAAGGAGGACAGTAAGACTCATTTCCCTGAAGAAATCAAGCCAAAATGGCACTAGCAGTAAAACTGCTTGCTGTATTACATAGCCCTACAGGGTTACATAATTTTACTACATGACTGTTAGCAATAATTCACTGAAAATTATTTTCAATAAAGCTGTTTATGTGGTCTGTTCCACAACTTCTCAAAGTCCTTGACCTACAAGCCTGTAACTGAAAATAACAAGAGTTATAACCCTGCTCTAGAATTCCCTCTGATAGGAAATAAAAGAGTCAAAACATTGTAGGTTATATATACCATTAATTTTAGAAGGACAAGAGTTAATTTAAATGGAAACTTATAGTCATCTCAAAGTATATAACTTTGTTTCTGTTAATGACAGATGAAAATGCCCAGAGAAGATAAATTCTTCCAAATACATAACTTTCTCAAGCCCAGATCTAATACAACATTTGAAGCCATGATACATTTATTTAAATGATGAAAACACAGACTGTGAAGAAGGCCAGCTGCCACTGTGTTCAGTGTTGAGCTTTCAGTGAAAGGCAGAGGTCCATATTTATCAACCACTACATGGCTACTCCATTTCTAAAAGGACTTTGTTGTTGCCATAAAGAGATACAGCAAATACATTTATATGCTTAACTGTCTTCTTTTCCTTAACTCACTTTTTTTATTTAACCATGACTGAAATGTTCTGGAGGCAATACATCTGATTTATCAGGACTCTCTCTGAAAAGGAAAAGTTCCATGAGATGTCCATTTACAATAGTCTGTGGTCCTATCAAAGACTTTTTCAAGCACTGATCATTCCAAAGGGTGTACGTATAGACAAATATTTTCCCTACCTCTATAATACTCTGTCTTGTAATAGCATGACACTCACACACACACTGCGTACTGCACGCAAGGAGAGGGAAAAGAAAAAAAAAGAAAAAAATATTCTGTTTAAAGAACAGTCTCAGAAATGTGTGAATAAAATGTGACTGAGAGAATGAAGTCTGAGTGATTCAAATGACTATTGACCATGGGTATTTAATATATTTACAATGTGCTAATAACACCAAGTAAATGAATCATATGTTAAAAGAAGCTGTCTATGTTGGTAAATATACCAGTATAAGTTGTTAAGTATAATTAGAAAATTTATCCCTTTTCTGTAATTAGCAAAGGAAATTTGGGGAAGAAAAAAATAGTATTTGGAATTTAAAAGTCAAATATTGGAAATACAGCTTGTATGCTTTAATGAAGGAATGAAAAAAATTCTCCATTCCCGTCTATAGCTGTTGAAAAATCAGAAGATTTGTTATGCAGAGGGGTTTAATCTGCTGGGGCTTACATCTCCCTAAATTTTACTTTGAGATTCAAGTGTGAACAGTAATCTTGAAATAAAATTAATTCAAGACCAGTGAGCTTGAATGAATGAATTTATGCATAGAAAAAAATGGTAAAACTGTTTAAAACTTAGAAGTCCCAAAGCACTCCTGAGTTGTTCAATAGTTCTGTGAAAGCAGGTAAATAAAGACGGACCTTAGAGTTGTGTTGGAACTTAGTGTACCTCCAATACAAGGAAGACATGGATACACACTGGGGCAAGTTCAGCAGAGGGCTGCTGGGATGGTTGGAACTATAGCACTTGCTGCATTAGGAAAGCCTGAGAGACCAGGACTTGCTTAGACAGGAGAAAAGACAAATTTGGGGGGACCTAATAAGCAGTTCCCCAGTGCCTATGGGGAGCTCATCAAGGAGACAGAGGCAGGCCCTTCACAGCAGCGCGTAGCTGGAGGACAAAGATAATGGGTGTAAGTAGGCACAAGACAGACTTGGACTGAATTTAAAGAAAAGCTTTTTCTCCATGAGGAGAGTCAAGTGGTGGCAGATGTTGCCTGGAGAGGTTGTGCAGTCTTTATCCTTGGAGGTTTTCATGACTTGACTGGACAAAACCCTGTGCAACCTGATCTGACCTCACAGGTGCCCCTGTTTTGAGCAGGATTAGAAAAGTTCTGAGGTCCTTTCCCACCTGAATTATTCTACAGTCCTATGGTTCCAAAGCAGTACAGTTCCTCAGCAAGACTAGTAGTCCAGGTAGTAGAACACTGTACATCTTACCATGTTTCTTTTTCAGTGGAGAGAATAAGTTGGTTTAGAGCACAAATCCTTTCACCTTTTTAGATGACTACATTAGGAGAAGTTGAATTGCACAAAATGAATTGTGCCTATTTGTCTCCAACAGCTTTACAGAAACCTGGAAGAACTAGCTTGGATATATATATGTTTACAACCGAACACCACGTGTCAGTAAGGCCCCTCCCTAGTAAACATGTTAATATTCCAAGAAAAATTGATAGACATACAGAAGCCTCAGAGATAAATACTTTACTATGTATTTTATGCAAGTAGATGGCCAGGTAGAGAACAGACATTATCAGTGATTAATTTATTCTGTCAAATGTGCAAAGTTTGCCTGTTGTCACCAAAATTCTCAGTGTGAGGAGATATTTTCTTCATGCTGATGGCATTACTTCTCAGTATAACCCTGCTAATTCAGTCAGTTCAAGAACACTAATTCAAAAGAAACTAGGCATTGTCAGTTCTGACTTATCTGCCAGATCCTTTACTTAATTTAGTGTTTAGAAGAGACTTTTCCCAAGAAAGAAATTGCTGCCAAATTTCTAGGAGCTGAGTAAATGGTAGTTTCCTGGAAGTTACTTTTTAAAAAAAAAAAAAGTTACAGAAAAAAAGTTATTCAATTAATGACATGACAGAAAATAAATGTCAAAAAATACAGTATAGTGTTGGAGTTTAGGCAACTGAATGCTGCAGTAAAGAGCTGCATTTCAGCCATATTTCTACCATGGACTCTTATGCAATTTGTTATGCTTGAAATCTTTTCATGGACAAAAGTGGAACACACTTAATACAGGGAGTCAAGAGTTTATTATTGATTTGATCAAAATTTTAACAGTCTAATTGTCCAAATTATTAGTCCAGTGTCAGTAATGTATACTCATAACCCCATTTTATACAAAAAAGGCTTCATTAATAATACAGTTAAAACTCTTATATAGAGGAAAACCTTCATTCTATCTGCCACTTTTCTGGTGTTATGCTCAAATTTCCAGTGTTCTTCTGAGTCATAACGCTGTTGATTTCAGTCAGAGAGTGCTAAAGCCAGTCATCAGCATCCTGTAATCTTTGCCAGGTATTGTTCATGGTAGGAGTTTCTTTCTCCTCTCCAGCAGGAAGTGGAGAAGGTTTCTTCCTCCTCAGCCTCGAGACTGCATGGTTTTGTTTTAATATTATCTGAAAACAGTATACATACATGCTCTATCTTTTCATTGGTTCCCAATTGTTCTATTTCCTATTCTCTCTCATCTCTAAAACTGGTTTTACCTGAACAATACAAGGCTGCACTTCTGTAGCCTGGGACCTCTGATATCATCCTGCGTTTGCATTCTTCCATGCCACATTTTATTTTGGAGTCATAGACAGTTCAGCTGACACAGAATAACTACTTGCTTTCTTAATAAACTAAAATTAAACTAAAATAAATTTAGAAAATACTTACCTGATTGCTAGACAACTGAAATTACAGCTAAACAAGCTCAAACCAGCTCAGGTCAGGGCAAGTCCAGACAATCCTGACCCTGTACTGTCAAGTCAGTGCAAAACCTATGTCCTACTATGGATGGTTTGTCTACCAATTTTAAGCACACGGTTCATAGCAAAGTGTTAGGAGGAAGCCATAAGATGAGTAGATGTCATTTTCCCAACAAGAAAATCTGTTACACAATTTTCCGTAATATTTGTAATCACAACCAAGATGAAATATGGCTCTCTTCTTCACCCAAAAAATACTAAAACCCAGATATTCTGAAATATTAATCATCTAAAGTTGAGAACACGGTATTAACAGCAGACACTTTGTACTGGGTCTGAATGGGATTAAGTTAATTTTCTCCATAGCAGCCCATATGGGATTTGCATTTTGGATTTGTGACTAAAACAGTGTTGATGCACCAATGTTTTGACTGTTGCTGAGCAGTGCTTGCACAGCATCAAGGTCGTCTTATTCCCACTCTGCCACTCAGCAAGTGGGCTGGGGGTGTGCAGGAGGGGAGGGGAGGGGACACAGCTGGGACAGCTGAACCCAACTGACCAAAGAGATATTCCATACCACATAACATCATGCTGAGCAAGAAAACTGGGTGTGTAGGGGATATTGTTATCCAGAGTAGCTGTTGCTTGGAGACTGGCTGGGCATCAGTCTGCTGGTGGGAGGTGGTGACTGACTGTCTTTGCATCACTTGTTGTTCTTTCTATTTTTCTCCTTCAATTACTAAATTGTCTTTATCTCAACCCACAAGTTATTCTCACTTTTGCCCTTTGGATTCTGTGCCTCATCCCACTGGAGGGGAGGGAGTGAGCAACTGGGTGGGGGTTTATCTGCTGGCTAAGGGCAACTCACTAGTTAAAGTTTTTTGGGTTTTGGGTTTTTTTAATACAGATTTGTGTGTGTCAGTCTATACATGTTTCTGTGTGCATTTGCATAATTATGTAACTAAAAAATCACCAAACATTATTGCTGCCAAATTGCAGGACTTGATATTAACTCTGTTATCCAATTTAATAAGTAATTAAATTTAATAGGTCTCCACAATATATTGTCTGAAGTGAAAAAATGGTGATTTCATTTCCTCATACTTCTTCATTGATTTTTCCATTAGTTTACAATAAAGTTCCATTTTATTTACAGGAAGTAGACTTGACTTAAACAGTCAAACTGAAAACTAATCTTGTGAGTAATCCCATTGCAGTGTCTATTAGTTGGAACTATGTTTACATGGTTCCATAACAATTTCTTATGTAATGTGTAATAAATGTATACCTGTATAATTTAACCGAACCAAAGTACTACAAACATATTCATCTCATAAGACTCTCTCCTCAAGAGAAGTTTTCCATTTTGCCATTTTAAATATTTTGTCTCCTGTCATACAAAATAAAATTTTGTGGAATCTATTACACTACCATTCTAAAGAAAATTAAATCAGGAAAGAATTCAAAAGTTTTCCCTTTCAGGAAAACAAAAAAGACAAGTTGATGTCACTCTTTCCTTATTATGGGGTACACTGATAAGTTTAAGCAACTCCATTCTGAATGCAAATTCCACTTTCACTTTATAAAATTATCCAATGTTAGAGATAGCACACAAAGAATATTTAAGAGGCCTGTGATATACTTGCATTAAGTCTTCAAAACAAGCAGCTGGGCCTGCTGAGAAGTTAGTCTTGAAGTTGTTCAGGTTAGACAGAGGAATTTTTATTTATTTATTTTTCTGAGCAAGAGAGAGATTACAAGTTAGCATATAAGGCTCAGTAGCTCAGTCTACAAGTCTCAGGAATAAAGTTTTACAATATATTAGATAAGAAAATGATAGTAAGATATTGTCTGAGGTTGATGTAAGGAGGGAAAAATGATGTTATATAATTAATTTTAGAAATATGGCTAATTTATTTATTTCTAAAACCAATTATTATTACAAAATCTTTGCAACTCTTGAGGTCCAGTGAAAATGGGAAGTATTCCATAGAAACGAAAGGAAGGAAGATCACAGCCTTAGAGATTCTCTTCTGCAATTATGACTATTTCCTTTTGGCAACTGTGATCACTTTTCTACTCTGTGACACTGAAATGTATCACTACCTACAGTTTAATGTCATTTTTTTTCACTCTTGTACCATAGGCTGCTTTCATAAAACTTGCATTAAACCTCCTTATGTGTCTGTGCTGTGGGTTTTTTCTTTCTTCTTTTTCTTTTTTTCTTATGTCAGGAAATGATCAAACAGTAGTTGTCGTTACCTTTTTTCTTAATTTTCTTTTCCCCTGTTCTTTTCATATGCTTTTTTAAATCTAAGATTATGTTTTGAGTGGACCACTAGTAGTCTATCTCACTGTCTAACATTTTATTAGCTTTCTGTGTATGAGCTAATATCTTACTGATATGTTACCTATTAAGTAGCTTTCTGCCATCTGTTATACATTATAATAATAATAATAATTATTATTATTATTATTATTATTGTTATTATTATTATGCCCCTCAAGGGTCTGTAGTGGGACTAATACTATTTAATATCTTCACCAGTGACATAGACAGTGGGATTGAGTACACCCTCAACAAGTTTGCAGATGACACCAAGCAGAGTGGTGCAGTTGATTTGCTTGAGGGAAGGGATGCCTTCCAGAGACCTTGACAGGCTTGAAGAGTGGGCTGATGTGAAACTCATGAATTTCAACAAGGCCACGTGCGAAGTCCTGCACATGGGTCGGGGCAATCCCCAGTATCAATACAGACTGGGGGATGAATGGATTGAGAGCAGCCCTGTGCAGAAGGACTTGGGGATTTTGGTGGACGAAAAATTGAACATGAGCTGGCAACATGCGCTTGCAGCCCAGAAAGCCAATCATACCTAGGGCTGCATAAAAAGAAGTGTGGCCAGCAGGTCAAGGGAGGTGATTCTCCCCCTTTACTCCACCGTCATAAGACCCCACCTGCAGTACTGCATCCAGTGCTGGAGCCCCCAGCACGAGAAAGATATGGACCTGTTGGAGAAGGTCCAGAGGAGGGCCACAAAAAAGATCAGAGGAGTGGAACACCTCTCCTATGACGAAAGGTTGAGAAACTTGGGATAGTTCAGCCTAGGGGAGAGAAGGGTCCAGGGAGACCTTATTGCAGCTTTTCATTAGTTAAAGGGGGCTTATAAGAAAGATGGAGAGAGAATTTTTACCAAGGCCTGTAGTGACAGGACAAGGGGCAGTGTTTTTAAACTGAAAGAGGGTAGATTTAGATTGGATATAAGGAAGAAATTTTTTACCATGAGGGTGATGAGGCATTGGAACAGGTTGCCCAGAGGAGTTGTGGAAGACCCATCAATGGAAGTGTTCAAGGTCAGGTTGGACGGAGCTTTGAGCAACCTGATCTAGTGAAAGCTGTCCCAGCCCACAGCAGGGAGTTTGGGCTAGAGGGTCTTTAAAGATCCCTTCCAATGCAAACCATTCTATGTTTCCCCCAACTGGCCTGGTTTCCACTCTAAGATTTAAGTGACTTGTTTAGTTTTCATGTTTAAGTTGCCTTTAGATACTGGACAATTTTTTGGGTAGACATAAACAGATAAGTACTTTGCTGGGATTTCAAGATATAAAAGTCATTAAAGTTTTTAAGAGCTCGCACTTCCAAATATGCATTAATAATTAAAATATTTCTATTTTCAATAGGAGTTGTTCAATGTTAAAAACCAAAAATTTTGCAGCCTTTCAAGAATGAAATAGACAATTAAAAATATAGTTCAACCTCCAACATACAGAGATATATCTTTTTTATTTTTTTTTCCTTAAACTGACCACATATAGATCCCTGTCCTAACAAGAGTAAGGACTGGAAGGCTCAGAAATTCTATTTTTAGCATGGAAAAAAATAATTCTAGACTGGATTACTTTGCTTGATAGATGGGATACAACTTTAAAATGTGGCTAAGTCATAAAACTCAATAGGTTTTTTTGTCTTAAGTCTATTTAGCCTCCTAAAACTGTTTTATCTTTTCTCAGTTGGCAAGGTTTCTTGATAAAATAATGCAAAAATATTTTCATTGATCAAACAACTTATTTCAAGGACTTCAGAAGTCAATAAATCTATAAAATGATTACAGTTGGAGTGTCTCAGCAAGTATTATACTTTTGCCCTTGTTTTAAGTCTGGACTAAAAGTATTGCCTGAGAAGAGATTATTTATGTGTTTATCATTATTTAGCTTTTATTATTAGTTTAATCTCAAAGAACAACAACTATCTAAAAGTTTAAGCATGTCTAAACTAATCTAAATAATATCTAAATTAATTAAAACAGACAGGAATACTTGGACAATATTTTCTGAGGGACAAAAAGGGAGAAGAAAAGAAAAAGCAAGGAAGAAGAAAACAGCATCCTTCTATCAAGAAGATTCAGAAGTTCAGTTACAGATTTACTTAGAACTATTCCAAAAACACTGAGGCAAATACAAGAAGTAACATGAGCAGGCCTCATAAGCTAAAATTCTTCAAGATTTAGAAATTGTTGTTCAGCTCTCTAGCATTGGGTCTAAATAGTGTGGGCATTTACTTAGAATAACTCATTATTTCACTGAAGTGGTTCAAATGATATAAAAATAAAGATTCATACTTTATTATTATAATTACAACTCAAAAACACAGTAAATGACTGATCTATAATATCTAAGTCCCAGTCGTCTTATTTACTAGTACTACATCTTGCAGAAATTACTGTCAGAGCTGTTAACAATGTTTGCTTGGTAGATCATGAATGTCTACATACACACATATGTTCCTGAAAGCTCCAACTCTCCATTTGCTGATTGTAAGAATTATCTTAGAAAAGCAGTGTGATTTCCTAAGAGTCACAAGGATTTTCAGTTTGGAACAAATCCCAAACAGTATTAGAAGGCCAAAATGAAAGTTTTGTTATGATTAAATACACAGTAAGATATATGAAAGAGACAAATAACCGCATCAACTTTTCACTGATAGAAAAGCTCTTTGAGCAATCATATTTTTCTTCCATGCAGACCAGACTGTAGCCCATAGAGCAGACTGAAAAAAGTATGTTAGCTACAGCCACAGATGGTTGCACAGGAAGCAATCAAAATAAAACCACTGTATCTTGTCACTGCAAGGGTATAAGGGTGGATGAGAACCAAATAAAAAATCCTGTCCTGAAAAACACCAGTAGAGCCGAGAACATCAGGCAGGGTGAGCATGGGTCTGGCATATGAATCTTTCTTCCCAAAATTTGCAATGTAGAGCAACTGAGGAAACTAAAAAGCAGAAAATAAATTATCAGATTTCCAGTTTGCTTCTGTGACACTACTGCCTTGTGCAGTAGATATGCAGTGGACTTTTAAGTAGCCTGCCTAGACTTCTGTAAAGAAACAGAAGAGGAGGCAAGAAAGGGAAAAGTACAAGAGGTGGGGAAAAAATGATCATAGCTTAGTTAGAGCTATAATCCAGTGGAGACATATTTTGCAAACCTTATTCACATTGGACAGTTACACTCATTAAGGTTGGCAAAATCTGACCCAGAATATGTTGACAGGGTGCTGCTGCATCCAATCACATTAATTTATAGATACATCTGGATGCTGAAGTTGTTTCATTGTTTTAATGTGACTGCAAAGCCCGTGTTTACAAAACAAATGTGTTATCAAGGATTTTTTGATCATCTTGACTAACTCCATGCTCCCCTTTCAGGAGACAATATTCCACAATAACGTAATTCCCTAAATCAATGCTTGCCAGGGAAATTTAGAAAAAAAGCAAGGCAATGTTCATCAGCAGATCAGAAGATGATATCTGGGGAGCTAGGAAGGCAGTAGAGCTAAGTGTAGTACTGATGAGTGCAAGCAAATCAGTGATAATTCTAAAATAACCAAGCTTCCACATTGTTTTTTTTTTTTAAAGTGCTCTTAATAAAAGATGAAAATTGTCTGAATAATTAAGAACTAATGAAAACCAGTTCGATATAGCTGTTGATAAAAGTAGATAAGAAAATATTTGGAAAATCTTAGCATATATAAGTCAGCAGGTCAGTATGATATGAAACCCATTGTGTTAAGGGAATTAGTTAACGAACTTGCTGAACCACTTGCAATTATATAGCAGGCTTTATGGAGCTACAAGAAAATACCAAAGGATTTTAGTAAAAAAGAGCAATAACAGTGAAATCTCTAATAGGCTTTAGTTCAGTATCCTACAGGAAACAGAGTTTTCTCTTCCTGTACAATTTAAATCTCAGTTAGAGAGAAACTGAAATTTAGAGTCAAAAGCAAAATATGCTAAAGTTAAAAAGATGGTGGAAACAGCTTGTTTTGATTCCAGTAAGCTTGATATCAAGCCCACCTTGCAAAAATAATGCTACATTTTAAACATGGAGAGAGATTGCTGTGACAAGAGTGGTTCTTGCTCAGTTGTTCTCTGACTCTCAAAACAAAAAGGAAGATGTTGCAGAAATCCAACAACCCTTTAATTATCCTCCAACAGGTGCAGAACAAACACAGAAAAAAGCCCGGTCATATGTTAACTAAGATTAATAGTCACACTCTCAGTCAGAGGCAAGAATAGGATGAGCATTTTAAAACTCATTCATAATGAAGATTAATATAGGAGCTGGAGTTACCAGTTTCTCCTATATTAAACTACTTTTTGACCTCTATTGATTTTCTTTCTTTGAGGAAATTTAACTGAAATGTCTTCAAAATAGTTGGATTTCCACAGGCCTCAGGTTCATTATGACTTCCAAGATTTATATCTGTCATTCCAGAAAAGCAAAGGTGGCAAAAGGTAGGAGAAATATGAATTAATGAGTTATGGGATTATCAACCATCTTAAGAGAGACACAAAATTCCTCATATTGATGCTGAGGTGGTTCTAACTCTCATACTTTGTCTCTGACAATGAGGGCTCTTCTACCAGAATTCATTTTTATCCTCTTCCCAGAAAAGCATGCTGTTTTATTAACAGAAAACACTAAAACAAAAATTTTGTTTAGGACTGGGTGATCATTACTTGTTTATATGGAGATACTAAGGCTGCAGGTGGGGAAGAGACTTTTCAGTTGGAATAGACAAAAATTACTGAGGTAGAAGCATTTAAAATGGCAGAGATGATAAAACAAGAAAAATATTAAACAGGGGTAGATAAAAACAACAGAAATATAGAACTGGAAGACATTTAACAGGAAATCTTACGATGGCAAAATCATAGTTTGGGAATAATTGCATGAAGCATGTGTCTTAGAGCAGGAAAAAAGGAGACATTGTGGTAAAACAATTGAAAGAAGAATGAATCAAAAATCCTCTATAATATATGCTACTTACTTATTGCTGCTAAGGAACAGTGGTGTTTTGTTTTTTTTAAATTTCTTGAGAAATGCATGAATGATTTTTTAATAAGTCCCTTTCAAAAGGGATATTTGAAATATTTTTTTTTCTCTTTTCATTACAGAAAAACAGAGTGAGAAATCCACTACTTCATTTTCAGAAGTATTAGTCCATATCCTCATAGTATTACTTCCCCTTCAGAACAGTACATAGAGAAATTTCCCTCAGTCTGTCAAATGTCAAGCTCATTCCACCCTCTAGACCTCTCTGTAGATAAACCAATTGAAAACCGTGGTCGAGTTTTTCATCTTAAAAATGGGGGTAATGTTTGCCCATTCAAATTGTTCCTTTAATTTTCTTTTTTTTTTTTTTACCCCTTAATCTTCAGTTTTCAGGGGAAAAGGACTGTCACTTATCATTATAGGTATGTGAACTAAGGAGTTTTGGCTTTTCTAATAATTGTTTACATAGGAAAAATGTTTTACTTTGGATAGAAAAAAATACTTTCACTCAGACATCTTCAGTCTTCTAGAATTAAAAAAAAAAAGAATCAAAATGAAAACTATCAAAGCATTTTGTGAGGAATATAAGAACAAAACACTAAATGTAAATAATTTTTACTAGAGCAGTTTAGTTTAAATCATGCACCAAAATTTTCCATGGTAGATTTAAATGAAACATTTTTAAGTAAATCCATTTAGACATCATGATATATAAATTTTAATCATTAAAGATTTCAGTTAAGTACCTATGATGAAAATTATCTAGAAACTATAAGTCCCTATTGCTTTTATTTGAACATGCAGCAGAATACTTTTTTAAAAAAATAGAAGAATCTCTAAAATAACTTACATTTTAGGTGTCTATTTTTTAAAACTTATAAATGCACACACATCTCCATAAATCCATGAATATACACAGTTTTAATTCTCAATGATATTTCAAAACACAGCTTAAAACCAGTGGAAAATGCTGGAATTATAATCAGACAACAGAGAAGAGGTTGGCTCTAGCAAGTGCAAGGGTAATTTTCCCACAATGAGTAAAATTTCAAAGGTAGGATTTTAATTACAATATGCACTCTGTTGATGCTCAGGCTTACAATACAGAGGGTATCCACAGAGCAGAAAAGAAAACCCCAGATCCCAAGAAATACTAGAGAAATTTCTGTTACAAATGAATGCCAATGCATTTAAAATGCTTCAGGAGCTATGATTTTTCTATTTTAGTAAATAATTTCTAAAAAAAAAGGCTTTCATTGGCTTTTTCTGGAAAAAATAAAGTGGGGCAGGAATAGGATATGTTGAATTTTTTGCTGCCTGCTTAGATACTGTTTCCACATCTTGTAATCAAAAGCTACAAGACACAAATCAAAGTGTGATAGTAGACATGAGAAGAGAGGTGGGTTTTCAGGCAGCGGGAGCAATAACAATGTTGAGAGTTAAAAGGTTGAGCTATGACAACATCTTCTTTGGTTTTAAACAAGTACCTGCAACAAGGTTTGTTTTTGCATCCTAATTGAAAGTTTGACCCAGAAGTCACTATGTGCTACTTCCTTGTGTGCTATAGAGTTAAAAAATAGAGGCATATATAATAGTATATATCTCTGTCAAGAGATACTAAGAATAAATGTGCATGTGGTATTTGCGTTGGGGTTTTTTTGCTAACAAAGAAACAGCAATAGCAGAGTTTCTTTACAAGAAAAAAAGCATGAACAAACAGTATCAGGATATGCTCAGAATCCCCCAAAAGGCTAATTTTCAAATTATTTCATTTCAAAATTGTAGAAGTGTTGCTTATTAAATGCATATTGATAAAGCAATTACCTTGAAATTAATATGTGTATGTTTTATAGCCCATGTTCACAAACATACATAACAACCACAAAAAAATACAGCTCCTTTATGTGACAGTAAACCATAGTCTATGATTGATTGTCATTAACTTTTATGAGGAAGACATTGGATTGGGAGTTGGAACCATACCTAGCATAGCTTTTACTGACTATTCAGGGTTTTGGCAGTGATTAATTACTTGTCAAAAAAAGATCTACCTGCAATCAAATCATCTTAATGGGCCTATTACTATAATGCTAAAAATATATTAAATATTACAAAAATTATATGATATGAGAGCTGCCAAGTAGTTGTAACTCCTACAGAAACTATTGTGTTTGGGGTGTTTGGTTGGTTCCAAGATTGCAGCTTGATAAAACAAGACTGTACAAAAAAATCAAAACATAGAACGCAGCTCTAGAACTCACGCAGTAAGACTCCCTGCAGCTTGACAGCTTGCAATGCAAATGAATGATAAAAGTTCATTGCAATACAAGCTATGAAAATAAAGAAAAACATGATAAACAATATTATTTTCAAGCATATTGTAATTTAAGAACTAATTTCTAAGTTACTCAAAAATACTTGTTCCCATGAAAATGTAAATTCAACATGTTAAAACCAAAATGTATTTTCAATGGAAATTTTTAAAAGGAAAACCACTGTGTGAAATATTAATTACAATAGTAAATTTATCTTTATCCTGATGATCCCCTTTGACTGAAATTATTTCAGATTTTAAAGGTTAAGTAGGTGAAGACTGATTCTGGATTATGTACAAACTGATTTTAAAGGACTGCTTATAAGAACTCGAGCAGATGACTAATGTCAGGCAATAATTTTGTTCTTGAAAGAAAATTACTTGCAGGCACCTCACCCTAAAATTTCATAAAAGTGACACACAAGTATTTTCAGAACGACCATAATTAACTAAACAGTTTTAAAAGCTTGATTATTTAAGAAAAAGTAACTACATTTTGTTAATGAAATAAATAAAAATGCATTTAGAATATAAAAAAGCTGCTGTTATTTTCATTTATTTTGTCTCGTAAAATCCAATGATTTGTGCTCCCTCTACTGGCAGTGAAACAGCAATTCTTTATAACAAGAACTGGCTGCTAAAGATAACTGGGTCACACAAAATAATTAAACACAGAAGAATTTGTAGTACATTTACTGTTGGACAAAGGGCAGGTGCACCAAAGTACACTCACAACACAGAAAAATCTTCTCTAGTTAGAGAAGCCAAATGCACCTGGGGAGAAATATGATCTCTTCCCAAATATTCTAAAATGAGAATTTAAAAGTCTTTTCTTAAAAACAGGGAATTAGAAACCCCTTTCAGGTCACCTGGTGACCTGAAAACCCCTTATCCTGGTATTCACAAATCCTGTACACATTTTGTGCAATACCATTTTGTTCCTACCCATTAAACATACAAATACATATGAGGGACAATCAGATAATTTTTAACGAAACATGATATGCAAAAATGTTTATTAAAGGCTGAAGAATATCTCTGAATATTGCTTTTACTCTACCAACAAGCATAAACAAATGAGTGATGAGTTCTCGCATGCTTTTGGGAAAGAGTGAAAAAGGGAAAAGAAAAGAAGTAGTACAATGAGTCAAAATGGTATATGATGCTCCTGGCTCAGAACTCGATGATTTAAGACCTACATTCTTTACTAAGATTACAGTGAATGAAAGACCTCCCAGAAATCAAACCAAATTAACCCCGATCATTGGTGGATCATAAAGGCAAGAGAAGAGCAAAGGAAGGAAAAAATATGAACTAATTTTAGGGCATTTTGACTATCCAGATATTTATTGCACAAATACAGAAAACAGGGACTCTGTGAAAACTGCAAGTAATCTTGATTCTACTTCTTACTGACAATTTGGAGTTGATTTCCTTTCATGAAGACATTTATGAATCTGAAAGTACTGCTAACAACTGACTGATGTAAGATAAATAACTTACTCGTGGATGTGTGCACAGCAAAGAAACTGGGACACCTAGAAGACAGTTACAGGAATTAAACAATCGATTCCCGTGCTGCTGAGAAACACCAAAAAAAATACAAACAACCCAAACCAGTGATATTAGCTACAGCTATAGATCAGTGGCTATTCTCGTGTTATATCCATGTACAACTGTAAGAAACAAGCCATTTATACACAAGATACCTCGCTCTGAAATCACATTTGCAACTGGATTACAGGTTCTGGAAGTCCTAGGCTTCTGCTCTACAGAACATCAGATGAGACAGTAACAATGATCTCTCCAGATTTAAAACATAAATATGAAACTTTATCTCTTATGTGAAAGTGCCATGGACAACGGACTCACGGTGCTTTCTTCTGACATCATTGTAACCTCAGGCCCAACCCTAATTTATGTTTTAGGTTTTGAATTTCAAAAATCCCAGTCAACAAAGCACAGCTGTTTACACAGGCTTTGTTCCAAGGCTCAGCCTTGAATTTTCCTTAATGCTATCACTTCTTATTTTTCTTCCATAACAATTTTAATATGCTATTGAAACCTAAAAGGGGCCCACAGAATACCATGTAAGGAAAATGTACAGTCCTACAATTTTGTCTGTGTGTAGAGAAGATGATAGATAGCATGTTTGCCTCTGAATTACAGGTATCTCAGCATGCTATGAAGATATTGTAAATCTGTCAAGTACATTTTAATTTGCTCTATTTTCTTCACAGGCAAAAATTTGGAACAACTATGGCTTCCACCATGCAGAAATCAAGCTTGCTAAATAAGAGGGCAATCCATGGCATTCAGAACTTCATGCGGATTCTATGCTTTAGGTATCAAGATTGCTATAAAGCTGTTTTTGAAAGGTAGGTAATCTTGAAGCAATATTACAAGTGACTGTTGCTCTCTTCTTTTTTTTTTTTTGGTGCATCATGCATTAACTCTCTGCTGAAATGTAGTCCAAAAGCTTGTTTGCTCAAAAATATCAGAAAATGGCTCAAATGCATTGCACCATTTTTTAGATAAAAGCCTGGTAAATATCCACTAAAGCCTACTATATATCTAAGGACAGAATACTGTTCTAATTTCTCAGGAAAAAAAATCTGAAAAAAAAAGATGATAGCAGTGTTGAAAACCTTGTAAACACTCCACATTATGATTTTTTGAGCAATATGGGTAACTTTCAAACACCACATGTTCGAAAATATATCTGCATCCATGAATGATAGTGAAAAATATATACTTTAGCACATATCTACAGACATACATCCTTGGTACTCTATTTAGAGAGTTTTAAACATGACAGAACCCTAAATCAAAGCAAATCAGTCTCTCAGTCTAAGAAGCATCTCAACCAGCAGCTTAAAAATTGTTTGGCAGTTGAAACTGAAATAGATAGCTGTTCTCTTTATTTCTGCTGTGTTCTCCTTCAATAAGGAACTCTCTCTTCTTTACAGGCACAGATGGTGTTACATAAGGATGCAAAAAACCACCAGCTCTGCCTCTCTGGAAGGCTGATTTTAACCCTTTCTTTAAAGGAGCTGGGTAACAATTCACTATGAACTCTATAGTCAACATAGGTGCTAGAAATGGCAAGTGCCCTCTAACCAGCCATCTTTCCAGGTGAATAAACACTCTTCAGTAATTTATACCGTGCAATAAAGCATAAGCTCTTAAGAGCTTTTCCTGGAACAGCACCTATCAGCATCTAAAAATTACAACAGATACTGATGACAGTAACAAGCATGAGCAGAGATGCCTTTGATTGCTGTGTTTGCGACTTTTCCCTATGATAGTTCTCTGATTAACTCAGTTTTCAGGACTAGTGAGAAAAGAGGACATGCTAATACAAAGCATGTGAGTTACACACACAGTTCTTGATTGTATTCCATGGGTCTTTAATGTTCTTGTTGGGGAGGGGTGGGGTAAGGTTTCTGCTACAAGTACATCAGCTTGAGGAAGGTTATTTGTTCACTTCTCTTCCTTTAAATTAATATTTAAGTTACTTTTCTAGCTACTTTATATTCTCCAGTAAGGCTTTGTAGATGCATTTTGTTTCATTTAATTTAGTTCTTCTCTCCTAAATATGAAATCTCAACTCATCCTTTATTGTATTTACAGCCAGCCCAAGTCATTACAATTCTATGCATAGATTTCCATTTATTTTGTATGGAGATCAAATATAAACTTTAGCTATTAATATGCAATAATTAAGCTTAACAATTTTGTTATACTTAGTTAAAATTCTATTTATAATCTAATAGCACAAAAGACTTGAGGCAGGAATTAAGCTGATATTCAGCTCAAGCAGATAAACTGGTCACCTGCTGGGCTAATTTTTTGCTTAATCATTAATTAACATTAGCCTAATGATTTATTTTACTGGCATTTTAATAAACTCTGTTGAGTAAAAGTGTGTGATCTGCCATAGAGTCAATGCACCATGACTACTGCTCAATATCTTCTATAGATGTCATAAGATTTTATGCTTACACAATTAATCTACTTCATGACTTACCTGCAAAGCTTTAGCATAAAAAGGGTGCAGGGAACATGGTTACCTTTATATCATTAGGTTCATCAGCTCACCTCTAATTAATACTGGTTTCTGTATTTGTAAGTACTAAAGTCCTTTCTCAGTTACCACAGGCATTTGTAACTCCCTTTAACTTCCATCACTGTAATTTATTTATGTATAAGAATTGAGTAGAATACCAGCTTTTAAAAAAACTCAGGTTTGGAAGATTCTTAGAATAGTAAAACTATTGTGACAAATTCCTGAACAGACATACTTATGCTTGGTGAAGATAATTGTTACAGCTGTACAGCGTTGATATAGTTTGTGTTTCTGTTGCACAGCAATAAGCATAATAAGTTTCTGTAAGTCCAACAAAGGGCCATGAAGATGATTAAAGTCCTGGAGCATCTCTTCTGTAAGGAAAGGCTGAGAGAGCTGGGAGTGTTCAGCCTAGAGAGGAGAAGTCTCAGGCAGGATCTTATCACTGTATATAAATATCTGAAGGGAGGGTGCAAAGCAAATGGAGCCAGGCTCTTTTCAGTGGTGCCCAGTGGCAGGACACAAACTGAAACACAGGAAGTTCCATCTGAACATAAAGACAAGTTTCTTTTACTATGACAGTGACTGAGCACTGGCACAGGTTGCCCAGGGAGGTTGTGGAGCAACCACCCTTGAAGATCTTAAAAATTTGTCTGCACATGGTCCTGGGCAACCTGCTCTAGGTGAACCTATTGGGGATGTCGGACCAGATGACCTCCAAATGTGTCTTCTAATCTCAACCATTCTGTGATTTTTTGAACAAAGCATACAGTCTAGCCTCAGTCTGCATTGAAAATTGCTTACATCTATGGAAATTATTTTATCTGAAATTAAAATTTATCCAGAAAAACTTTGTAGCCTTAGAACTATTTATGCTTACTCTTTTGTACAAAAGTGAGACTGTGGAAATTAATGTTTTCTCCTGCCTTACCTTTCGGAGTGGTACAAGCTGGGAACTGCTTTTGATAAGGACCTAGGAGACCTCGTGGACAGCAAGCTAGATTTGAGTTAGCAATGTACCTGGGCAGCAAGGAAAGATAAAGCATACTTACCTGTATCAGCAGGAATGCACCCACTAGATTAAGAGAATCAATCTACTGATTGCTTATTCCTCTTCATTTGTCATTCATTAATCAACATCTGGAACACATCCAGCTAGGGGCTCACAAGTGAAATCAGTGGTCTTTTGAATAATTTTGAAATCAGTGGTCTTCTGAATAAAGACAACTTAGAGTAGAATGCATTAGTTATGATGAATATATTGAAAGGAGAGACAGAGTTATTTTTTATTTACCATACAGTGATACCAAAGTTGGATGAATGGTGCAACATGTTCTTCAATGAGAATGTCATTACTAAATCCTTTATTGTGCTAGTAGTTAATTAAGAATTAATAGCCACTCTCAGAATATAATGGTTCAACCACTTTCAACTGTGAAATAGAATAACTTCAGAAAAAAACTATTCACCCCTCGGAATCTGCAGACTGCTGGCTTTTTTTCCCTTTTTCTTTATTTTTTTCTTAAAGTGTATCTAACCATAGCTGAACTTTTAAGATCTTTTGCAGATAACTTTTTTTGGCTGTCACTGCAGAATATGTAATTTCAGTTTGTTGCAGCAGCAATTTCCAGCTTTGGGAAGATATGACTCTAAAGGTATGAATTTTCAAAATACAGATTACAGAAATATAAACAGTTACCAAGAATTTCTTTCACTTCTGAGGGTAAAATAGGCCTCCTGGTTATATATCAAAGCAAAGCTTTTTCAAATTGGTATTACTATGTCTTTCTCTCTACTACTATTCCATATACAAGTAGCATGACTCTGGGTAACCACAGTCATCCACTTTATGCATGTGTTTCTCTTTCATTCAGTCCTCTAGAGAGGATGGCATAGTGTCCAATGACTCCTGAACAAATACAGACTTTGAATAATAGAGTCAGGAATTTGGAAAAAATTTCTCCTTGTTACATCAGCTCACCTTCTTGCTTATGTCTACAGCTTATAGATTTTCAGTGCTAGAATTCACCTTTTTATACTTCTGCCTTGTACAAAAGGTGCAAAATTTTCTTAAAGAAAATATAATATTTATCAAATTAAAATATGTTTGGGGAACATTCTGGTTTGATCAAGTTTCTCTTGAGAGATATTTCTCAGTTGCAGAATTAAACTTACAGAAATAAAGTATAAAGAAGACAAAAAGAGAGTGAAATGAAAATATTCACACTTTGAGATGTCCGTTTTCTTGATCTGGTTCTTTTGCAAATTGAAAGGAAACAAAATAAAAGATTTAGCCTCAAGAAAGATCATAAAATTTCTAAAATTTCAAGGTCTTTCCCATAAATCTCTTACAGAAAAACATAAGCATTATACTGGTAGAGTGAAAGCAAATTTATGGTAATTTATGTTCATTATAGAAATAGTTGTAAGAAAAAGCAATTCAAGAAATTTAATTCTCATTGCTTTTAAGAGAGGTAGATTGATTTAAACCATTATCTACAGTCAAAATACTGCAGCCTAGATCTATTAGCTGACTAAAGGACAGATAAGAGAGAGGATTTGACATACTGGGTTACAAGAAAGAAAATTGGAAAATCTATTCAAAATTAGGGAAAGAGTGGGGATGTGAGCATATAAAAAAAAGTGGGTATTTTACGAAAAGGAGAGTTTTTTCCTCCTCCTCAGACAGTTTACCAGATCAAACATTCCATTGACAAAATATTGATATAACCTAGACTTGTGTGAGTGTATGGTAATGAATTCCTTTGCTTTTTTTCAGTTCAGAAATGTCTTCCAATTTTAAAGAACTGGAGTGCAAGGAGTATGGAGAATCTAAAAGACATCAAGAGGAAAGTATCTGGCTAACAGTCTGCCAGGTCAAGTGGGTCAAAATAGAAAAACAAGAAAGAACTACGAGTAATGCAAAATCCATTTTTTTTTTACTAAAACTCAGTCTAATTTCTCTAGTTCATGATAACTCTATCTAGATGTTATGTTGTGGTATGGAGCTACAAAGAATTCACATTTCAACGAGTAACGGTGGTCTTAAAAAAATGTTACTTTTCATTGCTTAGAACACCTGTGTGACAAGGTTATTTTCTTAGATGAAGAACAGCCCAGGAGGTGGTTTATGGGCTAAGAAATTTCTAACCGACAGTCTCAGTATCTTAGCTAGGACAGTGTGGTGAAGGAAGACTAAAGGATCCTCTCTTAGACAGTATATCTTCTGCTAGTTTTCATATTTCTACACCTCCATCAACACATCTTATGTCCATGGACATCTTTCAGCAAATCACAAAAAAACCAAAACCAAAACAAGTTTTTCCCAAGAAGCAATAGGGAGAAGTGGAAGTGAATCATCATTATTTTATCTTATAGCATGCTATGGCTCTGTAACGGATACGTAGAGATTTTTTTATTTCCTGAAAAGCTGCTAACATGGTTGACCCAAGGGATCTTAATCCTAGTTAAGACAGAGGTTTACGAATGTTTGCAAATATCAGTCTGCTCATTTTTCTTATACAAACGAAAGCTGTAGAAGTAATCTCAGTACTGAATCTATTGAAAGGCTGCAGCTCTTGATCTGTGAGGAGAGACAGGAATCAGGGTGTGTTCGGCCTGGAGAAGAGAAGTTGATTTTACAGAGAGAATTGCATGCTGTACCTCTATTAGTAAACCAAACTCTGCCAAGGTGCGAGTTTGAGCACTGGCTCACAGCTGTGCCTAATCTTCACTTACTAGCATGAACCTTATGGTTTCAGCTTGTACCAGCTAATATTCTCCTAAACAAACTGAAAAAACTGTTCAGGAGCTAGCATAGGACAGATCCTGGTACACAACATAGATTTGTCCGCTCTATTTTAGAGGAGACAGGAGAGAGTTTCGCTATAGAGACATGAGCCATCCAGTGTCAGCAGCCCTCAGACAAAGAAGCCCTGTTTGTGTTTAAAGTTTATTTGTATGGATGTACCCACAGACCTATTTTACTGCTTCCTGAGCTTTTTCCTCTAAGGTTTGCTATCTTGCCTTATTAATGAGTCCTAAATAAAGATGTCTTGTAACTGTAATGTGTCTTTAATATATTTGTTTCATATGTTTACCAGTATCTTATTTCTCATCATAACCATGTAACAGCAATTTAAGATATTCAGGGATTCCTGTAGTAGAAAACTATGGAATAACCTGTCAAAATAGGAAAGTTTCCTTCTGCAGATTGCTTTTGTTCCATCCCTCTGTTAGTTTTTGTTCCAGTTAATTTAGCTGTAGAAGTCTTCATTCTTAAATATTTTGAATATTGTCAGTCTCTTTGCTTCTCAGGTGGATTCCATGGGCTAACTGTGCTTTGTGTATCTCTGTGTGGCCTTATTGCCCTATCTATTAAATAATTCTGCAGTCTACTTGTTAATTCTTTGATCTGTTGAAGGAGTGACAGTCTCTTTCAAAATCCAGTTTATGTTGCAAGGAAAACACTAACCTTGACATGAGCATTTTCTTTAACTGATTTCAGGCAGATCAAGTTTTCATACTCCCTTCCTAAAAGCAGGACTCTCTCCCTTCCCGCTGTCTCATCCATGTTGCTAGAGAGGTTTTTTTTCTACAGTAGATCTTACTCACTTAAAAAATTTTGATGTGTCTCTTCCAGAGATCTGGCTTCTTTAAGGAACCCTAATATCTACCACACTAAAAGAAGACAGTCCACATCCCTAGGAGGGGAAATACATAATGTGTTGTGGGTTTTTTTTCGGGAGGCGGGGGAAGGAATTGGATTTTGTTTGTTTGTTTGTGTTTTTTTTACTTATAAAGAAGCATCTTTCCAAATACATGAGTGATCTATATTTTATCTATATATTGTATTCCTTTAACTTTTTCAGTCTTGTCAGTACTGATGTATTTTTGGGGTAATGTCTGAGCAAAATATCAGTTTGAGGTACTCTACTTCTATATAGAGAAAGCTCAGGAAAATAACAGGGATTCAGAATATGAGAAAGTCACTGTAGAAAATGAACCATTTCCAAAATAATAGAAGTAGAATTACTCATTACTTAAGATTTCTACAGATACTTAGTTATTGCTATGAATTTTACCAGCACATACTTTGGTATGTTATTGTGGTGGGTTGGCCAGTTGCCAGATGCCCACAAAGCTGCTCTTTCACTCCCCCTCCCTAACAGGACATGGGGGAGAAAATAAGAGGTAAAAACTTGAGGGTCGAGATAAAGACAGGGAGATCACTTACCAATTACCATCACAGGCAAAACAGACTGGAGTTGGGGAAAATTAATTTCATTTACTGTCAATTAAAATAGAGTAGGATGTTGACAAGTAAAGACAAAACCTAAAACACTGCCTCCCCACTCTCCTTTCCTCCCAGGCTCAACTTCACCCTTTCATTCCCAACTCTTCTACCTTACCCGTCCCCGAGTGGTGGAGGGGGGTGAGGAATGGGGGGTTGTGGTCAGTCCATAACAGCTCCTCTCTGCTGCTCCTTCCTCTCCGCATGCTGTTCCCCTGCTCCAATATGAGTCCTTTCCATGGGTTGCAGCCCTTCAGTCTTCTCCAGAGTGGGTCCTCCACACACTGCAGTGGTTGTCAGGAAAATCTGCTCCAGGATGGGCTCTCTGCAGGCCACAGCTCCTACAGGAAATATCCACCTACTCTGGCATGGAGTCCAGCACAGGCTGCATTGTGGTTATCTGCCTTGGTGTGGTCCTCTCCACAGGCTGCCTGGACTACTTGCTTAACTGTAGTCCTCTCCATATGCTGCAGAGGAATCATAGATAGGTTAGCAATGGTGGAGGTGCATTTTGTAACAGGTGCGGAGGTATTTAATAACTGTTCCAGACATAATACACTACATTTGCATTGCCTTGTGTTACATTCTTCGGATTTGACTGCTGAGTTCAGATCCAGCTCTGAGAGTCTTAATACTTCATAATCAAAACTTTCATCTAGAATTTTTTTTTATTATTTTCCCTAAATCTTTCTTGCTTATCTATATATGTTTTAAGGTTTTGTAATTTTAAAAGTTCAGGTATCATTTTGTTAGGTTATTCTATAGAATTGAAAGTTAACTGGGTTTGGGAAGAAGGAATTTACAGTTAGGTATTCTGTTATGCTCTACATGACTTTGTGTGCACAAAAATAATGTCTAGGTATGGTAATCTCTATCATACCTGCCATTGACAAAAGATTTTGTATAGATCACTACCAATGTCTCTGTGGGCAACAAAAGCACTTGTAGAAAGACAAGATGAGAAAAAAATACAAGCAATTCCTTTAGAAACAGTTTACTTGATTACATAGTTATGGCATGATGTCTTGTTTCTAAAAAAATGTAAAGAGAAGTCTTTGCAAAATCTAATGGCCAAATTCACCCCTGCTGTGTCTGATAAATTGCACCTTTTTATGTGAGTGATTATTATGTCCAGAGTAGATAAAAGTAGTACAGATTTACTGTTGTGCCCCAGCTTACAGTCAGTGACCCATTCTAGTATACCTAAGTACGTCGGGTTTAGTCTCTAGAATTCCTGACAAGTGAAAACAAAAAAGTTAGGTGAAATGACGTCTGCACATCATATATTTTCATTCTTTCCCTTGAATTTGAGATCAGCTAGATCTATAGAGAATACAAGGTAATGAAAAGCTGAATTATGCAGCAAAACAATACAGTACTAGATGAGCGAAACAGTATAAATAGAACAGACATTGAAATGCTTTCTCTTATATGATCTCTAGCATTTTATTCCTCTGAATTACTCGAAATGCAAGTAAACAAGCAGCTGAGGCAGTTGATAGCTGTTAACAGAAGACAAAGATTTCATTTTTTTTAATTATTATTCTATTATTGTTTCTGTACATTTTGTGGAACACTCTGTAATACTTTTGGCAACTTGCTTCGTGAGCAGGAAGATGTGTCACTAACAAAGAACTAACTTTGTTAGCATCTTATTTTGGAAAGCAAAGATATCATTTGCATTTCAACTATTCGATAGGTTTAACTAGGAGAAAGATCTGAGCAAAGCTAATCTATGTTTTGAGCTTTGGACAATAGAAATACCATTGTCACTGACTGGTAATAAAAAGGAGACATACATCAATGTTCTGCGAAGAGTAACCAAACTGTTACTTAGACAGAGAAGCCTGTGTAGAGATTTGAAGTGAAATAAGGGCAAAACAAACTGGGTCCTTTGATTAGCCTAGAGTTCTAAAAAGCTCTTGTCATCCTGGTGACATAGTACATACTGTGAAGCTGCTGAACAATACGTGGTGCAGCTTGAGGTGACGGTTAGATGTCCTCTTCAAACTACAGAGAACATTTATTAAAATCTTCTTAGGATACACTGAATAAGATTCTAACTAGTATATAACCAAAGGTAGGTGGGAAGGAAGTTCCCTTAGAAGCTGGAGAAGGATCTGATGGATTGTTTTGATTTTTCATCCCCATTGCAGCATGGGAAAAGGAAGGTAGAAGGGATTAGCAATATAGCTATGCATCAAGAATGAAGCTTAATGCTTAGAAGTAGAGTGAAAATATGATAAAGTGCTTGAATAAATATTGTGAATTTATTACTATGGAATTTTTCGTGTTTATTCTCTGCGCCAGTTCCTTTGGCAAAATGCATTTTTGTTTTGTGCATTAATGTTAGAATGGAAAGCAGTATCAAGAATGCTTAGAAATGTTCAAATTTCTGGTTATTCAAGATGTATATGGAAGGTGAAGGGGCTCAAATCAGAGTTCTCTGTGTTTTCAGAACAAACTACATTCAACCCTTCTCACTGACAACTCACTTCCATCTCCCTCCCTGCTCCAACAGGCACTGGGAGTTGCATGAAAAGGAGATTCTATCAGCAAGCTATTTCTGCAGTTAAGGCCAAGTCTTGCAATATTTGTGAAATATTATCATAATAATTATGGATCCTTGCCATTGATTTTACAAGTGTAAAATAAAGTCTTAAGTTTCAAACTGAACCAAGATTCAAAAGTGGGGCATGAAGAGAATGAAAATCATATTGCAAATGAGCAACTACCTGACCTGAAGAGAGTAGATTAAAATCCAGTGCTCCTGATGCAGTCCTTGTCTTATGGAGGTAAGAAACCAATTGAATCTGTGGCCTGGTCACAGAAGAGTACATCTGCAAGGTTAAATTATAAATTCTAAACCCCTTTGTTAATGAGGTATACTACAGCATGTACATATTAATGTGATGTATATGTGTACATTGTCATAAACCTTTTGAAACTGTAGACCTTTTCAGTATGCTATTAGTATAATTTAGAAGAATCAACACAATTTTTTGGATTAGGTAATGGAAATTGGCATGATAAATAAATGTTAGAAGGCTCTTGGGGATATGAAACTGTATTATTAAATTAGAACTTCAGCTAAAATGATAAGGTCTGGTGATTACATTTTCATTAGTTGTACATTCTGCAGTGTCACATAATAGCTTTGTTGATTGTGCATAATTTACAATGCTTTCAAAATGCAACACAATTACATGTCTCTTTAAAATAATATTGTTGTGCTGGAAAAAAATGGATGGGGCTGGTTGAAGCATTTTGAAACTAGTAGGAAAAACTACAACTCTCATTTAGAATAAGCATATGAGACATATCACACATGAAACCTAATGTTTTCACCAATAAAAATAGCTATCCAAAGCAAAAATACTACAGAAAATGTTGAAGCAGATAATGTTAGTATTTCTCCAGAAGAAAAACTTGGTAAATTACTGCTCAGCAATATAAGAGTTTGGGGAAGCAGGGGATTGTAAGAGAAGATGATAGAGAAGAACAGAGAATGAAAAAAAAAAGGCATGACAGCATGATTATGAAAAATAAAGATGAGAGAGGAATTTTTCATCTAAAAAATAAAACATAAGCTAAAAGGCACCTGCAACTATGACTATGAGACTCTTATTTTTTTAACCTGGTGTGTTTAGAGGATTACAGTTGTATTTTCTTGTAGAGAATCTACAGTTTTGCAACCAAATAATATTTTACTTCATTACAAATTTAAAAAAAAAAAATCTAGATCTCAGATGAACTAAACTGGACAGATGCTACAGAAAGCATTTCTTTTTTTAAATAGAGGTGAGGTTTTTTGAAGATGAATGAAAAAAAAACATGTAATAGCCAGCAAATGTTGGTATCATACATAAACCACTTCTAATAGTTCCATTCTTTTAAAATTATTACTACACTGATTTGACTATTAAATATTGATTTATTATTAAATGTATATTGTAAATTATACTTTATAACTGGTGAATTACTATAACAAAGTGCTGACTTGGTTATATTTTTAAATATTTTATTTAATTTTAAGTTTAAATAATTTAAAACTTATTTTATTGAAGTTTATTTATAAATTCCAATTATTAAATATTGATAAATAATTTTTTTTTCTAAGCACTGATTCATTCCAGAGTACATGATGATGTCACTATAGTCAGCCTCAAGCCATGTGTCTGTTCTAATTTTTATTTTTCCTTGAATTTTTTTCTTCACCTACCTCTACTTATGTTTTTGTGATAAACATCTATACTAAGAAAATAGGAAAAAAAATTATACCAGGCATAGCAGTTGTGGTTTAGACACTGTTACTATTTCATGTCTTTATTTGGTCCAGTCAAGTGACAGGCTATGACTGTGTCCTCCAGAGAAGCTGTTGCTTTAAAACTATGAAACAACTCATCAGAATGCAAGAGAAGACAACATCTGGGCACAGTGTGGGTCGGTAGCTCCATGGGAGCAGGGTGCTGGGAACTGTGGGGTCTTGCACTGGGTCTGTCAGGGCAGGAACAGGTAGCCAGGGCCCATCCCACTGCCCCAGACAGGAGCAGGGCAGTCGGGAGGACAAGGGCACCCAGCCCCGGCATTGGGCACCTCCCTGAGGATGGGCACGGGCCGAGGTCAGGCCAGGATGTTGTCCTGTGGGTGAGGGTCAGGAAGAGGACTAGTGAGGGGAAGTAGGGTCAGAAACAGTCCCAAGATCACTGGGCAGGGCCAAGGGGACAGCACCCAGTGAACCCAGACACACTGATCAGATGAGAGCTGCAGTTTGCTGTGACCAGGGCATAACCCGGGCAGCAGGGAAAGTGCTTGGACCCAGGGGAATGGCAAAGCACATGTCCTAGTGTTACATCCAAAGTGCAATCAAGCCTTAGGGGCAGCCTATCAGACTAAACACAAGGGGAAGAATATGTACGTTTCTTTAACGATAATAAAGTAATACTAAGCTTTGTATCAATACAGAAAACCAGAGTGATCGAATTTGCATATCTGATTCTGTTCAGTACTTGAGTAACTCAGTTGAGTGACTTACAGTTTTATACACATAATTCACAGGCAACCCACTTCTGCAATTAGTTATGGTCTACCTTGATGCATTGTCTCCATGGTTAAATTTTGTAATCGTTATACAATGGGTAATTGGTTTTCTCGACGAAAATTATTTTTTCTTCAATGTGTTAATACATCCATTCTGTGGATCATCCGTCAAAGTATACTTTCTCATTTAGCCTGGTCACCTATGGTAGCATAGCTAATTATCTTTTAAGTAGCATTAAGATGCAGTATCTTAATGAATACTGGAGGATGTTTTTCCGCTTATGGTTCAAAATAATCTTAATACATTCTTTGTCGTGCATATTCTCACTTCTCAGAGCCTCCAGAAATTTGAGTTATAGTAATATATACATGTGTGAATGTCCTTATGTACACTCGATGATCTTAAAGATCTTTTAGAACATAAATGATTCCATGATTCTATATGTATGTATATACTTATGTATGTATTGTACCTTCCTAATCACTTGTTACTAACATGTCTCTAATTATGGAATTGTTATTGCTATGTCTTTTTAATTTGATTCCTTTTACAGTTACAAGGAGAGTTTAGATGTGACTGTGGGATAAGAAAACAGCTTCTAATGTCAGTGTACTGAAAAACAAAAGCAACAAAAAACCCAGCCTGATATTCAGGTTTCCTATACTGGTATTTACATCTATTAAAACATACATTTATTTGAATAAAAGGACCACTGACCACGTTTTTACTCACCAGAAACATCCAAGTAAGAGGACTAGATAGAGGAAAATATAGTGCAATAAGCTTACCCAAAACCCAGAAGCTTGTAACAAGCAAGGAAAAAAATCAGATCTGATCTTCTGTTGTAAAGCTTAATTATGTGAATATATGTTCTCTATGTTGCTGAACTTCCCACCCAGGAGTGCATGCTGGAGTACCAAACATGCTGAAATCATCCTGACTATCCCATTTTCCCTTTGGCCAGGAAGTGATACATTAATCCTGGAAGTTCTAAGAAATTTTAGAAATTGTATTCTTTAAATGTAGTCCAGTTGTTGATAATCAGACTGTCTTAACACTTCATGAAGTACATATCATACTCTGATTTTGATGTCAGTAATGTATTCACTAGTTTATAGAAATGGTTATATCTGTGCTAACCCTAAACAGCTTGAGCTTTTAGTCTTGAAAAAGAAAAAAAAATGATGGTCCAGTTTTTCTAAAGATTACTGGTTTGTAGGTGTTCATCTCAGAAGTTACTTGATGGCAGTGTTTAGGCTGCTGAAGAAAGCCCAGGTGACAGGTTATTGAACATGTCTTAACAGGCCTGTTCAAAAGCTATGCAAAGTTGGGCATGAAAACAGAAGGCTTCAAAAACACAAGTCACTTTTTAAAAACTCAACTGAAAGTATAGACTGAGAAAACAACTTAAAGTGCTTAAACTGGCGGACCTTTCTGCAAACTCATAGTATCCAAATATCCCTGAACTGTGAAAACCTAAAAGCTCTATTATGAAGTTTAAACCCATTCATGTTTTAAATTAACAAGATTATAGCATTCTCAAATTAAAAAAAATGCACTTTTTTCATATTTGGAAAAGCGATCAAAATGTTTCTACACTAAATAAAAAATAAAAATTATAAATGCAATAGCTCTGTCATACACTGGTACAAAAGAGTGCAAAGGATTTTCCCACTGTGGTTTTGGTGAGAAAATAATTCCAGGGAATTTTGAATACAGTAAACTGATCTCATATGTATTATACAGAGTCCAATTAACTATGCTTTACATATATGCTTTCTCGCTTAATATTAAAAAGATAAATTTAATAATAGCCCAATATTTTTTTAAAAAATCAAATACATTTCTGATATTTTTTCTGATATTTTTCTGATATTTTTTTAAGCCAGATCTTTGACCATCTTAAATTACTGTATTTTAGAGGATTTCAAGAATCCGCTGCATACTACCTAAAGATCTAGTTTTCTGTTGTAAAAAGTTGGAATGTGTTAGCAGTTTTGCTCAGGTTAATCTTCCTACAGCCTTATGTTATTCTTTGTGTTTAAAGATAAACTTGCCGTTTTATGTTTTTAATGGATTATGAAACTCCCTGTGACATACATTATACAATGTTATGGTTTTAGAATAAATATAAAATAAAATGTTACTCATTAAATTAACAAGCATTTTAACAGTAAATTAAATAAAGAACAATCACTTTTAGGAAAAAAATTTTAAATCTTTCTTTATCCAGTAAACTCTTTGAGTTTTAGAAAGTATCCTTTCAGCAATCTTGACAGAAAAAAGACAGTAAGTACATAAAATGGGATTTAGGCATAATCTGGAGAACCCTATACAGATTGTGATATAATAAACTCAGCAGCTCATTTATTCTAGACTTAGACTGAGTTGTTGTTTTTTTATTAAAAAGTAACATATTCCCTTACAACTCAGACCATCCATACCAAGAGCTTCTATCACCCGAGCAGAGACATGTCTGCCTCTCTCCTGGGATTCAGTGAGACTGAGAAAGTAAGCCGAGTAAAAACTATAGCTGTATTTAGATGTCTCTTCTTCTATATGTCCTGCTTTATCTGGATATATCTGATTATTTGGACTAGGCACTTCATTAGAGTCCTAGCTTAGACATATAAATTCAAGTCCAGTTTACTTGGAAAGCAATGAGTAAAAGGTAGAGGAAACATTTTTTTGTTTAATGTGAAGTGAAGATGCGGTTTGGATTCCCACAGTCCCCGAGCATGAAAAAATCCCAGACACCTTAAATTGGATACAACCTAGGGCTTCTGATAAACCCTGTCCGAAAGGTGTGCTCTGAGTAGACCTAACAAGAATCCATCAACATCAAACCCACCACAAAACTATTTGACTTGTTTTATTACTAAAATATTACGTTCTGATAGTGCAAGGAACTCCAGATAGATTACTCTGTCCTGTTGATAATGGTGATATGGATCAGCCTCCACATCAGGCTTGCTATCCTTCTTGAGTTTGCCAGTAGTTCTACTTCAAAGTAGAATTATTACATGCACTTGAAAAGTCCTGGGATCTAAACCTGATTCACAGAGAGCAACAGATGTTAATGACGTTTGGACTGGAGCCAATGTACGGTTCCCAAAAGGGCTGTAACAGAACCCAACCCAACAGAAGACCATTCTCATTTGTCCGCTAAATTTTGTTTTGCTTTTTTTCCTGTGTAAACCTACGTATGTAAGGAGAAAAGTATACAATGACATTTTTTAAAACCTTGCTAAATAAGATTAGAATTTTCTCATCACATAATTTCTTTTCTTTTAGTACTGCATCAATTTGAAATGCCTATAATGCTTTGTTTAAGTATTCAGCATTCTGAATATGGTACACAGATTTTCAAGGGCTTTGATACAATTTAAAGAGGTAGTAAAACATATACCTCCATACCTGCATTTCAGATTTTCTCCAGTAAACATTTATTCACAGGAGTTTCATATGGGAATATTGAAATAGTGGTATTCCTCAACCCCTACATACCTCCAGGTTGATTCAGTATTTTCAGCTAGCGCTCATAATAGAAAAATTCTACAAGATAACTGCATTTACATAATCAAAATAAATGGTTGTGGTGAAGTAACTTATTATGAAGGCTCAACCTTTCTTACGTCTACAGCACCCTATGGAAGTTGAATAATCTTCCAGCCATTTTCTTTTTAAAACAATGTTGCTCAGTATCAAAGAAAAGAGAGTTTAAGAGCATGTTATCTCACTCTGCAAATGAAAGCAGGAATGTCCTCCTGAAAGGTGGTAAATTTTTCTGACTTTTGAGAATACAGCCAGAAGCTGAGGGCAGCTTCACAATCAGGTCTCATAACAATCACAGGAAGTATACATTAAACTTTCAGTTTAGCTTTTGAAGGATTAAAGTAAAATCAGTAAACAGAACTATCCATTTCCTCCATACCTATAAATTTATAAGCTAACACAGACACACAGCGCATTTTGGTGTTAGAAACTGTTCATAGTAGGGCATATTATATTGTTGGTTTGGTTCCCGTTCTCCAATTTTCAATTGGCTTACTTACTTACCTAAAAGCAAAGTTTGGGTGAGCAGAACTATTTTCATCTTTGGTTTATCTTACTGCTAAATCTTGAGGCTTTGTTAAGCATCGTGAACTTCTGATTAGCAGATAGGAATGGATTTACTTTGTTGCCCATAGCTCACAATAAGCCAAGACAGAGCCAGTTCTATATTAATCATATTACTATTGCTTCGTTAATGTTCTATTTATTTATATTAAAAGTGGAATGCTTTTGCAATAAGTATAGTTATTAAAAAGGGAATTATCATAAAATAAGACCAGTTCAAGTTTACTATATCCAATTTGTTATTATTGTATTCTGAAGGACTGTGATTTTAATCTACATTAAAAAAATATTTTAAGTATTGTGTAGAGAAAAAAAGTATCTGAGGTCCCAGTTCACCAATCTGTCCCTTTCAGCAAAACATTTAAAAGCATTTGTTACCCATTAATTTTAATAGGTTTAAAACATGCTTAAATGTAATGGACCTAAACGTGTAAAAAATCAGTGGATTTAAAGCAATTTTATCTGCTGAATCTATTCTTGCCAGACAGACTCCTGAGCCATTCTCATAACAACAGTAAGTGCCAAAAGCACTTAAAAGAAGATGTGAGTTTTGTGAGCTCCTATCAGGTCTTCTAAATTTAAGGTAGCAGGTACACTTTTTGCTCTAGCTTCTTGCAATGAAATGAAGCTTTTTGGAGTGACCCAAATGAATGAAGTTAGACCTGGTGAATCCATATTGTATTAGCCTGAACGGAATTTGTAGTCTGGGTAAAGTAATCACACGTCTGTGTAATGCGCATGAGACTAAATGATCAAAATAGTCTCTTTTGCTATAAAAGTCTAAAACTACTGGGGTTTTAGGTTGAAATTTGACATAAAAGGTCAAACTTCTAATTATTTTTTGCTTTGGTAACAAAAGAAATATTTACATGCAAAAAAGAATTTTTAAAGTTTTAGGGTTTTTTTGGTTTGTTTTATATTTTTTCGAACATGTTGACCATAAGCAAGGGAGAGAGGGATACTAAAATTTCCTTTTTACCAAGTATAATTTGCTGGAATGGAAAGTTCAGATGCCACTTTTTGCTAGACCCATCTTAAAACTCCCATCTTTTTGTAGCACACTGTAGTAGTATTACACACTGAACAGACGTCAATTACAGAACAAATAGACAGTGTGAAACTCAGGACTGAGGAACTGGTGGTGCAATACAGAGGAATAGAGTGGATAGAAATGTGAGTAGAGAGACAGACTGAAGGGAGGCGGATTCTAAGTTGTATCAGTGGGTCTTATTTCTTGTGTAAGATCCTAGTAATAGTAGCAAGTACTTTTTTGTTTTATCACTCAAGTTGTATTAGGAGAAAAGGTAATTTCCAGATTTTCATACAATCTGGAAACAGAACTGTTCAAACAGGTTTTGTAATACATTTTTTGTCTCCTTGCAATGTTCACAGAGTATAAAGCTGCAGTTCTAGTTAACATGTTTGCCCATAGCCATTCATTTATCTTCCTGTCTTGAAGTTTTGTCTTTTACTGTCTTGATTTGTTGATGATGTTGCCCTAAATTGAAAGGTAAAAGAGTGTTTTCACAGAAAAGAACAATCCTTGAAGGAGTCTTTCTAAAAGTATGCTTAAATTTCCAAAATCTAGTGCAAACTTCCAGTTCTTGAAGTTTGTACAATTTGTAATTTCTTTGAATTCATATTCCTAAGTTTTTCTGCAAGAAAGTGAATTTGACATCTGATTGTTTTCCAAATTCTTACTAATAAAAGCTGTCTCCAGAATGATTTGGTTTTCTATTTAGAACAAGATAAGTTAAGAGATATTAATAATAGTGAATGTAGTTTAATTGAATATTTAAGAACAAAAACATAATTTATAATAATTTAAAACCATTTAATTAAAGATCCACTGTTCTAATTATGCAACACATCTTCAGAGGTAAGTAAATTAACTGTTTAATCTGCTGATTAAATATTAGCTTTACAAGAAATGGGAAAGTGAATGCTGCTTACTTAATTTGATTTGTTAAAAACATCCTATGAAAAAACAAATAAATAAAAAACATATGAAAACAAAACATTAAATGAAGATCACTACGTGTAACTTAAACTAAAGCATACTGATATTGTGGATATTTTTTGCAAAGACTTTCAGACAATAAATGCAATGCAACTGAATAAAAGAAAAATGAAAAATAGAAAAGAGAAAAGAGAGTATAATGTGAGGTAGATTCTTTAAATAGTCCTGATCTTTGTAAATGGAGAATAAAACAAAACCAAATATCTAACAAACTGCATTACAGAGCTGTGTAGCACTGTAAATTGCTACTATGGAATGAAGCAAGAAATATTAAAAGTACTGGTTTTTTAACCCAATTATTGCAAAGTAATCTATATATTTTTTGATTTTCATGATTAGTAGCAAGACAACAGCAATGGTTTAAGAGATGTCTTAGTCACAAGAATGTTTTCTAACTAAAGATCATACTATTATCATGAGAAATCCAGGGCATAAGCTATCCAGGATGTTCCTGTAGTTCATTGGTGATAACTTCCTCCTCCAAGTGATTGAGAAGCCAATGAGAAGAAACACTCTGCTGGACCTCATACTCACCAACAAGGAGAGGGTCACTGGAAATGTGAAGATCAAAGGCAACCTTGGCTGCAGTGACCACGAGATGGTACGGTTCAGGATCCTGAGGGCAGGAAAGAGGGTGAAAAGCAAGCTCACAACCCTGCACTTTAGGAGAGCAGACTTTGTTCTTTTCAAAGATTTTCTCAGAAGAGATCCCCTGGAGGGAAGAGTGGCCCAAGAAACCTGATTAATATTCAAGGATCACATCCTCCAAGCTCAAGAGTAGTCCAACTCAATGAACAGGAAGTCAGTCAAAAATAGCAGGAGGCCTGCATGGATGAAGAAACTCAAATGTAGAAAGGAAGCCTATGGAGGAAACAAGGACGTGTAACCTGGGAGAAATACAGAAACATTATCCAAGAATGTAGGGGTGAAGTTAGGAAAGTTAAAGCCTAAATAGAATTGAATGGCCAAGGAAGTCAAAGAAAATGAGAAGGGCTTCCGTAAGAACATACGAGACAAAAGGAAGACTAAGGAAAAATGTGGGCCCATTGCTTAATGAGAGGGGGGACCTGGTTGCACAGGACATGGAAAAGGCTGAGGTACTAGATGCTTTATTTGCCTCAGACTTTACTAGCAATGCTGGCCTTCAGGCATCCCAGGTCCCAGAGACCAGGAGGACGGGCTGGAGCAAGGAAAACTTTATCTTTGGTGGAAGAGGATCAGGTCAGGGAATACTTAAGCAAAATGGACATATCTAAGTCCATGGGCCTGGATAGAATGCACCCACAAGTGCTGAGGGAGCTGGTAGTTGTTTTTATGAGGCCACTCTAGATGATCTTTGATCTATCACGGCAGCTGCGAGAAGTACCTGAAGACCGGAGAAAAGCAAAGGTCACCCCCATCTTTCAGAAGGACAAGAAGGAGAACCCAGGGAACTACAGGCTTGTCAGCCTCCCCTCAATCCCGGGGAAGGTGATGGAGCAGCTATTCCTAGAAACGATTTCCAGGCACATGATGGACAAGAAAATCATAAGGAGCAGTCAGCATGGTTTCACCAAAGGGAATCATGCTTGATCAACCTGATAAACTGCTATGGTGAAATGACTGGCCTTGTACATGAGGGCAGAGCAGTGGATATTCATAGGATCGTAGAATCATAGAATAGTTTGGGCTGGAAGATCATCTAGTTCCAACCCTCCTGCTATGGACAGGGATACCTTCCACTAGACCAGGTTGCTCAAAGCCCTGTCCAGCCTGGCCTTGACACTTCAAGGGATGGGGCATCCACAACTTGTCTGGGCAACCTGTTCCAGTGCCTCACCACCCTCCTAGTGAAGAATTTTGTTCCTTATATCTAATCTAAATCTACCCTCTTTCAGTTTAAAGCCATTACCCCTTGTCCTATCATTACATGCCCTTGTAAAAAGTCCCTCTCCAGCTTTTTTGTAGGCCATCTTCATGTATTGGAAGGCTGCAATAAGGTCTCCCTGGAGCCTCTCTTCTCCAGGCTGAAACTGGAGAACTCTGTCAGCCTGTCTTCATAGGAGGGGTGCTCCAGCCCTCTGATCATCTTCGTGACCCTCCTCTGGATTCGCTCCAACAGGTCCATGATGTTCTTATGTTGGGGTCCCCAGAGCTGAACGCAGTACTCCAGGTGGGGTCTCACAAGAGTGGAGTAGAGGGAGAGAATCACCTCCCTTGACATGCTAGCCACACTTCTTTTGATGCAGCCCAAGATGCAATTGTCTTTCTGGGCTGCGAGTGCACGTTGCCCACTCATATTCAGTTTTTCATCCACCAATACCCCCAAGTCCTTCTCTGTAGGGCTGCTCTCAATCCACTCATTGACCAGCCTGTATCCATGTTTAGAATTGCTACGACCCATGTACAGGACTTTGCACTTGGCCTTGTTGAACCTCATGAGGTTCGCACGTGCCCACCTCTTTAGCCTGTCAAGGTCCCTCTGGATGGCGTCCCTCTGGATGGCGTCCCTCCCTCTGAGTGGTGTGGTACCAACCACACCATTCAGCTTGGTGTCATCTACAAACTTGCTGAGGGTGCCCTCAATCCCACTGTCTATGTCCTTGACAAAGATGTTAAGTAATACTGGTCCCAGTATGGACCCCTGAGGGACACCACTCGTCACTGGTCTCCACGCAGACATCGAGCCGTTGACCGCAACTCTTTGAGTGTGACCATCCAGTCAATTCCTTATCCACCAAGTGGTCCACCCATCAAATCCGTCTCCATTTTAGAGAGAGGCATGCTGTGCAGGACAGTGTCAGATGCTTTGTACATGTCCAGGTAGGTGACGTTAGTCACTCTTCCCTTATCCACGAATGTTGTAACCCCATCGTAGAAAGCCACCAAATTTGTCAGTCATGATCTGCCCTTAGTGAAGCCATGTTGGCTGTCACCAATCACCTACTTGTTTTCCATGTGCCTTTGTATAGTTTCCAGGAGGATCTGCTCCATCATCTTGCCAGGCACAGAGGTGAGACTGGCCGGTCTGTAGTTCCCCGGGTCTTCCTTTTTTCCCTTTTTAAAGATGAGGGCTATATTTCACCTTTTCTATTGTCGCCTAACTTCAGTAAGGTGTTTAATGCTGTCTCCCGTAAGATCCCCATAGACAACATGTTGATGTATGGGCTGGATGAGCAGATGGTGAGGTGGATTGAAAACTGGCTGAATGGCCGGGCCCAGAGGGTGGTGATCAGTGAAACAAAGTCTAGCTGGGGGCTAGTGACTAGTGGTATACCCTAGGGATCAATAATGGGTCCAGTCCTGTTTAACATCGTCATTAATGATCTAGATGATGGAGCATAGTGTACCCTCAGCAGGTATGCGGAAGTCACCAAACTGGACTATTGGCTGACAGACCACAGGGTTGTGCCTCTATCTAGAGGGACCCTGACAGACTGAAGGAATAAACCTCATGAACATGAGCAAGGGGAAATACAAAGTCCTGTAACCTGGAAGGGAACAACTCCATGCACCAATATATGTTGGGGACCACCCAGCTGGAAAGCAACTTGGCAGAAAAGCACTTGGGAGTCCTGGAGGACACCAGGTTGAACATCAGGCAGCAATGTGCTCTTGACACAAAGAAGGATATGTGGAATTTGGATAATGAGGTGGGATTCCTGTGCACAAAGAGCTGTTAAGACTGCCCTTGCTATCTCTTGTGAGACCCGGGGGAGTGGAGACTCGCCTGGCTAACACAGGATGCAGATAAGGAGGGGGCCCTGTGGAGGCAGGACAGCCCTGCTTGTGGTCAGCAAAGACAGTAAAATAACAGGAATGTGAGAGGTCCTTTGTTTCTTTGAAAAGGTTTTGTGTCTGATAACTGACCTTTGCCTCATTACCGATGAAATGCATATTACAACTCACACCCCTGCATATGCTAATGAAGATTATAGAGGTCATGCTAAACATATATGACTATAGCACTCGTCTCTCCACCCAAATCATGCTACACGTCACATATGGGGGGGGAGAACCTCGTAGTTTGGGGGATAAAAGATAGAGAAAATGATTGTTAAACGGGGAGAGAAGAACCTCGATACCTGATGGACCAGTCGACGGGCTGTGTTCTCTTCCTCCACCCCAGGCAGGGACGCCTCTCTGGGTAAGCGCTGCGCCTCTCACCCTCTGGGTGAAAGTTATCCCCGGGTTCTTGTATTACTATCAAGTTTGCTAGCAATATTAACCTTAATGAGTAGCACTATTGTAGTTAGTGAATTTATCAACAGCAATCTCGAATCTGTTTCTGTCGTTTTCAATAAAATAACTAATTTCGATTTTTGTGCATCTGCTCAGTGCAAGTCCTTTTGCTGGGGCTCTGATAAATGGGTCAGTGAAAGTCCTTGGGACTCTGACAGACAAATTTCGAAACTGCATTCCTTTTAACGCAACAGGATAACGGTATCCTGGCTGCATTAGGAGGAGTATTGCCAGCAGGACATGAGAAGTGACCCTTCCCCTCTACTTAACACTGGTTAAGCCACACCTGGAGTCCTGTGTCCAGTTCTCAGCTTCTTAGTACAAGAGAGATATGGTCATCTGGGCTCTTCAGTGCAAGAGAGATATGGAGAGAGTCTAAGAAAGGCCCACGGGATGTTTAAGGGACGGGAGCACCTCACGTATGATGAAAGGCTGAGAGAGCTGGGACTGTTTAGCCTAGAGAAGGCTTGGGGGCATCTACAAATAAGGGAAGGGAAGGTGCAAAGAGGATGGAGTCAGGCTCTTTTCAGTCATTCCTAATTACAGGACCAGAGGTAACAGGCACAAGCTAACACAGGAGGTTCCATTTGAACATCAGGAAACACTTTTTTAATGTGGGGATGACTGAGCACTGGCACAGGTTGCCCAGGGAGTTTGTGAAGTCTCCCTCCTTGCAGATGTTCAAGAACTGTCTCGACACAATCCTGGGCAACTGTCTCTAGGTGACCCTCTTGGAGCATGGGGGTTGTACCAGATGACCTCCAGAGGTTCCTTCCAACCTCAACCATTCTCTGATCATGAGATATATCAATAACCAATATAAATTTCAAACAAAACAAGCAGCTTTGACAGTCTGAGTTGTCAGGATTCAAATACAGAATAGCTTTACATTTCTCCCACCTTCACTTGGTTAGGGAGAATTCTGAATAAACAAACAGAAATTTAACCATTTCCTTGTCAGAATAATATTTTTAAGAATATTTTCTGAACTTGGATGATTTCCAGAACTGCAACCTAAATCTGATATTCAAAACGCAATTAAATCCAAATTCCAGCAGCATATATCTGGTTTCTCTACTCTGTGCACTTAAAGACAAATTCCTCAGAAAGCCAGTCCATAAACCCCTCTAATTTTAGGAGATAACTCCCTGAGAGTAAATTCCATATTGTAAGAGCAAATTACAGGCTGACTGGGGCAGACCATACCTGAAACTTCAGTCTCCCAAAAGACTGGTCTGTCCAGTAACATGGAAGCAAATTAATGTGAAGCACACTTCATTTCCTGATACTGTGGGCTATTAGGGGGAAGGCTGCATAAAAAGTAGGACTGATTATTGTTTAGGGCATGCAGCGGGAAAGGAAGCATCTTGCGTTTTGGTTTTCTCAAAACTATTCCATAAAAGACTATTTTAGAAACAAATACAAATAGGCATAGGAACCTTGACTATTGACATATAATCTGGGTGTTCATTATATTCTCTCACACATCCTCCAGGTAAGGGTCTTCAGAAATGTAAACTTTGCTTTGCCTTGTATATTACTAAGCACCTCAAAGGAGGCAGTCCAGAGCTCTGTGTCAAATCACTCTGGTTAGGGATGTTCCATGAAGACACAGAAACAGAATACAAATAAGCAGCTCCAGGTTTTTAAAGTTTAACAGGCAGCTGGGCATCAGTTGAATGGGTTTGGCATAAATGAGAGTGCGGCAGGGTAACTGAGACTGATTTCTATGTTTCTATTAATCATAGCAGATTTAAGTGTCTGAAGTCTACTTAACTAGTTTCAATTTTTTTATCAGTCATGTCTTGAGGTGTTCTTTGGTTTGTGTTGTTTGGGGAGCAAGGAATGATCCACCCCTCATTTGGTTGCTCAGGCTTGAGTGAGAACATTCTATTTAAATATCTGAGAAACTTAATTACAGCAGCTTAAACAAAGGTTTAATGGGGAAGTTATTTAAACAAGCATTGTGTTGGTCTTCATGCATGTAAGAAAGTGCAATCAAGTCATGACTATGCAAGGAAAAATTAATGGGGTAAGTCTCAATTATTTAAATGTGTATTTTTTAAACTAAGCAAGAAATAATGGTGCCTCTTACCAAAAGTCACTATTTAAATAATTTATGTTTATAGAGAACTGAATTTTTAGACTCTTTTTAATATTGGACTTAAATGTATATCAATGATTATTTGGATAGGTTCCATTAGACCTTTAGTTAACTGGCACCTTGATCATTATTAAATAACATAAAAAATACCTGTTCAGAAAACCCAAATAAATTTTACTAGTATTGCATTGCAGATTCAACATTTTTAACAGAAAGGGGCTTCAGGAAGAACAAGCATAATTTACACTTCCTTGTTAAACTTCTGGATCCTTGTTTCCAAGTAACGGGTTTAGAAATTTACATTTATAGTTTTACAGGAGCCTGTTCTACCTAGAGAAGACTACAAGTTCCTTGATATTATTCTGAAAACTAACACAAAAATAGGAAACAACTTGATTAGTTTGATGTTTGGGCTAGCCACTGCATGAAACTAACTTACTCAAGTATTTAAAAGATAATAATGATATATACCCTCAACAAATTTGTCAGAGGTTAGCTTTCTAGGTTAATGCTTACTCATGCTCAATCTAATCAAGACTTATTAAAAATTTCATAAGGGTTTCTTTTTGCTGTTCTTATGGTATCAGGTACTTCTTGGCTAAACGTTATCAGTTTACTAAACAGTAACACCATTACAAAAATGCATATGCAATGTTAATTTTATGTATGTAGCACAATTCTCATAAGTAGATTTAATCAAGCTTGAGTGATTATTAAAGGAACACAAAATAAACTGAACTAAATATACTCCATGTTAAAGTAAATAATACCTAGTCTTGTCTTTGGATATATACAGTTCAAGGAAGATATACAAATGTGTGTGTGTGCATGTGTGTATGTGTGTGTAGTTCAAGGCAAAGGAAGCTTTGCACAGTTTTCTTTCTGGGAATTTGGTAGGCATTTCATTAGTTGGGATTTGTCATTACAGTTCAAGAAACTTAAAGTGTATGGAGTCTCAGTATTTGTCTCAAAATCTAATCAGACTTTGGTCATACTTATACAAACATAAAGAATAATAAAAAAGTTTTTGACATTTTCTATTAACAACTGCATTTGTGGCTGTTCAAGCAATGCAGCTTAAAAAAGTTTGGTGTATAAATGGTTTTTCATTCATCTGTATCTGTTTTCTACAGCAGGCTGATGTCATCCCATCACTTAATCCTCTTCTTCAAAGAAAACACCCTTATCTGCTGAAATACATAGAAATTTAGTTTCTCTAGCTATATGAAAACTAACAGTTTATTTTCTTCCACATTTAGGAAGTCACGGAACTTTTTTCACATATCTTTGGTTTCATAATATCTATTTCTGTTTCTTAATTTTTCTTATAACTCAGTTTTAATGCATCAACTATTTGTATTAATGAGGAATACAGAATAAATTTTAGAAGTCAGTTACATCTGGCATCTGGTTGTCTTTGTTATTATTAGCCAAGATAACTAAAACCCTTAGAAGAAAGGCAGAAATTCTTATCAACAGTTTGTTATACCTGGAAAGGAACAAAAAGGATTCTCCACCCAGTGTGTAAGATGATCCTTACTCCCTTTAATGCAAAAGAGAAAAAGGAAAAAAAAATTGTGAACTGGATTGTATAGCTCACTTTGTTTCTCTGATTTTACTCAAGTAACTCATTATCCAAGGCTGTGAAAATCTTTAGTTCTCAGTAGGAGACCAGTTACTTTGCATATGGAACAGCATAGAATAACAGCAGACCTCATGGTCCCTTAACAGTTTATCGGGTATGGATAATCATTATTAAGCTGTAGTCTTTACTATACTTTTTTCTTTTAAAAGCTTTTGTTCCAGTCTACTTTACAAGATAATGATCTCTTACTTGTTAGCTAGAATCTGGACATCTTAAAGAATTTTTTATTATTATTATTTTATTTTTTTAAGAAATGTATAATTTTCTGTGCTGGGAAGTTTATTCTTTCATCAGCAACTTATTTTTTACTTACACAGATTCATCCAACTTTGTAAAATTTAGACATAACAGCATTTTTCATTTAAGAGATATTAGTTTAGACGAATGTCAAGGCAGTAAAATGTAGTGGGCAGTTGGGACACAATAAAAGTAAATCACATCTTTTCTCTCAGGCTTGTTTTCTCCTCACAATGCGTAACTGCAGGAGTTTTGTGAATATTTTAATTCAGGTAACAAATATTAATTGAACTACGTAGAGGGATTTCAGCTCAGTTTGTGCTTTTCTGGTATTTACTTTCTACTTATACAGTAGTGTTTTTAAAGCATAAGTAGCTTTCAGAAAAAAATTAAAGTTATATTTCTAAAAAAAACAAAAACAAAGAAAGAACCTGTGAACTCTCTACAGGATTCCTGGGAGAAATTAGGACTCATTCCACGGTAAGACATAGCAGAGTTTCACTGACTTTTGCAGGCTTAGGATAGGCACCTACCCTATCCAGCCCAAAATTAGGAGATGCCATTTCAACCTAGGTCTCACAGTTACAGTGACTGATTTCAAAATAGAAATACCAGTAGCAAACTGTTTCTCAATATTGTACGAAGAGCAAGTAGAATGTATACTTTCACTTAATGTTGACAAATTTCATAAGATTGTAGGGACAATTTGTGAAGTAAATAAGTGACTATTTCAGACAAAGATTTCTAGTCATCCCTATTTATTTAGCAGTCTTGTGGGTTTTGGTCAGAGATGTGTGTTGAAGGCAACAGAAAGCAGCTTCATCTCTATGAAGTTTAGATCCCAATCCACCAATTTTACAGGAAAAGTTTAAGCACATGAATTTAAGTGTATTCATGAGTATGCTCATAAGTTTAGAGTGATGAACCCATGTACTTTGATGATCTGAAGTCTTAAAAATGTTTTCCTCTAAATTATTCTGTACTTGAGAGATATACTCTATATACTTTTTTTTTTAATTGGTTTTCAATGCTTTTGAGTTAAAGTAAACTTTTTAAAAGAATCATGCAGTCGAACCCTACATAAGATTTGATGTTATCATATATCCCTGTTTGCTAATACTAACAATGTTCTCAGTAATTTAATTGGCTGTTAGTTCATGAAATTAAGGTGAACTACTCTTTCACATACAATGCAGCTGATGGAGAATCACCCTACCTCATACTTTTGTAATTCAGTTTTTGGTACACTTCACTTATTTTAAGTAGACACCAGAGAACAATTTTGTTATTTTAATACCAGCACATCTTTGCAAGAGTTGGTAAAATACCAGAAGTTATTATTTTGCTGACACTGATCTTTTCCAGTATCATTTTCCAACTGCATTTCCTTTAAGTAATTTTACTAAGTAATTTTTTAAAATGCACTCCAAGGAAACATGTCATGCTTAGCTTGCTAAAGGGAGAATGAAAGTATACTTAATATATTCCTGCAGTATTGAAAAGGTATGGCTTTACAATTTTTTTTCCAAAGGGAGGAAATGAAAGAAGGAAATAAATAATTTATTTTTTACCATAATATATCAAAATTATCTGGCTTTTAAAGCAGTTCGTTGGCCTAGAAATCTATGTTTATAAAAAATACTCCTGAAGGACCTCTAAAGATGGACTGTTATGACAGGTTCCTGTAAATTCTGAGGAAATTGCTAAGTTCTGAGAAAGTATATAGATTATGCAAGACAAAAAAGAAAATTCTGGTAAAGGTAGGAGTTTTGAAATAAGAATTCAAGGTTTCAAGAGAAAGAACACTGAGGTGAAAATTTATTGAATTCTAATAAATGAGGAAATTATTTCAATACAACAGCAGAGCAGCATCAGGGATCATCTCCATTTCAAGGAGAAGCAGATATTGAATTTTTACCACCTGACCAATGACCGCCCAGCTGATTCACTGTGTGCCTTATCAGGAATGGTGAACCTACTAATGCTTAGCATAATAGATTGTTATCCTCAGCTATCTGTGTGTGTGTAAGCCAATAAATAATTACTTTGTACTTTGAAGCTGTGTTTATCCTGCCTGCAAAGTGTCTTTGTGAATGGTAAAAGTTGCCCAAAAAGTGACACACGGAAGGAGGGTTATACTTTGAAAAATGAAGAAGGCAGATGTAGCATCAAGAAAGAAGGAGGGCAAGACATTTCTGGAGAGAGGTTTGCAAAGTTTGGTGCCTCTGGTAAGAAGAGAAAGGTGGAGGCACTGACTATATTTCTCTCCTGTTCCCAGCAGGAGTCTGTATATTTTCATATACCCAAACTCCTCTTTCAGCAGTGGCAATAAGAGCAAGCTCTATGACTGAATATCTAGCAAAAGAGATAGCAGTGAGTGTTTTGTTGAATTCAATAAACTCTTTTCATAGAAAACTACATATTTTGCCTATAAGTAGAGTTATCTACACATAGAGATATGTTTATAGTATCCTAGGGCAAGTGTTTGCACGATCACAATCTATGTTAGCAATTAAAAATTTAAATTTTATGAAAATAATTGTTTAATAAACTTTCTGAAAAGATTAAACTTTTTTTGTTGCTGTTGTAAGAAATTGTTATATATCCCACACTAAGGACTCATCATTGGCTTGATGGAGTAGTTTCATTGCTAAATTCAGAATGAAATGTGGAAAGATAAGAGGCAATGCCTTTTAACATTGCCTAGGGTTTATCTCTCTCAAGCTGAGCAAGGAAAATATTGCTATCACAAAAGAGAACAGCTTGTATAAAGGAATAGCTATAAAGCGAAGAGTCAGGAAAATGGAAAAGGAATAGCTCTTTGAGGAACCTGTACACAGTCTGGCTTATGAAAAAAACCCACTGAAAATGGAAGTTGAATTAATATTTTTTTTCTTTTTGTATTAGCATACTGGAATCTTGCTTCTATTTGAGAGCAAAATAATATTTTAATGCTTCCATTACAGAACCAGGGGATTATAGCTGCCACAATCTCAAAGAAGTGTTGATGGCATATCACATGATATAAGAAGGCTCATATTATCTTTGATAAAATGTATTTTTGTATATTAATGGTTCTAATTATTATTTTCTTTCATCTTTTTGTGATGTGCATACTAACAGAGCTATATCTAGTCAATGAACTTGCATGAAGTGAAGTAAATGGTCATTCAATTATATTTTTCCTTCACATATTATTTCCATAATATCATTACTTTTATATGATGATATGAGCTGGCAGTGTGCCCAGGTGGCCAAGAAGGCCAATGGCATCCTGGCCTGGATCAGAAATAGTGTGGCCAGCAGGAGCAGGGGATTGATCATGCCCCTGTACTTGGCACTGGTGAGGCTGCACCTCGAATCCTGTGTTCAGTTTTGGGCCCCTCACTACAGGAAGGACATTGAGGTGCTGGAGCGTGTCCAGAGAAGGACAACGAAGCTGGTGAGGGGTCTGGAGCACAAGCCTTATGAGGAGCGGCTGAGGGAGCTGGGGTTGTTCAGCCTGGAGAAGAGGAGGCTGAGGGGAGACCTCATCGCTCTCTACAATTACCTGAAAGGGAGTTGCAGAGAGGTGGGTGTTGGTCTCTTCTCCCAAGTGGCTAGCGACAGGACTAGAGGAAATGGCCTCAGGTTGCGCCAGGGGAGGTTTAGGCTGAATATTAGGGAAAATTTCTTCACTGAAAGAGTGGTGATACACTGGAACAGGCTGCCCAGGGAAGTGGTGGAGTCGCCATCCCTGGAGGTGTTCAAGGAACGTGTGGACGTGGCATTGCAGAACATGGTTTAATGAGCATGGTACTGGGTGGTGGTACTGGGTGATGATTAGACTTGATCTTACAGGTCTTTTCCAACCTTAGTGATTCTGTGATTCTGTGATTCTGTGATTGTTGTTGACTTGGACTTATATTCTTATTTCCAGTGGAGAGAATAATCAGTAAATTGACAAAAAACCCCAAACCTTACATTACTATGAATGACTTTCCAAACCAACCAGAGTGGGAAGAATAAGAACCAATTTACTTAATTCACTAATGGTTACACTAAGAGTCAAATTTGGTGGAATTAATGCTCTTCTTTAATACTAAAAAAAAAAAAAAAATCTGTCATTTATAATACAAAGTAGACCAAGGAAAGAATCCAACTGAGCTAAAGGACTTTTTTGGGTTTTTTTTCCCTAGCTGAAACACACAACAGAAATAGATACTCTGAGAAGTGTTCTGGTGTTACTCAATCCTGTGTTCTGAAAGGTTTGAAGAACCAGTCACCAACACGCAAAGATAATACTTCATCTGCTCAAGAACTTTCCATCTTAGAGTAGAAAATGTTGATTACCTTTAGTAAATAAAATTCATAGTATCTTTGGTTAAATATCAAGATATCTATGCTCAGGTATTATGTCTTAATTTTATATAGGTATGAGCTTACAGCTGTGGAAAAAAAGTGGAAGGTACTTAGAGCAACTTACCTGGTTTTTGTATATCTTAATTGAAACAAAGGACCTGTGGAAATTCATGTCAAAAATGTCAGTAAATTTTGTTCTCTATACATTAGTAAGTCTGGAAAGTCCTTTAAACTTTAAAGAGAGAATTATAGAGACAATTAAAATTGCAATAGTGGAACAGTTTTTCAACTGCTTACACTGCATGCTTTTAAGTTCTTATTTCAGGGGATATATCACTTTCTGATTAACATTTAAGGAAGATATGGCACATTTAAAAATAAGGTTTAAGTGTGTTTTGTAAACAAACTTAACAAGTATCAAAACTACATTCATGGAAACTCTGTGAATAAACTTCACTAATCCGTAATATCACTATCTATTGAGTACCTATGTAGTAATAGCTATCTCACTTACTTGTTCAAGTGAAGCATATGTAATTCTTTCCCTGACAGGTCATATTCTCATTTACATAAATCTAGACTCCTGCATTTTAATGTCTAATGGATGCACTTTTGTATGCTACAAATCATAAACCTTAGCTTCTTTACAAAGGACCTTCAAATTAACCATTATTTGTCTGCCATGTTCTCAGATTTTTTTTATTTTAATCTTTATACGTAAGTGTTGAAATGTTGAAATTCATTCAAACACCAGCAATAGAAAATATACTCCAAACATTATTCTTTTGCAGATATACTGAACTGGCACTCAACATCCTAAAGAAGACTTCAATAAGCATTTAACTCCTTCAAAATAACAAATCTAACAGAAATAATAATAGTAATTTAAAAAACCTGATTTATGGGGTGATTAGCTCTCCAGCTACAGTTTTTATCCACTAGCAGTCAGCTCTGCTACTATTATGGACTCCTTCACAGGACTGAACATTTCTTCTCTGCTGGCAGAAATCATTACTTTACGAAAAATTGTGACCAGGAGTGGGTGTCTCTCTCTTGCAACTATAGAGTTCCACTAGGCACAGTCAGTATGTGAGGATGATTGCATTTTTCAGTACACAGTATAATAATGCATTAAAGACCATAACCAAAGATTAACAAGATGCCAAAAGAGTTTAAGCAGTGTATGAATATTAAACATATAGTTGCCAATATGCTAAACTGTATAAAGTATTGCCCAGAGTACTTTCGATATGACCCCCCAATGTATACAGCCAAAGCCCAAAAGATCACAGTGAGTTTAATTCTTCAGATTCTGTCCCATGTATTTGCAGTCATAGTTAAATTCTACCCTTTGTTTTGCTAAAGAAGATTCCCTCTTGTACTTGATTTCATAAACTGCTGGCTGTGTTCCTTCTTTCAGGGCGAGTTTGTTAATAGATTAGATGGTATACCTACAAACAAATTCCAGCAAATATTGTAAATGTTATTTGGTGACATTTGTGTTTTCTTTCTGTTCACAACGTGCAGGGATTTTGCAGAGACGCAAGACTGGAGTAAATGGCTACAGTAAACTTCTGCCGTAAATTGATTCCCTATTGTTCAGATTGTCAGTATTAATATAATGGTGAAGGAATAAAAGTAAAAAGTGACCACAATCCAAGATGTGTGTCTACTTTTCTCAATATTTATGGGAAAACAAACCAGATCTTATCTACAGCAAAGTTCTCTCTTTCCCCATTCACTTAAAAAATCTCATCTGAGACTCTCAGTCTTTTGGTATGGTTTAAGGTAAGGATAAATAAAACCCTAAACTGCTGGAGGGTGTATATAGTATCACCTTTCATTTGTCTCTGCAAAGCTTATAAATACCACTTTAAGGATTAATGGGTTCTAAATTTAATTTTGTCTTGAGGAAGAAATCACACAACAGTGTAATTCTTTTAACCGAGTGTTATGATGGTAATTTAATCTTCAGGCTATTGTAACTATTCAAAAGTCACTAACACCACATTCCTTAAACTTGTGACACCAGAAAATACTATTTAATTGAAGTGTATATGCATAATGAATCTGAGGTTGTGTCATTTTAAATCAGAGTTCTCTACAATGGTAATTAGAAACCTTATCATGCTACTGTGTAATTCAGAGGTTAATTCATAGTGTTTGAAGGTATAATAAAAATACTAATATTCTTTTCATGTTACTCTGCTGTTACTCAAATGTAATTTCTCTCAGAGAGATATATAAGATGGGACGTGTGGTCATATACTGTAACTCTTCTTTCTCTTTTTTTTTTTCCCCACCAGAAAGCACAGCGTACTCAAACATTTGCAATTGTGCCTTGCTTGCTTTGAAACACCACTGGAAAGAAGGGGCATCTAGATAAAAATAAGAACCAGTTGGGAGCATATTAATGTAAAAATTACTGCTTTTGATACTGTGTTATTTTGGACAGTTCTTTAAAAAGTTATGCATGAGAGTTATTTTTACACTTTCCATTGAATTATCCAAATATCATATTCTTCTGACTTTGAAAGGTAATAAAGACTATGAACTATAAAGGAGGCAAGATTTAACAGTCTTTTATTTTTTCCTGCTGTCAAATGAAGATGATTTTGAGTGCAATATTTTCTTAAAGACATAACCACCATATTTAACAACTACGATAGCAGAAGAGTCTGCAAAAACATCTATCATGGAAATAACAAATAAACAATAGCAGTGTATGTATCAGAAAAAAAAACCATTGAATTGGTAAATGCAAAAGAAAATACTCCAGATCACTTGTATAGAAAATGATCATAGAATAAAGGGCATTTATGATTTGTAACTCAATAGTATTTCAAGACTCAAGTAGGTTTAAAGTTGATGTCAGGAACTCAGCACAGGTAGAAGTTCTTGTTGATGACTATTTTATCACACACCAAAGTGTGTAGTCTTGTAAACATATATGTAGTTCATATTTTTTCCCCACATCACCTCCCATCTCCCTTAAAAATCCTCTGAAAAGAATCCCCTAAAGAATAAGAAATAGGTAACCTATCCATCTTATCATTAATCTAAAAAATCCACTTCAGAACAGAAGCTGATGCCCAAGAAGATATTTTAATGTAAAGTTCTTAGACTACGTTACAGAAAAAAGATCTTAATGGCTTCATTGGCATAACCTTTTTATAAAAATAAGTAAATTTTAAAAAACAATAAATGTGTTTGATACTCTTAAGATTTTTTTTTAATTCTGTGATTTAAAATTAGAACATTAAAAGAAATATGCAACTAGACACAAACAGTCAGAGGCAGTGTGTCATATTCTTATTATATAATGGAGAGATCAGACAAACCAAGCTAAACATGCTCCAGAGAGAAGTTAGCTGAGGTCTTGAAGTATGATCACATGTTAGCATAGTGCCAGAATTAAGCTACTGAGTCCTGTCCAATGTTGTCTCAACAACATGAAAATATTTCTGCTGCTGTATGCAAACATGAGTGATTCTCTACACTATACTCCATGAAGCAGTGGAGACATTTCCTAAGTTGCTTAAAAGTCTTAGTGTTTGCAAGGGCAGGAATAAACATGAATTAAAACCGTTATTTCTTTATGTGTACATTTTACACTAGATTTTGATCATCATTAAGTGTTTTTATCCATATAGTACTACATTGATTTCACTGTGATGACTCACACTACAGATGCACCAGTGTTCTGCATGAAGTATGATTACTGTGAATCAGCAGTATTTTAGTAAGAACTGCTTTTAAAATGCTATTTTAAAAGTAATAATTTAATATATTATTTGATACCAAAGTAATAATTGTTAACACGATGGGTAAAGTGTTTCCTTTGTGGTTTCAATTAGAAATAAATAAAAATAAGAATAAATAATAACTGAAAATGATTGATTTTATTGATCTTACTGAAGATTTATTAAGAAGTTTGTGATTTCTGACTTCAGTTTTTCCACGGGGATCAATTTGAATTGAACGATCTTGCCTAAAGAACAATGAACAAAAGCATCATCTGTAGCTAGTGTAAAATGACAGACAAACATATTTATAGCCAGAGATGGCCTGAAGATACATTGATGATCACTGTACAGTTCTCTGAAAGGATGAATATTCTCTCTGATTAATAGGACTGTTCAGTTATGGATTCTCATAAAACCAATCTATTGACACCTTGAAGCAATTTGAGTTATTAATCTTAAAAATTGAAAAAAAAGGAAATATTTTTAACATTTTGGTAACTCGTGAAATGCTAGGGAAAAGGGGGCACAGCAAATCTTTCCATTTTCTAATAATGAGATAAGTGCATACTGAATGGAATGTGGTGCTGAAAAAATTAAGCTTAAAAATTAATGTATTTTCTTGTTTGCAAACTGGATGTAGCTCGACATTTCACTAGATATCTGAAATGTCTCATTGAATGAAGAAAAATAATACTTGACTTGCAGATTGTTCACAACCAATCTGTGAAAATTTTCAGTGTGGGAAATGTTGAATTTTCTTAGAGATAACTTACTGATTGGGTGGAATTATGAGTGTTCGCTGAAACAAAAAAGCTAATTTCTTGTTATTAAAATCAGGAAGTGACGCCATAAGAGGTGTATATGGTTTCCACAAAAGATGGCCACAGAATTTCAGTTCACAGAATAACAGAATCACTAAGGTTGGAAAAGACCTGTAAGATCATCAAGTCCAACCATCAACCCAACACCACCATGCCCACTAAACCATGTCTCACAATGCCACATCCACATGTTCCTTGAACACCTCCAGGGATGGTGACTCCACCACCTCCCTGGGCAGCCTGTTGCAGTGTTTCACCACTCTCTCAGTGAAGAAATTTTTCCTAATATCCCGTCTAAACCTCCCCTGGCACAACTTGAGGCCATTTCCTCTCGTCCTGTCACTCATCACTTGGGAGAAGAGACCAACACCCACCTCTCTGCAACCCCGAGTTTTCCTTCATCATTCATGTAATTCACAATGCACATTACAGAGAAATGTTTAATCTTGATTTGAAGACTTTTTAGACATTTCAATACATTTTTGATAAGGTGTTCCACTGGTTAATTCTTGCTGGTAAAATATTGCACTTTTCAATAGTCTGGGTCCGGTGAATTGAAATTTGGGTGCAAACTGGTTCATAAGTCACATGGCAAGAGGTCTCATGCTAAGTTCCTTAGGTGCTTATAAGAGTGTGTTGTGAAGCTGAGGCTAAAGCGTTTGTCTGAAACTTTAATCACAAATATAGCCTTATTCAGGGAGGTTCATGTTAGTTAATTTCAGACTAAAAATTTAAGCATGACTTAAAGGGTGTCTAAAGTTTCTTGCACTGGAAGTTTCTTTGCACTGGAAAGAATTAATCTACAATTAGTAAGGTAAGAAACTTCATACAGGAGAAAATCTTCAGGAAGGTGAGCAGACTTATTTGTGTATATTTTAACAAATCAGGAATAGTTCTTCACTTTGGTTATAGTATTTCTTTATATTGTCCCATGTAAAGCTTTTTATTTTATAGGTAGATGTTTCTGCTTGTTACCATTATTTTTTGCAATTAAAATGTTTTATGAGGGAACTAGTTTTCCTTATAAATATCACTTTCATTACTTTTACTGGAGGTTTTCTTTTCTTGGTGATACTTTTTGGTGTAGCAATTAAGTAGTGTGTAAGATTTAGAAAAGAGTAACTTTAAATTTTACATTTTCTATTGATTTTTAATAATAGACTTGTCTTAATATGCATAATTAGTTATCATTCATCAATCAGTTTTGATTTTTTATATTTACAGTAGTAATACTCTGAGGAGGCTCTAAATTTCAACATTCCTTTCCTTAAACATTTTCCTGAAAAACACCTTGCAAGGAGACTGAAAGCTCTATATATTTTACCAATAATTCTTTCTTGTCATAACCAGCAAAATGCTAAAGTTTTCATAATATGAATACACGTCAGTGTATCTTTCAGGTTTATTTCAAAGAAACATGAAAGTTGGTTCAATGCTTGTTCACAGCTAGTCATTAGCATAACACCCAGTAATCTTTACAAAAAGCAGACAAGTCTTTTGGCAGCAAGTCAAAAACTACCACTGTTCCTCAAATGGTAAGGCATTGAGCCAATTTAATTGTTAGGCATAGGTGGTTCCTGGAAACTCATTATCATTTTGCAAAAGCAGTTTGAAAATGGTATTTCAGGAGACTGCAGCAAATACTGCTATAATTAGATGTAAAATGTTAAAATGTTGCTAAAGAAGGTACTGGTAAATCAGCATCAGAGGCTGAAAGAGTCTCTGGAGATTCCAACATTTAAATTTTACTTTGACTGTTACTTTTTTGTGGGTTTGGATTCAATATTCAGAACATAATTCATCTCACCTAATGTTAACTACCTAGTACTTAATCTAAACTAGTAATTTAGGATCTTCCAAGAGCCAAGGGACAATTATTTCCAGGGACGAGTCATTGTTTTTCTTTTCAACATGTATTACAATTCAGTATGAACCATTTTCTATAAGTGCTTATTTCATTTCACTTGCTATTAAGAAAGCCTACATAATAAGTTGAGATGGCATGCCCAATTTTGAGATGGTTAATTCCATTCATAGTAGCTGACTCCGCTTTACATTATGTAAAATAAATGCTAAAATTGGTTAAAATATAGGTTTGATTTGGTTTTGTTTTTAAAATATGTTTAGTTTGCCTTTTTTTTATTTAACATAAACACAAGTGAGCAACTTACATCTTTTATTCCCCCCAAGTAAATATGTAGCTAATGCAAAATTTCAAAGGGATTTGCTATATTAAAATACTAATTAAAAAACTTGAAAAATGTTCAGCCCATTAATCTCTGTTCTTCTTGGACTTGTATGCTACCTGACAATTAATGAGTTTGGTAAAGAGTCCCTTATCATAGTTATGGATGCTATTGCAATGCAGAAAACTTAAGGAGAAGCAGCTAGGCAGAGTTCTCTGTCTTTGACTCAAAGTAGATTTACACAAGTATAACATCACACTTGATGTAGTTTCCACTCAGGCCATGAGTTCAAAAGACTTATTCATGCATGAAAGATTTGGACTATCTGCTAGAACCACCTGCACACAATCTTCTTATTTTTGAGAGAAAATGCTGTCACCACGACCAACTTCAATTCAGGACGGTTTTCAAAACATGTAATCACTGCAAAAACAGTGTTTGATCTCAGCAATGGTCAGTGCCTTTTAACAAGCAGATGTTCTTATAAAAGCAGACAACTGGTAGAATTACTGCAATGTTTCCAATTCTACCTCCTGCATGCCTAAAGAGACAGAGTATGAAAGACCAAGTCTGCCCCATTTCTACTAGCAGTAAATACAAGCACAGCTACCTTCGGATGTATTTTCTGAAGCAAAGTGACTGGTTTTGATGGCTGTGGAAGTCCTCTCTGAAAAGCTTCTTGCTACAAAAGTCTCTTAAAAACTCCACAGTGTTTGTTTTTTGAGTTCTCAGTTATTTTTTCTCTTCGCACAATGCTGTTATACACATAGCCATTACAAGTAATTTCAAAACTCTTCAAAAACAAATGTCACAACTTTGTAACTGCACAGATAATCATGACTCATCCATGATTTTGCCTGGAAAGAAAACGGGGATCACACATTGTTTTGCCTTTCTGAGAGATCAGCAGTATACATTTTATAGCCTGCAACCAGTACTCAGAAGATAATACAGCTCTTGAAAATTAATATAAGTGTATGAATATATGTATATGTATTGGGTTTGTATGGCAAGGTTTTGGTAGGGGGGGCTACAGGAGTGGCTTCTGTGAGAAGTTGCTAGAAGCTTCCCCTATGTCTGATAAAGCTAATGCCAGCTGGCTCCAAGACAGACCCGCCGCTGGCCAAGGCCGAGCCAATGAGTGACCATGGTAGTGCCTCTGTGATAACGTATTTAAGAAAGGAAAAAAAAAAAAATGCAGCAACAGCAGGAGTCAGAAGAGAAAGGACCCATGCTAGAGCAGTTTGTGAAGAACTGCAGCCCGTGGGAAGGACTCGTGTTGGAGAAGTTCATGGAGGACCATCTCCCGTGGAAGGGAACCCACGCTGGAGCAGAGGAAGAGGTGAGGAGTCGTCCCTCCTATTGCATATCTAATGTGACTGTAGATAACAGTTTTAATACCTCCCAGGAACCCCAACACTAAACAAGGACAGACTGGATGAGTAAAAGAAGGATAAGCCACCAATCTGAGAGTGGCAAAATACTGTCATAAATTAAAAATTTTGTCTAAGAATTTGTGCTTCCTCTTGAAAGTGAAAAAGATGCTAGCTTAATTCCTACTGATAGTAGAAACACAGTATATTTCTCAGACAATTTTTCTCTTGGAGAAAACACTTAAGATTCTGAAAGGTCTTGCAAAGGACAAATTCATTAAGGAAGGTGTCCTAGGAAGATTTACACACTACAGAAAATTTAAAATAGGAAAATCTTGACCTGCTTCATATGGTCTTACCATACTAGATATAACTAGCACATTACTATGTATTCCATTTTACTATGTAATGGAAATCAAGGATTTATTCTAAAGACCTAGCTACCTTTCAGTGCCTTGGTGTTGACAATTTATGTACTTTTCCAAAGCAAAAGAATAACTTGATGATGTGCAACTTCTAAAAATACATATATTCACATCTGCTGGACAGGCTAAGTCCCCAGAAAAGCTACTTGAAAGTGTTGCCTCCTTTGTGATTGAGATAGAAGAAATCTGTACCCCTCATGTGACTCAATGTGGAGGAACAGGTAATGCTTGACTTCCATACTAATACTAGGGTTGCAACCAAGCCTGGAGTTGTACAATAAAATAAAATAAAATAAAATAAAATAAAATAAAATAAAATAAAATAAAATAAAATAAAGTAAAACAAAACAAAACAAAACAATATAATATAATATAATATAATATAATATAATATAATATAGTAATATAATATAATATAATATAATATAATATTCCTTCCATGTTTTTGTTCACCAGAGGCAAGAATTTAAATTATTCTATCTATTATCTGTTATCCTATGTGCTTTCAGTCTGAAATACAAAGCCTTTCTATACTGGGTTACAAGTTGAATCCAAGATAGGACTTCCTGCCTGTCCGTGTGATCCACGCAGAAGTCCACTTACCTATCTTAGTTGACAAAATACTCCTAACTAACACATCAGTACTAAAGAGCTAACATTGACTTGACAATAAAAGTTATTAAAATGAAAAATCTAGGTGACGTCAAGCAGTGCATGTTGTATCACAGGGTTCAAAATTTTGCTCCTGTAATTCACTACTATAGTATGATGAGAAGAAAGGTTATTATAAATTAAATTTAAAAAATTTTCAACTTCTTTAAAGGAAATAAAAAAAGACATTTACTGCAAGGTTTAGTTCTATACCACAATGCACAGTCCTTGGAATTGATACAGTGTTCATTAAATGTTGTATATGGATATATGTATATCTTTTCCATTAAATACAGTACTTCAATAAGTTGCACACCATAAAAAATGTTTTTCCCGCTCACTGCCCCTTGTCAACGAACTCTGTTATACTGTTTCTACTGTGAGTGTCCCTAAGCACAGATGGAAATCAGTGATATAGAAATCTTGTTATGATTCAAGTGTTTGATCAATTGTTTCTGCAGTTCTGCAGTTCAGTCATTTACCTTGGATGTTTCCATTGGTTTTCATTGGTTATTTTATTGAGTTGTATGTAATTTTGTTTTCACCAGAGACAATCTAGACATTCAAGACAAAATTTAGTTTGTCTGGGAGGCTAAATGTCATTCTTCTTCTTTTCTTCCCCATTCTCTTCCTGTTGCCTTCTCACCTTTTCTAAAATTCCTCTGTTGAGGGAAGACTTGATTGCTTCCTCACTTTGCCACTCACAGTCCACTATATTGATGAAGATGTCTTATCAAGACATCACAGTATGTCTGACAGCTCAGTATTGAAGTTCCATTGTTTGACCTCTCTTAACTACTTTATTTAACATTTTCGTGCTTTCTTTCTACTTATTGCCCATAGGTCAACTTTGTACATTTGAAAGTCTTCTTTTGTTCCTCTGTCTTTTATAGATAATGAATGTTCTTTGTGTCTTGAATAGGTTTTGAATTTAAGGTCTCTAAAATTTAGATTATGGCTCCATTTTATAATATCAACAAATGTGCTACATGAACTGTGAAAGAGGACTTTTCTTGCATCATAATTGCTAAGGATCAGGCATAGTGATATAATCCCTTTCCTCCTGTTTGCTTCTGAGTTCACAAACAGAATTACATCCATGCTTTTTGAAAATGAATTTCTAAATTGCTTTGAGCTTGTTTAGAAAAAAAAATTACTGATTCTTATTTTATTCTTATTTAGGAACTTTAGAAGTTAATTAAATGCTTACATTTCCGTTGTGGTATTTCTTTACAAATTAGCTTTTTGTTTCTTTCTAATAGGTTATTTCTGAATTCTCAATTTCAGTGTTCTCCTTGGTACTCACTAAGATATGTTTCCATTCCTCCACTAATTTTGTTGTAATAATCTTGTTTATTTCAAGATTCACTTTGCAAACACAGCCAGTACAGTGAATGAAAGATAAAGTACTGTGAATGAAGGTAAACATTCTGTAAGTGGCTTGCAATAGAAGGTAGAAAGAAATGGAAAGGACTTTCAGTTACATAATTTTCTAGACTTGTAAATTGGCTATATTGGAATTGCTATTGAACTGCTCTATATTGTCATCAAGAAAATTAAAATATTTACATAAAAAGATAACAGATTTTCTTAAATACTGAAAGTATATACAAAATTACCTGGCACTGATCTAACACCATGACCAATCAAAGTATGATCTCTGAAAGTTTACAGCAAAAGACTAATCCTACTAAAATCTATGAGATTATGTACATATTTAAAGATATCTATGTTCTTAAATGCTGGGCTGGATTTAGGGCCATAGACAGTAATTTTTACAGTACCAGGCACTGTTTCTCCGATTCCTTTTATACACACATAAACAGCACAGTTTAAACAGGGAACACAGTCCAGCTTTGAGAAGAAAGACTGTGGGATTGAAATTCAGAACCTGGAGACCACAAAATGCTACAATTGGAGTTTTGCTGCCTTCCAATGCTCAGATTATATCTTTTGGGAGATCAAGCCAGCCTCTATATATGTCTTCTGTGGTTTTGCTGAAATATTTAGTGAAATATAATACACAAAGTGATATGCTACTTAAAAATAGAAATCAGCCAATAAGTCAATCCCCACCCCAAATCTTCACTATTTTATCAATTAGCTTAATTCAGAAAGTAAAACGTGAAGGTAATACAGTCATACTTCAACAAATGCAAACAAACAGAAAAATTCAACTCAGTAACTGCTGTAAAAATGTATTTTGATTCTATGGCATTTATTAGAAATTAAGTTTAGTATTCTATCATCTCTGGTTAATTTAACGAGTCATCACTTCCATTCAATCCCATTTTAAAAGAACAATAGCTAGGAGGTAGGAGGGAATAACAAAGAGAATTTTTAAGTCCACATCAAAATATTTTGTCTGCTTGTCTCTCAAAGTAAAAAACAACAAAAGAACATAAATTTGTGACCAAAGATTAAATTTACCCAATCGTATACACACACACACCCCCTTATTAAACTTTTGTAAAATTTCCAAATAAAGTTTTAATTTAAGGAAAACCCCAAATACTTTTTTTTTTAAATATGGAAATATTGAAATTTAACTTTTTGCATTTTAGAGGATTTTTTTTTCAGAATGTAATAATATATCTTTTCTACACAAAATCAGAAATAAGTTTAGTTGACCTGAACGCTTCTTTTTTATTAGCAACTTTGTCATAAATATTTCTCCTTGCTCTTTTTTCAAGCCACCACTGCACAAGGTTTTTCCTTTCATCTCATTCTGTCCTCCCACAGGCAAAAAAATCCTGCAGTGGAACAGCAATACTGCCAATGTCTGAAGCAGACCTCCTTTTCTAAGAAAGGAGAAAGTATAGTGGAATATTTTCAATATGAAGAAAATCATCTCACATCTGTAGCACAGCTATGCTCTCTTTTCAGTTCCCGAATTCTTCCCATGATAGTACATTAGACAGTATCCCTGAGAATCTGAAGGTTTGCGTAGATTGCCCTATATTTTGGCTTAAACATACTCCAAACAGAAGTGTTTCAAAAGAGGTCAACAGTAGTTACTATGACTCAACACTGCTTTTCAAAATTGTATACTTAAAATCTGTTGATAGTTTGAATTGATAACTGAGAACTGCAGCTGTAATTCTTTCTGCACATAGAATAAACGTTGTCACTTTGTCGGTCTTTTTCCATGCTTCATGGGTCTGGGGTGTTGGGTTATGTTTGGTTGTTTTGTTTTTAAGAATACAACTAATATTTCTGAAGCATGAAAAAAATCTGACATCTGAGGGACAAATCCAATGGTAATACAGATAGATAGCCATTCAGTGGACTTTGACTGCCTTATATAATTTTGATAAAGCATGTATTGATGGCAATGGTGTTGAGCTGAAAAAAATAAGGAAGTTCCTTGGGAAAATTGTGGGTTGGGAAGTTTCAGCTGAGTTTCTGCTTTGATGAAATGTGTTCTGTGACAGCGTAGTCAGAAGATTTCTATGACTACTCATTTCTCACCTCATTTTTATATTGACATCAAACATTCCCTAGATATTGTGTCATTCCAGGCTATATAGAGCATGCAGATTTGGAGAATTTATATTTCACAGGCATTTCTGCATTTCATGAAATTAATGTGATGTATGGTCTTGGCAAGCCAGGCTTAGGTAGGGGTCAAAACCAGATGAGTGCGATTTGATTTTAGGGTATTATTATCTAATTTGTAGCCATGTCACACACACACACACAACACAAAATGATTCTGTGGCCAAAAATGGGTATATTCTGTGATTCATTGCTTCATAAATGTTCCTGGATTATGCAGATGAATTTTAAGGATTCTGTAATTTAGAAGCTTTTCACTGAAATGTAGTGAAGCAATGAAGTAACTAGAGAGATAGAACTGATTTCCACTGTTGTGTAATTAAGTATATTATAAGCAATTTTATATGAAAACTCAGCCAGGCAGTATAACTCTAAGTTATATTCAGTCTCTTTCATACAGAGGCTTCAGTGAAATAAACAGAGAAGTCTAGTTAACTTCTGCTAACTAAAAAAAAAAAAAAAATCACTGTAAGATGACAAATGTTTTTTTCATTCCTTTATGGCTCACTGAAACCTCAGTTCTCTCTGTTACCTTGTATACTTTCATATGAATTGTGTATTCTTAGGTATACATAGCTTGAAATGAAGATAATATAATCAACAGGGCTGAAAGAATTCAAAGTTATTTAATCACAAGAAGACAAAGGTGAACTCAGTGATTTAATACTTTTCTAGATCACATGTAAGTTTATTTTAGAGATCAGTGAAAAATACTTATCTACAAATGTATAAATGAGAACAAATAACGACAACATCAAATTTCATTCATGTAATCTTAATTCTCTAATATTAGAGATTTATGGAAGGCAAAAAAAAAAGTAGTTTCCACTTTACACATAAATTACTTTAATTAATGAGACTAGCATTGCTGTTTTAGGTACAGGATGATCTATCTTATTCCTCCTGGAATTAAACACTTCATCATTCCACTGGATATTCTAGGTATAGGCCTTGTATACATAACCAGTGATTGGCAGAAAACAAAATGCAACAATGAATAGCCATTCTCACTTCAGAGTGAGGTGACCAGTACACTCATCGGAAGCTGGAGTGGAACTTGTCCTGCTCAGTATATTTATAACTGATCTACAACAAAAAGTGTTTTCTGATGAAGTTACTTCATGTAGCATAGTAAAGGTGAAAGTGGATAACAAAGGCTTACAGAACAATCTCAAGGGTTCTGAGTGATAGAAGAGCAAGGGGAAGATCCTTGGACAAGTAGCTTTCCTGTGAAAAGGACCATAGGGGCATACAGTTTCTGTTTTAGACAAAAAAACTTACCTAAACATGAGTTTTTATGCTCTAGGACAGCAGTTTAGCCTCTGTATCTTCCTTGCCTGATGACTATTTAAAGTATACAAACTGGAAAAAACACAACAAGTAAGCTTAGAAAGAAAGAGGTTGATTGCAAAGTTATTGTAAATGTATCTGTAAAACAATAAACATCAAATGTTTTAAAATATAGGAAAATACTTATTTTTCATTTCATAGAATTTTAGAAATACTGTTTGGAAAGGTCTACCATTTTTGTAACTGTCCTTCAAGGAGTTGCTAGCAGCTTTTAGAACGTATTTTTTTTCTTTTGTCTTTTGGTAATGTTCTGCTTAATTAAAGCTGTAATGCAGTAATAAACATAAACTAATCCTACTGAATTTTAACTAAAATATACTTTCTGAAATGTATTTTATTGTGAAAGTTAGATGATTGTCTCAAGAAACATGACAGCATTCACACTGTTGCTAAAGGTACAGTAAAGGTCTATGTAGTTCAGTCATATTAGTTACCATAATAAAGACATAAATGAGTGCATTTCATTGAAAATAAAGCATGCAAAAAAATGAAGGAATTATGAATCTGGCTCTCTGGGGTTCTTGTACAAACAGGAAAGCAGACAAACTAAACAATTCTGCCCAAAGTGAAATGCAGTGAAAAATAAGTGAAAACAAAGGATATATCCAGTGAGTTAAGTAAGCACGAAATACAAATTACAGAATGGCAAAACAAACAAAAAAACCCCAAACAAAACCAAAATGAACCTCCCAAAAAAAACCCCAGCACAATGATCCATAATTTGAGTGGTTGTGTAAAACTTGAGAAGTCCTGCCTTCAAATACTTTACTGATTAGTATGTTTGTCTGGCCATTGGGACCTGGGAAGCCAGCAACTGGGGAAACTGACATCCAGGGACAGCTACTGGGGAGACTGTCTGAGCCCAGTCCCTGGGGGGATCCACCTTGTATGTATATATTCTCACTAGTGGACCTCCGTCCTGCTCAGCCAGACAGGAGAGCAGGATGAGGACATTAGTGCTGTCTGTCTTCCTGTGAGTACTCTGAGTGTCTGTGGTACATGTTGCTGGCCATGTATATATGTGCGTATGTGGTGTATGCATGTTCTATGTGAGTGTGCCTGCTCGGAGTTCATCTTTAGCCTTGCAGCTGGTAGGACCTGGAGGGACATGGAGCTGCAGCATCCTCAGCTGTCTAGGAGAGTTGGATATTTTCATGTAACATTGTCCAATGGCAATTCATCACCTCATTGCAATGACTCTGGTAGTCTTGTGCAGCCTGGAGCAGTGGCTCCAGGCCTCCTGTACACCTTCATCAGATTTCAGCTGCTGTGATAACTGCCTAGTTCCTGTTTTCACAATATGTGATCACTGGCTCTCCTTAAACATCAACCAAGTATGAAAATGGGCACAGGTGTTTCCCAAGATCTCCTCCTCAGAGGGCAACTTCTGCCATCGACTTGTGCTTGCTGACCATGTTTGAATCACCTTATTAACATGAGATCTTCTTGCATGTCCCTTCTGTCCATGCAGTGCTTCCCATTCTTGGTGCTGTGGTTTATAATGCTAGAAGCTGTGGTAGTAGGTGTGAATTGTATGGGGTTTTTGGATAATACACAACTCCCATTAACTTCTTACAGACCATCTAAATGCCCAGTAATCTCTCAGCACTCATAACTGCTCTGGGAAAAAAAATTAATGATGCCAGAGATGGTTTTTCCTTGCAGGGCTTATCTAGGCTCTGTCCAAAACGAAAATATGCATTATATAGTTCTCAATTTATTATATACTTACACATTATAAATATATGTATTTATTTAACAGTAGTGGGAGTTAAAGCTTTCATAAGATTAAAAATTATGCTCCCCATTTTAATCTCTTCTATGTGCACATACACTCATGCTTTTGCATATGCATATATACACACTCATATGCATAATTAAACAATTTGGTGGAGATTGTTCATGCGAAAACTGAAATTCAGTTTTAATTATTAGAATGTAAAAGAAGATATTTCATTCTGAAATGAATGCAAATCAACCTGCAATAAGAGCGAATTTCAATGCAGATTTGGCTATATGGCTCTAAGGACATAACCACTAAGTTTGCTCAATCACATTTTCATGCTGAAAATACACAGCAATAGCAAGAGTCAGTAAAAGTGCATTTGCATTCCCACAGAATGGTTTATTTTTGTGTAAAACTTGCAAAAATATTATGCTGAAGAAAGAAGTTTTTGATGTTTCTTTTAGTTGAACTAAAGGCACAGAACTAGGAGGAGTTGAACTAAAGGAACTGAAGGAGCAGGAGAGAGCTGACAGCTCTTGAAGGACATTTTTCTGAGAGTGACAGAGCTCTTGATTCCCACGTGTAAGAAATCAAGAAAGGAAGGTAGGAGACCAGCATGGCTGAGTAAGGACTGCCTGGTCAAAATATAATGTAGGAAGGAAGTGCGCAGGCAGTGGAACCAGGGATATGTATCCTGGGAAGAATATAAGAATGCTGTGCAGGGATGGCATTAGGAAAGCTAAGGCATAGCTGGAGCCAAATTCAGCAAGGACTTCTACAGGTATGTTTGTCAGAAAAGGAAGATAAAAGAAAATGTACCCCCACCCCCCGATAAATCAGACAGGAGAACTAGTGACCACCTATATGGAGAAAGCTGAGGTCCTCAAAATTTTTTTTGCCTGAGTTTTCAATGGTAATCTCTTTTCCCACATCCCTCAAGCCCCTGAAACTCAAGTCAGGGGCTGGGGAAAGGAAGTCCTTCCCATCATAGAAGAAGATCAGGTTTAAGACCACTTGAGGAACATGAACATACACAAGTCCATGGGACCCGATGAGATGCATCCCAGGGTCCTGAGGGAATTGGCTGATGTGTTGCTAAGCCACTCTCCATCATATTTGAAGTTATGGCAGTCAGGAGAAGTTCCCAGTGACTGGAAAAAGGGAATATTGCATGCATTTTTTAAAAGGTCTGTAAGGACAACCCTGGGAACTACTGACAGTCAGCCTCACCTCTGTGCCCCTAAGTTCATAGAATACATGTTCCTGGAAGATATATTGAAACATATGGAAGACAGCGTGATGATTAGAGAGAGCCAACATGTCTTCACCAAAGATAAATCATGCCTGACTAATCTAGTGGCCTTTTATGATGGAGTGACTGCATCAGTAGATAAGAGAAGAGCTACAGATGTCATCTACCTGGACTTCTGTAAGGCCTTTGATATGGTCTGCCACAACATTCTTGCCACTAAGTTGGAGAGATGTGGGTTTGACGGATGGGCTGTTATATGGATAAGGAATTAGCTGGGTGGCCATGTCCAAAGAGTTACATTCAACATCTCAATGTCCAAGTGGAAACCAGTGATGAGTGGTGTCCCTCAAGGGTCTATAGTGGGACCAATGCTATGTAATATCTTTATTAATGACACAGTGTGGGATTGAGTGCACCAGCAACAAGTTTGTGGGTGACACCAAGCTGAGTGGTACAGCTGATGCGCTCAAGGGAAGGCATGCCATCCAGACCGACCTTGACAGGCTTGAGAAGTGGGCCCATGTGAACGTCATGAAGTTCAATAAGACCAAGTACAAGATTGTGCACCTGAGTCATGGTAATCCCCAATATCAGTGCAGACTGGGGGATGAACAGATTGAAAGCAGCCCTGCAAAGAAGGACTTGGGGATAAAGGTAGATGAAAATTAAATATGAGCCAGCAATGTGTGCTCGCAGCCCAGAAAGCCAATCGTATTCAGGGCTGCATAAAAAGAAGCATGACTAGCAGGTTGAAGGAGGTGATTTTCTCATGCTAGTCTGCTCTTGTGAGACCCCACCTGGAGTACTGTGTCCAGGTCTGGAGCCCTGGCACAAGAAAGACATGAACCTGTGGGAGTGGGTCCAGAGGAGGTCCACGAAAATGATCAGAGGGATGGAACACCTTTCCTATGAAGACAGTCTGAGAGAGTTGGGGTTGTTCAGCCTAGAAGAGAGTAGGGTCCGGGGACACCTGATTGTGGCCTTTCAATACTTAAAGGAGGCTTATAAGAAAGATGGAGAGAGACTTTTTACTGAGGCCTGTAGTGACAGGAAAAGGGGCAGTGGTTTTAAACTGCAAGAGGGCAGTTTTAGACTGGATATAAGGAAGAAATTTTTTACAATGAGGGTGGTGAGACAGTGGAACAGGTTGCCCAGAGAATTTGTAGATACCTCATCACTGGAAGTGTTCAAGGTCAGGTTGGATGGGGCTTTGAGCAGCCTGATCTAGTGAAAGCTGTCCCAGCCCACAGCAGGTGGGTTGGACTAGCTGATCTTTAAAGGCCCCTTCCAGCCCAAACCATTCTGTGATTCTATGATTCTGTGATTCTATGAATCCATGAACTGAATTCAAATACTGATGGTCCTCTCTCTACTCATTGCTACTCACCTTTTAAACATCTTGAAAGATCTTTACTCTTAAATGGCTGAATTACCTTGATGTTTTTTTGGTAATTTGCATTGACTTGACTTAATCTAAAATGGGGAAAAGAACCAATTGGTGTCATAATAAGACACCATTCAAGAACTGATGCATTTGTCTATAGAACTATGTGGAAGATTATTAGGCCACAAAGACTCCTGTAATCTCTGGCATTTAGAAGAACTAGAACTAAAAGTGAAGGAGGGGGAAGGAAAACTTGAGTACTACTTACCGTTTGCTACAAGCATCACTCAGATCAAGCAACATTACATGAAAAAATAATGAAAAGCTGTGACAAATACAAGCAAGTTATGAAAACATTAAAAACTATTAGGAGGTAGTTTGATGCCAGGAATTCCATTGATTCTGAGTGCTTTTGAACAGTTTCTGACATGTCTGAAGCATGATATATGTAACACTAAAAAAAAGCCCTATTGATATTGTAGCTAAAGAATAGGTGTGTTATGCTTTTGTACTTTTACAAGTAAACACACTTTAATCAGACTATAATATTGACTTGTTTGGGGCCCCACCATAGGGACATTAATACAGCAAAACTGTAAAAGCATTTCTGTACCCAGTAGTGCATAAAAAATAGCATTGCTACTGCTAGTAACAGGCCATGGACCTTACGCTGTCTGTGTCGAATGCTGAATGGGCAAGGCTCCGGCACTAGCCTGTTGTTATCAACTCGCTATGGGAAATGGATGTGTGAGCTTGGTAGTTGGTGCATCTTGTTACAATGTGCTGTTTTACTATGGGATAATAGAAAATGTCTTGGAAATTTGGGTACAGGTTGAAAACAGAGGCCCCAGAACCGTCAACATCTCAGTGATGGTCAAGTGCTGGTTACTGAAGAAGTTCTACCTCAAGACCTGGGAGAAGACAACTTTGTTTTAAGGAAAGAGGTAGCAGCTAAGCAAGGAAGCCTGGGAGCCACTTCACATCACGCGATGTGTAGTACAGCGGTGAAGGTCAAGGACTGGTAATTGTGTAAGAAGTTAAACTTCTTTCAAAAGAACAAGTCTCAGATTGTAGGAGGAAGGAAAAAGAAGATACCCACTTTGGTTTCAGTTTCCCATGTGGAAGAGCTTTCAAGTTTGGCTACTTCAACTTGAGCAACTAAAATCCTCAAGGATGGTAGCCATCAGTGCTAATTTATGTCCACCAGCTCCATGGTAGTGTATACTCATGGTTTATGTAGGATATAAGTTCTAAGGACTGACAAATTTGAATACATAATGATAATGACTGACAATAAGTAAGAACTATTAACATGAAATATATTGTTAATAGATGTCAGTCTAATAAGATATTATTTTAAAGTTTAAAACTGGCCTGATTTATAAGTTATTTAAACACTCCCATCACACTGATACCTAATTTTCTGCTATATACATGTATATGAGTTATATGAAAAGATTAAATAAATCACCTGAATGCACCTTAGATAGCAAGAAATGCTTATGTATATGCAGCAGAAACATTCTTTATTTACTGTATTCAATAGTCTCCAATTGTTTGGTATTGTGCATATTTGCTTATGTGTAGACACCCCTATTGAGGTATCTGAATCCAGAGCTGAATTGCACTCTAGGTGCTAGTCAGCTTCCTAAATCAAAGGTGTGCAGTGCCAGCTGAGATGCCATGGAGTATATGGACTGGACTCTGACCACTGGTTCATAAAGATCCATATCTCCTTTGTCATATTTGTCATCCTAATATGACCTTTTTGGGTATATGAAGGTGTCTCAAATTGCACGAATTGGTTGTGTATAGACATCTCAGTCATAGCCTGTATGTCCGTCTGAGCTAGTCACGGTAGTCGCTCCAAAAACATGGAAAGAAATAGGCACCTCTAGAGAGCAATTTACACAAGATGAATTTAAATTACATCCTTTCTCTCTGGAAGTTATCTGTCTCCATGGCCTATGTTTTCCTGTAACTATCTAGATGTATTTAGGCAAATAAATTCCACTCTTTGAAGTCAAAATTCTGAGAAAGAATTCAGGTAGACGTGTTCTGAAATAAAAATTCATATTCTTTTTTCTTTGTTTTGAGTTGTAATGTATTGGAGAGTTTTCAGAAATTTTCTTGTGTCTTATGGTTTGCCTTTGGGTATGGTGATATTTTTGCTTTAGTAATTGAAGATAAGCTAAAATATTAAATGATAAAATTTGCAGAGCATAGACATTTTTGCAATAGTTTTCAATTTCATTTTGGAAAAGAATGTAAGTCTATATTTTAATGTACATGACTACTCCATCATTCTGCGTCGTTGATGAGTTCTACAGACATCAACCTATAGCAGAACAATACTTGGTAGGGTGAATATTTGATCAACGTAATATTTTTTACACCTGGTAATGACTGTTTCTGAGCAAGGTATAAATAACAGTCTAACAATAGACACTGAGTAAGTGACACTAAACTCTAGCAATGGACTGGATAGAAACTAAGGTTTTCAAAATAGAAGACTGGGACCATGTTGCCATTACTAAATCAAAGAGAGTTTAACCCTGTATGGAACACATGAAAGCAACAAAGCTGAAGCTCTGAGAAACAGAGTGTGGGTAAAATAATTGTCTGTAATCTTGATTTCTTTATTTGTTTCATATTCATGGGTATTTTAATCAAATAAATGTTTTCGTCAAAATCGTGAAGAAATTATACATTATGCAAGTATTATCAAGACCCTAGCTTCCTCTAGCACTGCAATGAATTTTCCTCTGGATCCTCAGTGGGCCAAGACACCCATCTGCAGCACACATGGAGAAGACTAAAGGTTATGTCCCTGCCTTACATATATTCCTGTGATCTAGGTTTAAATTGATTAAAATTCATCTATCAGGAAAATGATTTTATTAATGTTACTACTACTATTATTGTTGATGTTCTGAGATAGCTAACTTATGCAGTCACTATATCATAACTTTGGAGTAAATTTGGAGGTGGGTGCGTCCACTCTTAAGAGTTAAGTACCACTGTTTATAATAATACATAAACCAGAACAAATAGCAATGTCTGGCTGAGAGTTTAAGTGGCATTCATTTTTCACATCCATATGCTTGTACTCTCTTCTGCCCCAGATGGTTACAACTAAATTAGTCGTAGGGAACAATTTTAGGCCTGAATTCAGGAGAATTGTGTCTGTATATGAAGGAACTTTAATTGGCACAGCTAAAACTGTGCCAGGGAACATAGTAACAATTAAACAGCATGAATGATTGCATGCCTGAGTTTGAGGCCATGCCCTGGCCCTGTCTTATTTGCTAGTAGAAATGTAGTTGTAGTGTCTAACTTGAAGACTCCTACTTCCTTAGTGTGTGTTATGAGGACCTTCTATGCCAAGATACTGGCTTTTCTTTATTCCTTATCTTAGTTTCACTCTTCCAAAAATACTTGAACAGTCATATTTCAAAGATGATGTCAACTCCTTGATCATTATTCTTTTGATGCATTCCATTTCTTATATTGTCTATCCAATGGCTGTGATAACCAGAGGCCAGAGTTTGTGCTTATTCCCTGCCAGCCTTTTATTTAGTGTATAGATATAGCTTACATTTTGACATTGTATTGCCTAGAAGTCAGGTAGTTTGGTTTTAGCTCATTATTTGTAACAGCACAGGTAGGTGTATGATCACCTTATACAGGTCAAGAAAGGAGTTAATTGTCTTGAAAGACAGTATGGAAGCAGGGTGGAGGGAGCTGTCTCTACCTAGTCATTAAGAAAGGTCCAGCATAGGGCTGCAATTAACCACTCATCTCAGAGGCCAGGAGTCCTCCATCCATATATGACCCCATGTCTGGATTGCTGTCCTGTAAATTACATTCCTAAAGACTGCTAATAATGACAGCAATTACCTTTTGAAAAATGGTTAATAGTTTAATGATTAGAGAATTTGGTTTGAACAGAGTAGATCAGGATTTTCTCTTGTGTTTTTTTCATTGAAGGCTGAACCATGAGATGCCCTACCCACTAACTTACAGAATGATGCTTCAGGCCATTGTGAAAGTAGGAATTATATACAGAAAATAAGGTTAGAGAACAGGGAGCCACCTGTGCACTCTGCAGTCATGTGGTTATTCCTGATCAGCCAGAGATCATCCTTCTGCTTCCCATTGCCTGGATTTTTTACTTTGCGATGGGGTGTTACTGTATTTTGATGAAAGAGAGAACAAGATGAGGAACAAAATTTCAGTGAATGTCTAAGGCAAGTCAAAAAAGATAAGATCTTTTAAAGTCTTTTTGGGTTTTTTCTGTTGTTTAACTTTATGGATTTTTATGGGCTTGGACAGGAGTGAGGTTTTTACTTCACTAATAAAAT